>NW_022639456.1:3773643-3774775 GCF_010583005.1 Odontomachus brunneus | reverse complement strand
CCCTCTCTCTCTCTCTCTCTCTCTCTCTCTCTCTCTCTCTCTCTCTCTCTCTCTCTCTCTCGCGTTACATAACACGCATTCGTATTCCACTCGCGACACTGTCAAATGAATGTGTATCTTTCAATTGATATTTATCAGCCGGTTTATTTTTGAAATGTAGATTGAATCGGAAGCGATGACTGTGTGTTTGACATAATCTGCAGAATACTCGCTCAGGCGCGCGTCTGAACAAATAAACGATTGTGATACACGCTTAGCTTCCAGTTTACGAATTTCTGTTGCGTGATTTTCGACGGGAGTTTCGGGAGAACGGTGACTCCTCCTCGTGACGGTGGCCGTAACGATTCGTCGGAAATCGAGCCGGAAATAGTCCTATGCGTGTCGCGAACACAGAGAAGCGTTCAGTTGAATTTCTAATTTAAAAATGAAGGCACACGGGCAGGACGCGCGCGCTACCAGGAGATATGGAAAACAAGGAGTGCCCTTTCTTTTTCTGTTCCTCCGTTATATGCATAATTGCGTCGCGCGTGCAATTGCGGGCACTAAAAGTGTAATTAAACTATGACGTATAAAATATTCCATTAAAGATTAAGCATTCCCTGTCACTCGCAGCGAAACTCAATTTAGTGTTGAACGTATTTTCAACGCTTTCTTGCGCGACGGAATGTTCATGCTAATTTTTCGTCTCTTTTTCATTGCCGTCGGCAATGCTTTTAATTTCTGACGCACCACCACCGCCGGCGGTAGAGCGAAAAACATATCCGAGAAATAGAAAAGTATATCTCTGCGGGGAAATATCTCCTACTGCGAAGGATTTCGTACAAGTTGCCGTCACATTCGAGAAGTCTAATAAAATAACAAGAAAACGTATCGCGCGGCAAATGAACAGGGAAATCTCAACGCTATTATTTGATCAACTGCGTAAATGTATATCCTTAAAAGTATGATATGGCAAAATAAAAATATTTCCATTACGTGTGTGTCTGTGACTGTGTCTGATATATGCTCTCATACGAATGACTTTGGATGAAAAATCCGTAATGGAACCCACCGTTAAAATTGCGAATCTGTGAGAGAGAGAGAGAGAGAGAGAGAGAGAGAGAGAGAGAGAGAGAGAGAGAGAGAGAGAGAG
>NW_022639456.1:3756597-3773633 GCF_010583005.1 Odontomachus brunneus | reverse complement strand
TGATCAATTGCACACACACTTATACCAAAAATATTGTTTATCAAAATGAAGGATATAAAAGGAAAGCAAAACGAAGAAGAAAGTGTATGTTGGAAGTCCTATCCTGAAGCCAAAAGGAGGCTGCGAGTTTATAATGGATACATTGAATAACTCTTGATTAACTGAACAATTGACTAAATGTCGGCCACTATTTATCTGAACAGATATTGAGTTAGATAGATCGATTATATCAAGTCGGACGCAAAAAAACTGCAAGTTCGATCGATCAAAGAGAAACATTGTGTCAACAAGTGGTAACGTACTTGACGTATCGTGTGCTGTGATAGGAGGGGAAGAGGGAAGCGTGCGCGCGCGCACGCGAGCGAGCGAGAGAGAGAGAGAGAGAGAGAGAGAGAGAGAGAGAGAGGGGTCGGGCCTGCATATGTAATTTTATTCTAGCGTCGCACTATGCTCTTTGGCACTGTAATGCTTGTTAATAGAGATCCTCTGTACAGGCATACGTGCACTTTTAAAATTACGGCTGCTCGTGCGAAAGCATACATACGCACGTTATGTCTATACGCGGCCACGATCGTATGAATTCACGACACGTGCGCACACGAGAGCGTATCACTCGCTCGCGTGTGTTTTATTTATAGCGTGGTTGCACGTGGCGATAAGTAGGCCGGCCAAATAATTACGCGGTCGTTAAACGATTCGTGCGCGGATTCCCGTATGAGCGACAGATTCAACGGATCGCCCGCGATCTTTCGGCGATCCTCTGGAATTTAAATGCGCTCCTACGAAGCGAAGACGTTCTTTAACGTCACGAGGGTGCCGGTAAAATCGACAAAAATGTCGCGCACGTTTCGGTGCCGTGCGGCCGCGCGACCAGAGGCAAATTTGCACGAAGAAGAAGAATTTGCTCGGATTAACCAAATTTCCGGCATATGAATATGAACGAGCCGGAAATTGTAGTCTTGAAGTCATTGGAATTCTGTTCAAGTTATATAACCAGATTTCTGGTTAATTTGAATAGAATTTAACTTTTCTCCTTCGGATTTTTCTGATTTCTCAATATTTTCAGAAATTTGTTTAACCCAACCGGACATTTTTCTCCGTGAGAACGTGAGACTGCGCGAGTGCACGTAATCATCTCCAGTTAGAACGATGTTTGATCGGATCGAGTCGAGTGGAATTTTCTTTCTTCTCCTCTCTTTCTTTCTCCTGTACGCAGAAATGTTCCGTTGACACCGACGTGTCGTAAGTCGCTGACATTAATAAATGACTCGATCTCGCCGCAATGGACAGGCCCAAACAAGGTCGTCGGAATGCCTTTCGCGGGACGATACACTTTCGCTAATTGGCACTTTGGCGACGAAGGCACGCGCTCCTGAGTGCACCGCTTGTCGCCAGGATCTTCTTTTCTATTTTCCTCCTTCGCGACCCTTCCGACCCTACCGTTCGGTCGAGGAAAAGTTGATTCGTGCGGCTTATTACGTTCGCGATTGACTCTAAATCCGATTCCACCCTCCGCCGCCGATTCGTTCTTCGCAACAGCGCGTGCCGACATTCCTCGGTAGATCCAGCCGAGTGCCGAATTTACTTTGCGAAGCCACCTGAAAAGCCCCGAAGGCGGACAATCGTATTCGATGGATGAACATTTCCGCTCGGGGGGTCAAACCACCGTGACTAACGAGCGCGAAAAAGAGAGGAAGAGAGGAGCGGAAAAGCGTAAAGCTCGGGACGGTTTTTTAACAGTCATCGCCGTTTCGGGTGAAAATTTCGAGCTTGCGCGAGTTTGAAGGTATTTTGCCTCAAAAATCTGCTGCAACGTTGTTATGAAATTTAACTCCTAGTTGACAGTGTTGGACATTGATCGACAAGAATTTGACTAAAGTAATCGATAAATCAGTAGTCAAAATTATTCAGTCGTCATATACATGTGTTTTATACACGCTAAGTGTCTTATATCTTGTGCGCATGTAGTTAGGTTAAACTGAATACAAAATTTCTATAGACGGAAAAAAAATTTGGTTGGATTAACCAAATTTCTGGCGGAACGAGCGGGCAGAGTCGGATTCATATTTTTCACCAGAGATTTGATTGATTGAACTAAACATTTTCTCCGTGTACCATTTTGGAAATCACGTAAAATAAGTTACTAATTCGAAAAGACTGACAAATGATTACGCGCGATACGGCAGATAAATTATGACACTTAACGTCAGACACACACATTCTGTATAAAATCATTTCATCGATTAATGAGATTAATTACTATTCAAATTTTGATATGATTGATTATACATTGATTGTTTCATTAATTCTATTAATCGATTAAATTATTCGTCATTACAAATATGGCGATTGATTGATTGTTAATTTGCCGATTATTTTAACCAAAGAATATTTCCGTAGATCAATCTCCAACACTGTCGTGGACACATGAATTTTATTCTACCTTCTCTCAATTTTCGCAATCGAAAATATGTTCGGAAACGCTAGAAAATTGTATTTTACGGGATATTTTTAACGACGCGACGGTCGCGAGTGCGCATGATCGCGTGAGATCTGATTCCCGAATGGCGAATGGAATCAGCCGCGCATCGAACTCTTCGCAATTTGCGCTTTCAGCATAGTTCGCGATTTGCATGTTACATGCGAGACCGCGCGAAATTTGTGGGGAAACAACAACGTCCTACAGAATAATTGACTTAGCGATATGCGTTTACCGGTTTGTTATACACGATTCCGCTCACGCTCGCGTCTCAATCTGGCAGAAGGGGAGGAGGGGGCGAAATTTATGGAAATTTACATCCGATGGACCTTACACCGAGTTCCAACAGCGAATAGCGCTTGAGCGAAATATCGATTGCCCTCAAACGTGCGTATACTCGCTCACCGCAAGTTTCTCGATAGCAATAGCGACTACTTTTCTAATTAGCGATTTAAATTGCACGAGAATAATTAATTATCAGCGGCGAAACAGCGGCACTTGTTAATTCGACTTTAATGAGTATTTTGCTTTGAATGAACTTTATTTCTTATTCTGCGTGGCGATGGCTATCTTTCGTCATCGTGCGTGTAACCTTTCCGCTGAGAATAAAGGGCTACCTGTCTACGGGAGCTACGTGTCCATGGTACTGCAGTCCCAGGTGTTAAGAAGTAGACGTTTCTACCATTCCAAGGAGTAGTTGAAAAAGTTTCACCTCAGGGATTCAGAGAAAAGCTTCTAAATCCTTTAGTAGAGCTGTTTCAACTATTTGTTGGAATGGTAGAGACATCTACTTGTGAACGCATACTCTAATGTACAATCTCTGTTTATTCTCTCTCTCTCTCTCTCTCCCCCCCCTCTCCCTCTCCCTCTCTCTCTCCACTGAAATGCTATATTTACAACTGCTAGTTCAGTTATAAGTATAGCACAGCAATCAATAAAATCTCGCTGAAAAAATCAGTTATAGCGATTGTCTCTATTATTGCTACAATTTGCAAACAATATCATTGCCTGCAAATCTCACGTTAATTTCTCACAAATGCAGAGAGTTGGATTTGGCACAACGAATAACGAATATATGCATTACAGATTTTACGGTAAAATCTTGCTTCCACTGGCCAAAATCAGTGAGATATAGGATGGAGTAATAAAATGGCAGTATCTTCATTGAAAATCGATATTGAACGGCGTTGAATATTCATTCATTATCGGTGAAATGTTCTTTTTACAGTTTCAATCAGAAGCTCACTTTTACTGATTCACTTTAAAAGAATAGTCCCTGTAGACAGTCCGGTTTCACTTACTTAATTTTATTGGTCCCACGACGGTCTTTTATCGATCTCATTTATTTATCTTGACGATTGCAGAATATAATTGAGATCGTTACGTGTGAAATGTCTTTGTCTTTACGCGGACGTGTCTGTCAGATTTCTATCTCTTGTATAAATAGACATTGCGTGGCGACACACGTAAATATATTTATTAGGCAGGACATCCCATCGACATTTCTTTATTCAGCAAATATCTTTTCGGGAAACCTTGCGATGACACGGATTCGCTCGGGAACGTCTGGCTTTATTTCGCGCGACTCATGCAAAAGCACGCGAATCGGCGAGTCGTCTGATCGGGAATCCGTTGTAATCAATGTTGAAGCGATAGTTCGTGATGTCGTTTACGATCGGACAACGTCATTACATCACCATGATAATTGAGTCCTTGCTTAATTCTGCACGTGGCGCCGAAAGCGTCGAGCGGCTTTCGTAATTCGCGGACACGTTATTGCCGGATTACGGTGTACGTCCGGGCGATTTGAATGTTAACCCGACGACCTACATTTCCGGCGAGATTATGACGGAAGGACGTCTTTTCGTAGGCATGTTCGTGTAACGTAATGACTTTGAGGCGATTTCGGAGTCAAATTGGGCCGCGGCAATTAATGCAGATGCCAGTGCGCTATAAAGTTTCGTGAGCTTTCGCTGGCAAAATTGGCAAGAAGTCTAATATTTCAGGTCTCTGAAGTGCGAGAAAAAATTACTGATGCAAAAGATTATTTATATAGACGATTCTTTTCCAATTTGTTATTTATCGAGATATTTTTCGAAAACTAATATGTTTCCATTCTTTATACGATATAGAATGGCTCTAAAAGAGAAAAATGGTTTATCCAATTGAAATTATTTTTTATCTTAACCATATTTTTGTATATAATTTTAGTAAAAAATGCATATTTTGTTAACAGTAAGATGCATAAGATAAGATAAGATTATTATCATAACATAAGATTATTATCATTATAGCAGAATTTAATTAAAAAAAGGTTTTCTTGACCTATTTTGTTATTTCTCTCTGTAATTATACTTACAAGTACCAAACATTTTTCCTCAGAGTAATTGGAGAGAGGGTTTTAAACTCGTTACATAAATATAATTTCTGCTTCCGCCTACGGAGCGCTCACAATAGAGAGAAAGAGAGAGAGAGAAAGAATCAATCAGAGACCCCACCAATATCACGTTTCGATGGTTCTCGGAATTTGTCAGAGGAATAGAATTAAATAAACTCATTCCCCGCCTGTAACGTAAACAGATCCGTCCGAGCGAGAAAATGGCAGCCGTTTCCGCTTCGTCCAAGTTTACCCGAGCAACGACACTCGATCTGCGAATCTAATCGCAAGATCGTTTCCCGAATCACTCTGTATAGCGTATTTCTTTTTTTTTATCACCGCGTTTTCGTGTCGAATCATAATTCCTATCGCTGCCAAAACGACGCGCGCATACGATTGTGCAAGAAAAAACAGTTTCTCGACGATATTGATTTTGTAACTCACTCGAGGTGCAAACTTTTTCCATTACAAGGAGTGATCGGTCTCCGTGTTTATCTGGCTTGCTTACGTCGTCTGAGAAATTTATGAAAGGCGTCGCATCGCTTTAACCGGCAATAATCGCGAAACACTACGACACTACAAGTAGTGTCACTTCTCATCACGACCATGATTTCGGATAAAGTAGAAGTATCAAATGACTGAACACTATTAACACTGGTGCCCAATTCTGGACATTCTTATTGTTTTGGTAAGTTTAAATAAGAATATATATATATATATATATATTAGCAAATATCTTTTAGCTATCACAACTAAATAACTTTGCTATGAAAGCAAGAAAATTTGCTCCTGCAGTTCATAATTTTAGTTGTCCATATATTAGCAAATCTTTTTTTCCGTGTAGTTTCTAGACATCATTGGTATTTTTCTCTAAAGTACGGTTTTCTCGCGATCAAAAAAAATCTCGGTACATAGGACCAATATTCATTACGCGACCAACATTGCAACAAGAATGCATACGTTTGTTTGTATATACCGCAAGATACGAAGGCAAAAAGAAACTCTTCGTTCTCTCTTTCTCTTTCGGCGTGTGCAATATCGCTTCATTAAAGGTCGTAGCCGCCGTGGTCGTTACGTGGAGATATCTCGAGCTTTAATTTTATCCACGACTGCTTGCCGCACTCAAGCGCCACGTCGCCGCCATCGCCACCGACGACGACCACAACTACGACCAGGACGACGACGACGGTGGCGGAATGTTTTCTTCGCGGCGAGAACGAGATCGAATGAAAAGCTTCGCAATTGATCGGATATTCTTTGTCGGCGATCTCGTCAGCGCGCGAAATTAATAGACAGATATTAGACAGGATAATTATAGACTCATGCTTGGAGTGATCGCTCGATTCTTCGACAACAAACTATCCCGATTCGATCGCATTCCCGCATTCGCGCCGACGGAAACACCATTTACAGGCTTAGCGTCGCTCTCAATCCAGCTTGGCGAAAACCAACCGGCGGAATAACACGCGGATATAGCTAATGGGATGTATGTAAGTAGTTTCGCGGCCGCGATGGAATTGCGAGTAATATTCGCACGGAAGATCGATCGGCGAGAATCACCAAGTGTCGGAGATACTTTTTCCCTGCCGCGATGAAATGTACAAATATCAACCAAACTTGCCAATCTGGCCAGTCGGTTTGTATTCTAGAATATACGCGAGCCTTATTCAGCACGCGGCCTGATTTATGCGTATGTCACGGTGGGGCGCTAATCGTATCCGTCTTATAAGCGAAATTACTGCTCTCACCCCGTCGCAATCTGACCAATCCGAGATGGGCAGAATTGAGTGCGTCTTGTCGAAGACGCGGCAAGAAACAAATAACTACGGGCAATTTCGTAGCTGCCATGGCATTCCGCTCGGCCCTCACGGCCTGCTTAGTCGCCTCTCCCTTTCGAGAGGCGGAGAAAGTTGATTACACGACGTCGTCTCGGAATTACTCGTCATTCGTATCGCTTTGCGTTCGTGCTTTGGCCCTCGGAGGGCAGCCTCGACTTTTCATTTATCTGGACAGATCTCGAATGATAATAAAGCTTTTCTCTCTATCGACTGTATAATTTGATATAATTTGATGAGCAATTCGTCGTGCGGAATAATGAGGGCAGCGCGAGTCGTCGCCCTCTTTTGGAAAGAAAATTTGCACGGAGGTATTTCCGCGTAAAATCCGATCATTCCTGCGCGTGAAGCTTTCAGGTATAAAATAATCGACTCAATTTGCACGTAATGTGTGACTGGATGAAGCGGTAATCTCGTTTGTGCGTTTCATATTAGTACTGGGTATCCGGCGTATGTCAAACTGAACGAGAAAGTTCTCTACCGTTTTGCGAATAACCATTTTGTGAACTTTCGCAATACCAGTGAAAGAAAATTGGCAAATGAATACGCGTGATGCGGTGGGATGAGTTTTTTAGGCTACTTCAAAATGGAGTTTAATTTCTTACAAGTAAACCAAAATGTACACTTTGATTTCATTCTAATTTGGCACAAATGTAGAAATACAAAAAATATTTAGATCATATTTTTTCATTTTGACCCACTTTGAGTTTCACGGACAGTTTATAGCTTTTTAATAATCTCACCCCTATCATCAACACGCGCAACAAAAATGCATAGAAATAAAATTGAATACAAGATATAGTTAAATAATTTTAACAAAATCGGCATAGGTGAGACACGAATCATTCTAAATTTCTTTAGCCGAGATTCCAACCGAAATATTTTAAATCTGTGCAAAATTAGTCAAAAATAGTTCAAATCTCAGCCAAACCAAAATCCGGCAATTTTAATTAAAATTTTAACAAAATCGGCATAACTGAGACACGAATCATTCTAAATTTCTTTAGCCGAGATTCCAACCGAAATATTTTAAATCTGTGCAAAATTAGTCAAAAATAGTTCAAATCTCAGCCAAACCAAAATCCGGCAATTTTAATTAAAATTTTAACAAAATCGGCATAACTGAGACACGAATCATTCTAAATTTCTTTAGCCGAGATTCCAACCGAAATATTTTAAATCTGTGCAAAATTAGTCAAAAATAGTTCAAATCTCAGCCAAACCAAAATCCGGCAATTTTAATTAAAATTTTAACAAAATCGGCATAACTGAGACACGAATCATTCTAAATTTCTTTAGCCGAGATTCCAACTGAAATATTTTTAATCTCGGCCAAATCGAAATCCGGCAATTTTAATTAAAATTTTAACAAAATCGGCATAACTGAGACACGAATCATTCTAAATTTCTTTAGCCGAGATTCCAACTGAAATATTTTTAATCTCGGCCAAATCGAAATCCGGCAATTTTAATTTTAACTAAATCGGTATAACTGAGAAACGAATCATTCTAAATTTCTTTAGCCGAGATTTTAACCGAAATATTTAAAATTTGTGCTAAATTAGTCAAAAATGATTCAAATCTCGGCCAAACCGAAAAATTATTTATATGAAAATTTTTTTCAATTTTTTACATGTCTTGTTTAAATATTTTATGTATACAAATTTTACACATTTGACTTCATATTCATAATCAACAAACCAAAAACGTCTATATCTTGTATTCAATTTTATTTCTTATATATTTTTGTTGCACTTATTGATGATAGGAGTGAGAACATTAAAAAGCTATAATAAACTGTCCATGAAACTCAAAGTGGGCCAAAATGAAAAAAATATGGCCTAAATATTTTTTGTACTTCTATATTTGTGCCAAATTAGAAAGAAATCAAAGTGTAACCTTTGCTTGGGTAGATTTACTTATTAGTAACGACGGACATAATGCTGAACATTGAAGACATGTATTATAATATTGTGTAATGTGATATTATAATAATTTTATAATATCGTTGCTAAGAGATTAATTCAAGCATCTTAAGTGAGACTTTATTTTGCCGTGCCGCAACATCGCGCACTCTGGTAGGTCGATTTTCCTTCATTAAAACCTTTACGTGGTTAAAAATTTTACGTGGTTGTTTAAAAAGTAGAAGACTTTTTGCTCAGATTGTGATGTGTTCTACTTGCAGTAGAACTCTGCTGCGCCGCGAGTTGTCGGGCATCCGTGAAATTACTACTTACGTCGTTACATCCGCAGTAATTTGCAGCAAATTACGCGAACACAACAACAACAAACTTTTATCGACCGTACTTGGCAAGCTGCCTCTGTTCGTTTAGCATGTATTAATGATGCAATAATATTGTTACGTACACTTACGCGCGAAACGGAGTCTCGTTACGACGAACTTCGCTCGGGTTTAGCAAATTGAGTTGATTGGATTGAAGTTTCGCGGCGCACCAAGTTGTCCGCATCCGCCGACGAGAATTACCTTTTTTGGAGTCGTAATATGTTTTGCGCGATAAGCGTGTGAATATCGAGTGTACAATACCGTTGGAGGGGCAAAATTTGTTGGCTCAGATAGAACGTATTGGTCATGTCGGTAAAACGAGATGTCAGATACGCGTAAAATATCGATACCACACGGCCACGTCTGCGTTATTCCGAATATATCGATCGGCAATGAGTGCGTCCGAAGAAAAGATGAGCTCGGCGCGATATAAGGGCGATATGTGGAACGATATATAGACGCGTGGCACTCGACACCTCAAAGAACGTCGAATGAGAAATGAGGCGTGAGGTGAAAAAATACACAGCTCAGTCGTCTCGCGACTGAGTCGAGATTCGCTTATTCGACCGGACTGCAAACTTATCAAATCTTTTAACAACGAGAAACTGAAAACCTTTCTTAATACACCGAGTTCCGTCACCTCTCTTTCTCTTTCTTCTTTTCTCTCTCTCTTTCTCTCTCTCTCTCTCTCACTCTCTTTCTCTTTATCTATTTTTTTCTATCTATTTCTATCTATTTCTCTCTCTTTGGCGCCAACGCTCGCGCTGGCTGCCTGCAACTCCTACGATAACAATGCGAAACGCCAGAAACGAGTTTGCCGCCTCAGTCACGATATTAACGAAGCTCAGTCGAGCAACGCAAATAGAATCTTACGCTACGTAGTCTAAAATTAGGATCTTCAAATAAAGACTACGGAGAAAAAGGAGAGAGGAGGAAACCGCGAAAATTCTTCGCAAACACCAGTTTTAAGTTTGCGCGCAATATTCTGCGCAATATTTCTCGATATTCTTCGGTATATCGTGCCATCGACGCACGAATGGCTTTTTTTACTTTGAATCGCCGATAGTTGCAACATTATTACAGTCACCGATCGCGCTGCAATTTCTGACATTCTACCCGTTCCGTTATCGAGCCGCTTGCCGTAAACAGTGGTGGTTATCAAGAGTCTTTCTTAAAGAGCGGCTCCAGATATCAGCGAATTATCTTTCTGTCGATCGACGTGTCACGCGGCTGTAATTTCCTCAAACGAATTAGTTTCTTCGGCGATCTCGCCTCGCGGAATAAGATCTTGTTACGGAGACAGTCCCTCGATAAAGTGCGCGATGCTGGCGAAATAATACCACGTCCGAGAAACGTCGGTATCGTCTATACTGTGCCAAGTACCGGCGCGTTATCTTTTCGTACCGCGCGAATACGTGCTCGTGACATAATTTTCGCGCTGAATACATTCGTTTTTCAAACAAAATTCAATGACATGACGTAAGATGCCCACCGATCGATCGATAGTTTAATTTCCAAACAAATTATCAGCCGACGGAAGAAATTCTGTATACTGTCTTTAAAAATATATAATCTTATTCTCATATCGGAATTCTCTGAACCTTAAAAGACTTTACTCTTCTGTATGAGCTCTCAAGGGGGTTCTTCTAAAACCCTCTAAAAGGAAAATATTCTAAAAGGAAAATATTCCAAGCATACAACATTCTTAAAGTTGGAAGAATTTCGTCTTTTATCTGCAGTAGAAGTTTTACTTGTATCGCGCGAAGTAACATTCTGTTACATCACGTGAACATAGTCTTCTTGATTCAAAAGGGGAAAATAGTTGAAATAATATCTGGTAGACTTCTGATTAAGAGTCCACTTCATTAGCAAGAGGAGCATTCCTCCGGCGAAAGTTTTCGCTTAGGAAATGTGTGGTTACAGAAAATAGCACCGTGCGACTACAGTTCATTTTCTGAGGATGTAAATGCAATTTTGATGACTTACGCAAAGGAAATTGCGCGCGATCGTAGGTGCGATTGGCATTTTCATTGCTCGTTCGCGAAACACTGAAAGCGAGTGAAAAATTTCGTCTATCGCGAACATTTCAGTCCTCTTTCGTCGCTCGCGGTCATTCCGCGAATTTACTTCTGATCTCGCGTATTTCGCCACAGAAACGATAATGTGTCGCTTGATTCTCCGGTAATGCATACGGCGTTCTTATTAAATTAGACGCGCTACGACAAACGCAGCCCTCCCGGAGTACCTACTCTCTACGTGTATTTGCTTAACTCACGCCATATCATCCTAACTGCATTCGAGCAATCTGCCCTTTGACGCAGCTACTCGCGCATAAGTGCATCGTAGGACACAGCACAGCCGTGTTGATACTCGCGGCAGTTGCCGCTTGCGTTCAGAGAGGCGTTCGGCAAATGCGACGGCAGTAATGTTCTTGATTGAGCGCACCACGCATTGTCCTTTTGTGCGCCACTCGAGTCGCATCAATTCGAATCTCGAGGAAAGAAAAAGGATACTCACGATGAGGACATGGAATGTGTTTTACCGGAAGTTCCAATCGATTGCCCCGATAGACACTTATCGTGCTGTCGATCACTACAAATCGTAAGTCCGATTAAGCGTCTCTAATCTCCGATGAGACGATTCGATCAGAGAAGGGAACGGGATCCCTATATCAAACCGGATGCACTCCGTTGCAAATGACTCCGCTTGTTCTCTCCGTTGCAGTCTCTCGCTCGGAGTCCCTCTAAAACCGTTTATACAATCCACGAGAATCCACAAGAGAATCCACGTGGCACGTTTGACACATCGTTCATGACGCGTCGTTCATGACTCCGAGATCAGTTCAATTCGTCTCGTCGGTGGACCCACAGACCAACCAGAGAAAGAAGAAGATCAACAGAAGACTACAAGGAATGACGAAGACAGCCGCTCGATCGCGCGAACCGACTCGGTGAATTCGTACGTTAGGACGTTACCTACCTATTTATCTATTCTTGGGGCCATACTCTAGAAGAAGTAAAATTAGTCAATTATCTCGGAAACGAGAGGACGCAGGGAGAGACTGGCGAGAGAGAAAGAAAGGGAGAAGAGAGAGTGGGCGCGCAGTCGAGATATTTTGTAGACATTTACAAGCACCACCGATATTATTACCAACCACCACCGAGTCCGCTTGCTTTTCCGACACGTATTTTTATCCCGCAACGTCCCGAGCGAGAACAGAGCCGCGCGTAACAACAGTCGCCGCGGTTACGCGCCGGCACGCCCAAACACCGAGGTGATCCCTTCGCCGGGCGAGCTCGCCCTGATAAAGCCGGCGTGCTAGAGCGATTCGAAGTGTTAAGCGCGCGAAACGATCGGCAGGTACTGTTCACAGCCACCTACATGGCAGAGAAAGTGTGTTGTACTTGTTGCACGAAATGTCTTGAGTGTAAGTGTTGTCGGTGTTTCACGGTGTTCACCGTGGTTGGCATGCGTCCGAGCACGTTGATCGATTGTCAATTAGCCGCGCGATGAGCCCCGTCAACGACACGGCTCATCATCATCGTCATTACCATCGTTATTATCACCATGATCGTCATCATCATCGGGTTTGTTTTCCCTGCGTATCGTGTTTGCCCGTGCATGCTGTGTGGAATGCGTACTTCGTTTGACGACAAAGTCGCTCGCGTATCGATCCGCGAAGGGCTGGCTCGTGTGTCTGTGTGTCGCGTGTCTGTTAGCCGAATTGAGTCAAGACCGAGCGGAGATTACACGGGAAGCTAGACGGCCCTTTAACAAATAGTCAGCCAGTATTTTAGTGCGGAATTCCATGTTCGGGGATGCGCTCTTGTACGTGCGCGCGCGCGTGCTTGCCAGTAATCGTGACCGGCATTAGCCGGACTTCGACGTCGTCATTCGTCGAGAAGAATCTCGGGCAAATACAAGGACGGCGGCTTAAACGTGTATTCCTCGCGGGCGTTGCGTGCGGACAGTCCCGCTTCTGCAGTGAACGTTATTAGCGACTCCTGCATTGCGGCACGGGAAGAACAGTATGTGCGAAACTTTTCAACATAGTCACGACCCCGTTTCGACCTCCGATATATAGACGGCGTTCCACAGCCGAATTTTTCGTAATCCCTCTCCTCCGTTCAACCACAAGTGTTTCCAAATTTAATACCTGCCGTGCGTGTGCCATTATTAATTAGCGTGATGGTAAATTAGATACGTGACACGAATTATGCTTGAATTCTAGATCTGACCCGTTCCGGGAAGTCCGATGGAGATGACATATCCGCGTATCGATGTGCCTTGAGAGCGTTCCATTATCGCGATGCACTCAATGCATGCGCGCAAAACAGGAGGCACTCGAACACGTAGGCGCTGCACTTGTCTCTCTCTCCCGCTCTTTCTCCCTCCCTCCCTCCCCTTCATCCTCACCCTCTTTCCCTTCCACTCTTTCTCGTATATCTTTCGCATCTCTCGCAAATGAAGTCGCGGCGTCGTAAAGCATCAGCAACCCCAACCCGGAGAATCGTAACCGGGAAAATGATACGAAAGGGCAAAGTTCGCGGTTTCTGCAAACAGTATGCGCCACCCGCGACGACGAGGTCGATAGCTGGACCGAAAAGCCTGCATTCATGCGCAAGAAAGAAAGATGGAAAAAGAGAAACTGAGATTTTGCGTAAGAAATATAAAACACTGACCATACAGTTTCTCATTTTGCGCTTTCGACTGACTGAATATCGCGCGAGCTATCGCATCTATACTTTCGAGATCGCGTTCGTACAGTTTTATACTTTTCACATCAATAGGCGATGGCGCGTAAAATCGTGATTTTACTGTAAAACTTTTCTCCTCGTTTTTTGTTTCTTATTTTTCTGTTTGTTCATATCCATCAGTTGTGAAATTTGACATTGTTCTCGGACATCTATTTTTGGAAACCACTTCTCAAAACTTATGAAATGTGTGTCATACGAGTGCGAACGTAAGGTTTGAAAGGATTGCCGCGGCAAAGTTTTTTCATAGAAATCATGATGAAAGGGACGCATCGATTTCTTCAGTAGCTTCCGCGAAATGCACCTTTGCGTATTGCATTTCCATTCTGGCGATGGCACCTGAGATGCGGGCGGTATTGTATAGCCGTTCGAGGAATCTTATTCCCATTCCCCGTATGCTCGTCGCTGGAATATTCTTTGATCTGCGCGCATTTGTCCTCGCGTTTGCGTGCACGTTCCGTGTATTTCCGCATCCTTCCCCCTCCGATATAATTGCATTCACCGCAGTGATAACCCCCGGTCGCATGGCAGGCACGAAAGTTCGGAACGATGTCGTTGACATTTATCCCGTTTTAAGCAGCCCCGGAAATAGCGCGCGGTTTATGACGTGCAACTCGACGCGAGCCGGATTATTTACAAGAGCGTCGCGGATCAGGAATGTCGGAAGGAGAACTCTCTCTTGACACCAAGCCGCCGTCGTATTTTGGTCAGTGCTCTCCAGGGACCAACTCGCCGTTGTGTCCGATAAATCCTGGAATAGACCTAGCTGAACGAGCGCGCGCTGACTAACATCGGCTCTCGCCGAGTTTCCGTCACGAAACTCCCGCGCGAGAGTCACCATTGCGTCCCGTTACGGTGAACTGGGTGACACGGGACGTTAGCGCGTAATCCGCTATTCAAAACGCCGAGGACCGTTTGGTGAGTCCCCGCGGAATTAAATTTTCATTGCCGGCAAGACGAGAGCCCCCGGGCGGAAAGGAAGAAAGCCCGCAGGATGTTCTAATCGAAACCAATGACTCGCACAGAGTTTTATAACATCTCCTCGCAGGATGCGAGAGTCGCGCTGCTCCTTCACCAGGCCTCATCGGGCGTCTTCAGGCGAGGGAATGACCGATGGCGATTTAATTAAACTTGCATAATAGCGTGAGAGGACTGCGTCGCTGATTGCCGACGGCAATCTTTGGCGCCTCTGAGGGGAAGTTTGCCATCCGGTGCCTCCCTGTCGCGCCTCGGCGCGAGGCACGCAGCCAGAGATGAATCTTAGCGGCTTTGACGCGCTGCTGTTCTCATGCGTTTCTGAATTCAGTTCTCTCTCTCTCTCTCTCTCTCTCTCTCTCTCTCTCTCTCTCTCTCTCTCTCTCCGTGTCTTCAGACGAAGTCTTGGAATTTCAGGAACTTGAATAACATCGAATTTCGACGTAAAGCCGAGCGCGATCCGTCGAGCATCGTACTTCGACACCTGCCGTCTTTGTTATCGTTCAGAAGAGATCAGACGGAGTTCGCGTTTCGTGTAATTTCCTTTGTACCACTGCTTTTTGTTCTTCTTTTTGTGTGTACATGAGTACTTTCGTTCCTCTTTTGCAGAACGCAATTCATTCATGAATGTATGCGCGCAACACCACGCGATATTAAACTCGATTCATTTACGTCCCATCTAATTAACAATCTACTTTTTATGAAGATAATGCATCGCGCATACGTATCGTTGATTGCCTTGTAGATGCATTTATGAATTCGGCGGGATAATTAATTATTCATTCGCTGATTTTCACGAGACGGAAACTGGAACGTGCACACATGGAATTTCGCGGGAAAATAGACATCTGTTTTCCATTATACACGGATTTTTTTCTTTTTCTTTATAACGCTCATTCGCCCTACCGACTGTTTAGTCTACTGATCGTTAGATCTTACCACGTGTAAAGTGACTCAGGGGAATATCAGGGGAAATTGTTGCCGTTCGGTTGACTACACGTGAACTTGTGTCTCGACATGATTTTAATTTAACAGACACATAGTCGCGAGGGTATTTGATACTGAGAGATAGATAGAAGTAGAGATAGAGAGAAAAAGAGAGGGAGAGAGAAAGTAACGCATGCGTTTTAACGGGACTTTCAAGGGAAAGTCGATAATAATAAACTGATCAAAGGAACAGTTGCGAAAAACAAGTTGGTGGCGCGCTCTGGACATTCTATACTGCAACACATACTACAGATGAAAGACTTTTAATTAAGACATTTCAATTTACTTCAATTTACTTCGCCATCTCGCGACTGAAAGTTGGCGCTCGTGTAAGTCATGCTGCGCGTATCCTTCGTGCGAGACCGGTTTATCGCTCGGATCCTTGAACTGATCCTTTGATCCAGCTCGTCCGTTCTTGCTATCGCATTTATCCGCGTGACTATCCGAATACCGGCGAGAGAACGCCACTGCCATTTATTTGCCCCGATGCGCAACGCCGCCGCACACAGCAGGTTGCCGTTTAAATATTTACACCTTAAGTGAAATATATTTCTTCTGATCGGCCTCCCCGAAGTACAGCGGGGCATTTCTCTGTTTACGTAGAGCCGCGCTCCCTCTCTGCCTTGAGCATCGGCCAACATCCACATCTTCTTCGGCCACTTCTCTTGCAGGCGCGCATCTCGCGACGAGGAGAAGGAGGAGGAGGCGGTGGCTTAGGGTAAATACATAAAATCGGGGAAAAAGAGGACGGGAAGAACGATCGAGCCGCCACCATTGAGCGTAAACAGATCCAAAACTATCGACATCCCCGTCGCGCATATTTTAAGATCGCTCTCGAGATTCAGGTCACGTGTACACGCTGACGGGTATTAGTGTCAATAGAAATCGCTTAATCCGATCGGGAATTTGCGCTTCGTCGCCGGCTGGAGTCGCGCATATAGATGGCCGACAAATCAGGTCCTTATTGGCTCGTTACTTAATTTTCCGAGTCTTCGATCTCTCTTATCAGTCCAGATTTTCCGACCTGCCGGAAGGGCGAACGACCGTGGCAACACCTGTGCCGCGTAAAAACAATCACTTTGGCCGACGATCATATCTTTTTTTGCGCCAACTGGAAATATCGATTAGATCACGAAGAGCGTCAGCTGGCCGGCCGTTGACCTAAATCGCGAGCTCTTCCTGATGACACTTGAGAGAACTGCGTGTCTATTGGTATCGATGAGTTCGCATCTCGCGATATCATACCCGAGCCTGATCGCTCGTCAGGCTGCTTTTGTTTTTCTAACATTTTCGGAAGGAAAGAGAGAGAGAGAGAGAGAGAGAGAGAGAGAGAGAGAGAGAGAGA
>NW_022639456.1:3702777-3756223 GCF_010583005.1 Odontomachus brunneus | reverse complement strand
AGAGAGAGAGAGAGAGAGAGAGAGAGAGAGAGAGAGAGAGAGATGGAAAGAAAGGGGGAGAGAGAACTCGGTTGGCCCCTGACTTATTTATCGCGCTAGCGTGATTTGCGATTGCAATTTTAACTTTACGCAGCTCCGGCTTAAATGGCGCGGGCCATCTCCTTCGTGAAAGGCGTGAAAGGCCGACGCTCGTAAAACAGCTGTTTGCCGCGAAGACGAAGAACCGGGCTCATCGTGGCGTCCTCACCCTCGCGTGGGTCAGGACGAGGATACCTCCGCCGGACGTGAATTTACGATACTACCGGTCGGCAGGGTTGCCTCGCTGTTCTCTTAGCTCGCGGCATGATGAACGCGACCACGGACACCTATCTACTATTTTTCGCAAAGCCACTCCGTCGCTCCGTTTTATTACGGCCCGGCGATCGAGCGGTTCTCAGGAGCGGTGGTTATTTATGTGCCGGAATGTAGGGAATCGCGTGCACAGTGCGAGTAATGCGCGACGTTAACGATAATTCTTCGTTATCGACATCGTATGCATCTCTAATAGAACTAACGACGAGCTGTCGAGACGCGCCTGTTCAACTCTCGCGTCGTCACGAATATCCGAAGCTACAGGTTATCGGAAGTCTTTCAGAGAGTCGATTATCGTCGGAAATAAAATGTATCGGCATCGTGTCTCGTGTACTTCGTGACTCAAAAATAAATCGTTATTAGCAATAATCCAATTGAATCGTCTAACGAGTCCGAGCGGGAACGAAAAGACAACGAGCAGATCGAAAGTTCCCGATGTTGACTGTGACGTTTAGCTGGCAGAACTTGTAATCCCGCTGATAGTCTACGCGAGAATGTCACCTAATTGAATTTGCTCGTCCTGATTGGACTGACCGGTCTCGCGAATTCGCGCGGACTTTAACAGGATGACCCTCGGATAGGTAGTAGAACTTCCCCCGAGATCGTTAGATAAACTTTTTTCTGCGTCGTTGCCGAAGTAGGTCCCGACCGAAGTTCGACTGCAACTTTGTAAGAAGCTTATTATTACTTGCACGTGTTGTCCCTGCAACGAGAGTAACCCATGTCATCCGCCTTGCCACCTTGTGACTCACAAGGTTGTTTAAATCGTAGTTGTTGTGTCTGTCGATGTGTTTGTCAATGTTTTATAACGTGTTAATTCCTGTAAATGGAGCTGTATAAACAGAGAGATGTGACTAATTAGTTAACTTTTGCGAATCACCGTTGCGGAGCGCGACGCAAAAAGCGACATTTCAGCGGATTTGAACTCGCGACGAGAGCGTCACGCTCCTTAAAATCCGGGACTTGGAAATTATTCATCTCGATTCGCATACGACAAATGCCGCTCAAATCATATCTTGGTCTGATTATAGAAAAAATCGCAGGACCGATATTTCACTTGCAAATATCAAAGTTTATCGATGTTGTACGAAAAAAGAGAAAAACGAGGACGAAATATAAACAGAAAATATCAAATATCGTATTTTGACGAGTTGGAATATCACAGTTGGAATATCGATACAATGTGCATGAAACCGTATTATTTAACTGTATAACCGTATTATTTAACTGTATAACCGTAGCGAACATTCAGTTGTGATAAACACACGTGTATTTTATGTAAAAAATAACGGATTAAGAAAAAAAGCAATGTATTAATCACGGGTTGAAATGAAAGTTGATATTAACGGATGAGTCGCCAGGTTTGAAATGTTGCTGGTCGGAAAATTTCGGTTCGAATCAAATGCGTTGAAATGTGGCGCGTACAATTCGCGCCTGAACGCATTTGTGCGCAGTTGAAGTGTAAAACATTTCCGAGTAACTAATTAGTAACATATCCGCGCACACGTCTTGCATGAGTAGTGCAACACGCCTTAAATTAATATTATGTTAAATTACGTGTGTCCCCTCATCTCTCTCACTGACGCAATTTCAAATTCTGCTTTATCGCGCGCAAGAGAATTTCGTTGATGCAAATGCCTTTCTGCAACAACGAAAAAAGAATCATTCGCGCGTGAAGAACCTCTCGGGATAGGAAACGATCGCGCAGCTTCCCTGCAGACGCGGAAGAAACGCGGCAGTAAAGAGCGAATATGACGCTTCCATTGCTATTCCCTGTCATAATTGCGGTACGTTTAACGTGGTCGGCGCATCGACGAGTCGGATTGTTCGCTCGCTTAAAACGCTCCGCGAAGCCGAACAAACGAACCAGCCTTCTGATCGCGAGTACTCGCGTGTCCAAACGCAGACATGTCGATGTACTTCTTCCGGCTGCGCAACCTGCGCCGCCAGGCGGAGGAAGAACGCATGAAGCAGCAGAGACGCGGCAAAGGCAGCAAGGCCAGCCAACTTGGGACCAATCACACGGACCAGCCTCAACCGACGGCTGGATCCATGCAGTGCTGCAACCGGGTACATCGGGGCCCGAGCAGGCTCTTCGAGCGGGCCCCTCTGCAGCCCAGTGACTCGCTCGACGAAATCGCCTTCCAAATACCGAGGTAAACTCTCACATTGCACGCTTCCACCGCGAAACTTCCTTCGTCCTAGACTCTTCATCGTTGATGGCTCTTTCTTTTTATACCGTTGTGATCTTCCCCGACATCTCTGCGAACTGAGAGCGCGCTACTCGCGGTTTTCGACCGTAATTTACCATTATCGTTCTCGCTGCCGTACTTTTGTTTTCTTGCGTTTCGCTCGCACGCATATGTCGTTGTCAGATGACATCGCTCGGAAGAACATAGCCTGGTAGCGCGAGTAAACTCGAGAATAACGAAGATTTCCACACAGTCGTCCAATTTCTATGTTTATCAGAGCATGTTAAAGTTTTGTATGTTACAATTTTTTAGCACTTTAAATCGCACTTACGATAGCGAGTAATTCCCTTTGTGCGAATTGACCTGTAAATTCTCTAACCTAACGCAATCTGTTACCATTTAAATGTAGTCCATGAAGTTCCACGCCACTTAGCGGATTCGTTATAAAAGTTTATCTATGGTTTTTCATTCCTTCGGCTTCTTTGTCATCTCGCGTATTAAATATTAAAACGCTCATTAACACGTTTAACGACAATGCGCAAAAGTTTGCTTAGTCTATAGGAGGTCTAAATATCTTTAGGATGTTTAAATGTCATCCTTATTCTGATTTCCGTGTGAAATGAAAATCGTAAGATGCCATTAAGACAACGGGGAAATGTTCTACTTCTTGAAGAAAGGTCAAAGTTCAAGAAACCGGACTATTTAGATAAAGAAGCAAAGCTTACACAAGCTATTCTAGAATTAAATATATAATTTTGAAATTGTTTCCGTGATATCCAGCGTTCTATTTTGTTGATCAAATTTCTCACATGATTTTATATACCGCGGAATAATTAACGCTTCAGAAAACCGCTTAATTTCACTGAATTTATAATTCGTAATTTATGCGATATGTACATGTTTCCCCAACTTTTGAGCATCACTTTCTCTCTGTTTGCGAAATCGTTGAATGTGAATCTGTTAAATCAATTTTCAGAAATGTCAAAGTCGAAAAAAGAGATGTCATTATTTTTTTTTCAATTGCGTATCCTCCAAAAAAGGGAAACTTTACGATATCAAAGTTGCAAATCGAGTCTCCTTAGTATAAATTAATCTAGTATAGATTAATTTCCTTTTCGATTTGAAAATAATCCTCGCGAAAATCTGATTTTATCAATTAATCCTTAATTCAAAGTGAAATGATCGTATGCCTATCGAAAACTAGGCAGAAAATAGTAGCTTTTCAACGAACTCTGAAGGCGCTACGACGCCTACAGGTGAGATCATCGAGTCACGTTCTTTAAGTCAAAGTTAGGTCAAAAACAGTGAAGTGACAGATCTTCTTGAAACTTGAAGCAAAATTAATACGTATGTGTGTTAAATATGGGTTCGATTAACCGTATAGTTTCCGAGAAATTGCCGAAAATTTATAGTTTACTCTTTTTCTCGATATCTTACATGGCGCTGACGTACAAAAAGTAAACACGTAAACGCGCATTTGTCAGCTGTAAATGATCTACAATAAGGATTAATACGAAAATTTGGGCAAAATTAATTGAATACTTACAGAAGTACATACTTCAGTCTCAACGAAATTGACCGTACATTATTAAAGTATGATTAATCGGCAAAAATAAGTTTGGCTTTTGCTTTTTCATTCGCGACCATGCTTTGCGGATGTGGCAACGTTGTATAGCTTGGCATCGCATAGCGCTAATAGAGATGCGACGTTGCCACGATCTATAGTTCCGCGACTACAACGCAATTCAGCATGTTTCTTTTTCTATCATTTCATTTATCTTATCGATTTTTACTATTCTGAGGAAACCAATAATGTTTAAAAATCTGTTTTTCACTTTTACTTAAAAGAAGATTCATCGGTTGTTGAACCTTTTATTTAAAATCTAATTTACTACCACAGTTGGGAAACAACTACCTTAAATCGCCCGGCGCTACTCCAGCGCAGTCGACGGCGGCTGCTCACTTCTCCCGTCGTCGAAGCGAGAGCGAGACAACACATACCGCGCTTACGCCACGCGGCCCGAACCTATCCCACTACTATTCGACGTAAGCTGGCCCGCTCGCCAGCGTCCATTCACCCCACTCACGCGCGCGCGGTGCTGCCCAGCGCGGTTGCTAGGATACGCGCGTCCTCCCGAGCACGTGCTTCGTTTACGCGCGCAATTCGCCGCAGCGCGGCTGCTGGAGCGCGCAAATACAGCGGAACGCGCCAGCGTTGAATTGTCAGGGAGAATTCACAGAAAAACGGAAAACAGAAGCCAAACGGAACTTACCGGTGTTAGGGTAATAATCGAGTTTCTGCTTTTCTGCCAGTGCGAGTTCTGATTTACTTGTGCCTTTTTGTTTTCTGTTTTTCTGCCATGTTTTCTGCCAGGTTTCTGAATTGTCCCTTAGATGCCGAGCGTCTCGAAACACGCTGGAAACTTGCGAACAAACTAACGTAGAGACGTGTGAAAGAAAAAGCAATTTTCCCAGCAAGAAGATGAGAAAACGAGCGGGTGAGCGCGGACATTTAATATGACAGGGAACATTTTTATTGGCATAGAATATGAAATGTCTCAAAGTATTTACGAGAGAGTAGAATATTGAAATATTTGGGAAAGTATAAGCTTAAGATTTATGTTACACGTGACTTTTGGCTTGATCAATTTGAAAGTATCTTCAACAAATATTGCAGGGATTTTTCAGCTCTTAACAATAGATATTTCCTTGTGAGAATATCTAGTAAGAACGACATGAGATGAGTATTGTTTGTATTTCTCCCCGATATTGTAATAATTATATCTATATACTTGAGTTACATATGATATAACGCGTGGTAATCGGTCGAGTCGTATTGAAACGACGTCAAGCGTCTTTGTAGAATTGGAACTAATTAATTAAACTAGCGCGTCTCTGCAAAGTGAAAAGGAAGCTTTTTAAATACTTCGCAGCTCATCAGGATCGTATTTCACTCGATCAATCAAGTCAGTCTTCATTCTGTGCTTTCGCGCAATGTACATGAGTTTTTATTCGCACAGTAATTTCTATTGAGGCAACAATTGCGTAAACAGAGAATTATCCGTAGCGCCAAGTAAAGACGCAGTAAGTCCGTTCCATGGATCATGAAGCTATCAGTTCCGTTCCATTCAACGAGAGTGAATGGGACGCGCACGATGACGAAGCCGGCGGCATTTGCCCGTGGTAAAAGCTCCGAGCTTCTCCGTGTGCAGGTCGAACTTTTAAACTCGTTTAATTGCGTTCGAGTTCTGGAGAGTGGATGCCGATGTCCGCAGGATTAGCTGTGCTTCCTTGTTTCCAAGGGTCGAAAGAACTCGCCTAATTGGCGGAATTTCTGAAGGCGAATCGAGCCGAGAGAAAGAGAGAAAAGGAGAGAGGCAGAGAGAGCTCGCGGTTGACTGGCTAGAAAACGAGGAGATGGAAAACGATGGTGGAGGGAATTGGATTACGCTCGGATACGCCGACCGAGACTACGACGCGGTTCAAGGCGGCAGGGCTGAAATTTTCGATCACGGGCGAGCGCCTCGTAAATTGAAGGCGACATTTTAGACGTTGGATTTTGGGTCCTCTGTAACGGCACAATTACTTTCACCGGATCTCGCCGGACTTCTCCACCTCACATTGTTGCAGGGGGGTCTCGACTTGCGGTGTAGGTAAAAATTGAGAAGAGAAATAAAAACGGAAAGAAGAGTTTTCCGCGCGAAGAGTGTCGCCCTTTCCGCGAAATCCTCCTCATTTCAAGGGGAATCTCGCGAATGTAAATCTTTTAATTAACATGCACGCCTGCGAGCACGTTCGCTTTTCCGTGACCGAGTCCCTTCGTCGTCGGACTTCAAGTCCAATTATATTCTTCGACGAGCAGTTCACGCGGGATTCTCACAACGCGACGCAAAAAAACTGTTCGAAGCCGCAGAAATTCAAGTAACGAGGCGACACGAGAGTCCTGGAAGAAATGAAAGGTGAATATAATAGGTAATCTCCATAGTCGCTGGCATCCCGCCGCGCCCACGAGAACCAATCACGAACACGCCCCTTTGTCAAAGCTCGCTCGTGTCATTTATATCGACAGTAAATTTATGTCAGTCTGTTCACGTTTAACGAGCAACGGCGCTGACAAAGTGAAACGGAAATTCCGGCTTGTTTATAATTGCGCTCGAAAGTAAGGAACGTCGATCGGAACTTCTTTGCTGCCTCTCACTTTTTTCTCTTTCTCTCTGCAGCTTTCAATATTTTTTTATATTTTAACATGATAAAACGCACGCGCGCACGAATTTAAACCGTCAAATATAATATTTCTGCTCATCGTCCCGTTTGATGAACTGCGATATAAATATCTGTTGTAGATATTGAAGCAATAGTATTTACTCAACGGGTGCACATAACGATCGATCGATAGCCGTCAATCGAGTGGTCGACATTAACCCAGAAATGTCGCGTGCATAAACGATCAATTTTTTTCTCGTATTCTGTCAAAACTTTGACTTATGGATTACATTGGACGTGAGTTCCACGGAGGCGGCACACACTCGCTGCTGGTAGTCCGGCCGCGCTTATTTTATATGTCGCGCGTTACGACACTTGCTGATTGGTCCGCTTCTCTCCGCCGTCTGTTTTAAATATTTATGAGAGACCTTACTGACACACTCATAAACGTCCGGTGAATGCAATCCACTAACCTTTGCGTCGTCCTGTTGACCCGTTACGCGAAGTAAGCGCGACCCTTCTGGAAAGGGCATCGAGTAACCGGTACGTCGTTATGCAAAACGGGGCCGCATTTGTGCGATGAATTTTGCAAAATATTATTAGGCAGGTGTAGACGAAGAAGGGAGAAAAGAAGCGCGAGGTCGAAACGCTCAGTACATGGATATTGACAAACGACGGAGAGGTAGTTTCTCGAAATGAACGCTTGCGGTAACGGGGAGTAATGTATCTTCGAGAGTGAGCGGCAGGGCGCAAAGAGAAGAGAGTGCACTTCCGCTGAGGTGAACGTTTACCGTAATCAAGAATAATCGTGGCCACGTGCGTCCAAATTCGAAAGAGCGCGACGGTTGCTCGACTCCCCCGTATATATACATGCTTTTTCTTGCGAGAGATTTTCAGATCTTCTCCGAGTACTTATCGCCCTCCGTGCGACGAGAGGGGGAGCTTTTGTCCTGGCGGCCTCTATCCGTAACAAAGCCGCAATCGGAGATAAGAGAAGAGTCGAGAGAGACTCGGTGAAACACGGACGCGCGTATAAACATAATTCGAGTCATCGTTCCTCAGGCACATACGGTGGCGGCGCGGTCGCGAAGGGATGGCGAATGTTACTCATAAATTTGTCTCGCCGCGGAAGGTGGTAACTGCACCTCGTAAGTGTCTTGTTACCGTCGGAAAAAGAAAATGCGCGGTCTCGTGTTGGACGTCGCCGCCAGAGAAAGTAATGTTTCCTCGCGCGTATACGCGGTAATAAGTGAGGGAAAAAAGTGCACGGTCTTTGTAAAGAAGCCGGAGCGTAGAATTAATTCCCAAGGTTGGAGAAACCGGCGTGATTGTCTTCGTTGAGAACGACCCGCGGCGCGAAGAAATGGCCTCTCTCGGTGGAATTTTAGCTCGCGCGAGTCGTCACGAGTCAACACTCTGAATGCAGCAAGGATTGGGACGTGCGAATCCACTTTGGCGCCGCGGATGATTGAACGCGCGTCGTGACAGGAGCTTAGGAAGAAATAACGGTAGCGCCTAGACAGTTTGGTTAAGGTGCAGACGGGGAAGCCGGCCGTATATTTTCGTCCGATATCGGAATAAATGTTTCCACCAGGAAGCTCGTAAAGACAATTTACTGCCCGCTACGTTGACAGACACTCGTAACGAAGCGGTAGTAAACCTCAAGAATAAACGATAACAGTGGGACATTAGCGGAAGCTCAACCGCACATCTCGCGTTGTCCCGACGCGTCGCGGAGTCTCGAATATTTCGGGCCAGATTTGACCGCCTGCTTGCGACGAACGTCGCTTGCGGGCCGATTTCGAGCGAATTCCCGCGCATTACGTCTGGACGTGAGCGATTAGATAGGCATCTACTTCTCAGACGACTGAGCGTCGTCGAGATCGACGTCGCTCCTTTGTTATATATCGATCTCAATAGACGAACATCGGACGTTACGTGTCTTACAGTTCGACGTGGCTTCGCGATTTCGTTTGCAGGTGCGCAGAATCTCGTCGTTTTCTCGTCACGTTCAACGTGCCGCGCTCTCGCCCGTTCGCTTTAATTGCGGTCTAATTCCCGTTACGCTCCCTCAATTAGTCTCGATTACGTCGAATCCCTCTCGCGAATACAGCGATCGCGGTTGAACAGTGTTTGGGAGTGAATAGGATTAAGGTCGCGCGCAATAACTCGTGTCTGCTGTATCGCCGATCGCAAATCCTATCACTGAGTCACTTAAAAAAGGAAGAATAGCTCAATAAAATCGACAGGATTTCCCTCGTTTCTAGAAATATGTATGTACGTGTGTGTGATGGATATTATCTCGCATAGAGAAACTTTATGCTTCGTCCGCGCTCGAACTCTCCCAAACAGGTCGATTGTTCTCAGGTCGCAATTGTATTATTTAAATTTCAAAGCCAAAACACAGCATTGGAATATGCAAACACGTACGGAAATTTACGCGATTATTCAGCAGTGTCAAGCTGAAGTTGTCGCGGAGGGCAAGCTCATGTTTCGAATTCGATTCTAAAGTGAAACTGATTATTTGCGCGACGAGACGGCAGGCGAGGTAGCGAGAGAAAGACGACTGAGTCGCAGAGCCCGGCGAGCTGGAAGCTTTCGCCAAGCGCCTACGTCGAACGCTGTTCAGAGGGCACCTCGCAGCAGTCCGGCAAGCTCCGGAAAGCGTCAGGTGCTGCCGCCGTGACGGACGTCTTACGAACTAAGCGTCGAACGAGCTTGCAGTAACCAACCCACCAGCCAGCCAGCCCCCGTCGTCGCTCGAGTTCGCCACGCCGGGAGCATCCGCGAGGTCTCGCTCTCAGCTCGCAATCTCGCTACGGCCAGGACTCAGGGATGCAGGGGGAGGCGCGGCGGCGGCGGCGACGAGAAAACGCGCGAGGATGGAAGAAAAAATTATAATCCATCGGCACCCGTCGCCGGCAGGGCTGTCGGAGCTCTCGCCGAGAGAGCCCGCCGACATTTACATATCTCTCTTTTTGCCGCGGGAGATGCGTCGAAGATGTGTAATTTTTCAAATGTTACGGTGCGATTCATTTTAAGCCCGCGCTCTCGCGAGAAGCTCGATAATATTAAAGCGGGAAATTATGAAAAGCGTCTGTGACGCTGACAGATAAGCGGAGACGGACGTTTCGTCGACTTGTTTGTCTCGATGAAGGGTGAGAGCGGCGAGTTTTCTGGGACCTGCAACGTGTAAAAGCTCGAGTGAGCTCGCTCCGAAATTGTCGGATTGTCGCATTAATCTAACTTACAATTTTTCTGGTCTCCGAGACAAGTACTCGAACGGAATTACCTCCCTCTACAAACTATTTGCATTTATGTGATCGGGTGCATTTTCCATTACCTCGCGTTTCCGCTTTATATCGCAGTTTATTAGTATCGCGCCTCGCGCTACCACTCGGGAATTTTAACGAGACGCCGTGAAAGAGTTAAGAAGCTTCAAAGGCCACACATACACACTCACGCTTGAGCTCTTAGCCACTTGTCGACTCGAAGTTCCTCGTGACCCCGACTCTGTCACGGCACTTCCGGCCACTCTCTTCCGCCTCCTACGCCGTTGCTTCGAGGGTTAATGCAACGGAAGTGGACTCTCAATGAGATCAGCCGTAATCGCATCGCACCCTCGCTCCGCGCGTCGTTCCGCGTAATTTTGCGAAGGATTCTCGATTTTGCGGGACGAGCTTGCCGTGTTTTGCTTCGGAGAAGAGACACGACGATGGCCCTTCTTCTTCTTGCCCGGCCATTTGACTCGCAACGCGATCGGGTCGAAGAAGCTCGTGGGATTCGCTGGAATTCGAGACTTTAATCATTGGAACGTCAGGAGTCGAGGAGTATCACGCGCCGTCGATCTGTCCCGGCGAAAACTCCTCCCGCCCACTAATGTCTTGGACAGCTGAAAAAGCGCAGATGGCAGTTGAGAAAGAGCCTAAGTTCTGTCATCGCGCAGAAGGGCGTTTATGTTTTATTCCGCGATGCGGTCACGCGAGAGCAAACCGAGCGTTATTATTCGATGGTTGCCGTTCGCGACGCTTTTTACCGGTGCGTCGCTCCTCTCGGATATGTCGCGGTTCTCATGATTGATAGCCTCGCCGGGAAAATCACTGACTTCGCTGGCGTATTCGCCAGTTGACACTCGAGAAATGTACGCGGAGTACATCGCGATGGTTCTTCGCTGAAGAATTCTCACGCTGGCTGCATGAACTTTGCCGCGTGCGCGTGGGCGTTGCGTTTTCACTGTCGGACGTAGACACTCGACTCAACACACACACATACACACACATACCAGCCATATCAATCATCGTCACTTCTGCTCTCCCGGGAATGTAACGTTGCGTGTTGCGCAACGTTGTTATGTATGTTCGACATTAGATATCAATTTGATCGGGAACGTGGAGCGCTCGCGAGAGCATATCCCTGCGGAAACTCCGCATTCCCGCGCGCTGTAAAACTTGTAATTCGCGCTCGCAAGAAATCCTCGCTCGCTCGCAAACTCGGGAAAATGCCGTCCCCTGCGCCGCGACTATTGCCTCCGAAGTAATCAGACCCTATCGATTTTCGATTAGCCGAGTATCAGTAGTGACCGCGACCGTAACATTTCGCCATTGACTAAGGGGAGAGAGTAGAGAAAGAAATATTTCAACATTTCGAGACGAGATTGTCGCGCTAAAATCGAAGAGATTATTGTTTTACGAATCCTCGAGATCCCCCGTTCTTTCTCCCGTTGTTCATCTCGTTGGAGCTTGAACGAGCCGTCGAGGCGGTTTCGCGCGAGACTGATTTCGCGTTCCGTAGAAATTTACTCGCGTCGCAATCGTCGTCGGGATCACGCGTTCGCCGATGCAAATTGCGCCTAAACCGTGCGCGATGTCTCACGCGCGACGAGTCCGCCGTTTCCGGTCGTTAAACCGCAAAATATACCGGTTTCGATCGATTGCGCGCGAGCCAATCTGCGAAAAAGCGACGGCAATATAAATCCGCGGCGCCGACAGGATCCGGGACGCTGCGGTTAGTATTGAAAATTCTGTGCGAGACTAGGCGAGGAAATTTCTTATGCATACCTCGTGGCCGAACAACCTCGGAGGAGGCCTCCCTTCAAATCGGCCGGGGTGTTTTCCTTTCGCGCCGTTTTCGTTATCCTCTCGCCGCGCCTCACTGCGGTGCTTTACGATCGACAGTATCAGTATTTTAAGGACCTCGCAAATTCACCGCGGGATATTTCGGGTCTGCGAGCGGCTGTGGGTTTCCTCATTGGCCGAATTTCGAATGCTCATGCGTACACATGATGTGACTGCGCGAATATTATATGACGCGGTCTTATACTGATGTAGTGACTGTGCGTAGGAGTTTTCCAGAATCAATCCTGCATGACGTTCATCTCACGAAGTTCGATTTCTTCTTGGTAGCATCGGACAGTGAGCTCTGGATATCTTTTCCACGGCAGAAACTTATATGAAGAGGAGAACACTGAGAATATCACTTGCATAACATGATTACCACTATGAAATATTAATGTTCTTTTTTTCCCATGCGTACAAAATGGTTGTAGTAACCATAACATTCTGGAAGTGGCACACTGCCTTTTTTTACCGTCTGTCCATACGTGTTTGAGCAGTATTTTCAATGATGTATGGCGTAACCAAACCCTACAGATCTCGCAGCCATAATATTTGTTCCGCAGACCACGATATAAAATTGCAATATTTCTTGGTTGAAACTTATATACATTTTTTTTTATATTACGTTCGCTACTACAGTTTATTTATTTACACTGAGAAAAATTTCTGGTAATAGTTATCCAACCTGTGTTATAATTACTACATTTAGTGAAATAGTATCAACTAAATATAAGAGGTGAATATTACTATATGAAAGTTAATGTTACTAAAAATTTTGTAATTATTACCAAACATCGGTAACATTTACCATTATTGGTTACTATTTACCAAATGGTATGGTAAAACGCATTTGGTAAGTATTACCAAACTTTTTTTTTTAATGTAGAGACTCTTTTCACAATCCACCTCGTTTTTTTTATGTAATTACACGCAAAAAAATGATTTAGTAATATCAGCTAAACCGCGCGGTAGCTGATTCAAACTTAGTCAAAAGGCTAATCGTTTAGCTGTCACTGTTAAGAATTGGCTATGACAGCTAAAATGCGTTCACTATGAAACACAAATATATTAGGTTACATTAAAAATGCACATTATTTCAAGTAGCTAAGAAAATGGTAGTTATTCCTAAATTTTTTATCGTATACATATATTAAAGAAGTTTGCCATACAGCTACAATCATTTGTTACAGTTATTTATTTCTAGCAGCTAATATTTCTCGCTGTACAGCACCTAAGTTTAACAGCGAATAAATTTAGCTTCGGTAGTATCGACATTAGCTGTCCCTATTTCAGTGACACATTTTATCTGCCACAGCTATTTTTTAGCTCTGGAAGCTAGTTTTTCTGCGTGTATATGAAACAGATTTAGTTTTTAATAATATAGGTATAGAAAACAATTTTGCCGTCACACTTAAGTGACGCTGGTCTCCAATGAGAGATTGTCGCAGACGTGATATATGGGTATGCTCTAAATATTACTCTGAATATTACGTATCATAAAAACTGTATATGAGATGGACGTATAACAACTTGCAATGCCACATCTATCAAACTAAAATATGTGGATGCAGCAGCCATAGCAGTTCTCTCTATGTACACTCGTGATCGGAAAGATTGTCTGGTTTTATATAAGTTTAAGAATCTATCCTTCCAATGAGAGTTCTTTTATTGAAAAATAAATTCTCCCATTGGACAAAAAGGATAGATTCCTAGATTACGAAAAAAACCAAACAACCTTTACAATCACGAGTGTACACTTCAGAATGAGTCTTCGGAAAAATCCTTGGTTGAAATATACGATCGGATATCTTTTGGAAATGATCGCGAATTAGCGTATGTTTCGAATTAAAAGAACTTTCCGAAAATGGAATTTAATTATCGCGAATTAGCGTACGTTCGCATCAAGATGAAAACGGTAATTAGTCGAGTTTTACGCGCATTTTGTTATCAGGTTGACTTGCGATTCATGACTACTCGTCCGTTGAGCGCGTTCAACCAGGAGAGAGACGCATGCATTTCCGCGGACACTCGACGTTCGCGAATTCTTTTGTACGCTATCCGTTGATTTACGCGCATCATTTCCGTGTATCAGCGACACTTTTTCACGATAGGCAATCGATGGGCACGCGGAGAAGTATTTAAAAAGTTCGGAGCGCGCGCGTATCGCTCACGCGGAAGCGTCGCGTCAAAATATAATCCGCGTTATAATTGAGCTATCAATCGCAACGCGAATTGAATATTCATTTATACTCGCATGCATACATGCCCGATAACTAATGCAAACGATGGAATAAATGCCGTACTCGATCACATTCAGCCAAGTTAGATAATGATCTCTGTGCGCGCCTTGTCGTTTTCGATAACGACGCAAGATGAAGGGAATCCTGCGACCTCGTCAACCTCTCGTTACTTCGTCTTCCTTACGCAGAAATCCTCGAAACACCCAACGCAACGTCTGCTTTACATTCTGCACGTCCACGTCGTGCGTTACCGCGAACGAACGACATCTACGACGCGACATCCATGATGCGACGCGCACATCCGCGAGTTATTATTTTTCATCTTGTCTCTCCCGCGTCGCAACTTTTCCTCGCTCGCCCGCGAACTATTTCAATAAGTAGAAACATATGATCCATTCCCGATACTTCCCCGCGGCGTACACGACGGCACGCGTGCATTTTATATCTCACCGGAGAACAAAAGCCAAAGTCGGCGAGACAGCATCTGATGCGATACGATAGCCCCCAAATGACTGACCAATGGGCAGATTTCACCTGTACCCCACATAACGAACGAAGAAAAGAGCAGAAGTTGCCTACCGCACAAGTCTGAGAATTTGACGGGCGCTATTCCGCGAGATAGGCTGGATAGCAACGCGCTATAAACGCGAAACAGCCCTTTCATCTACCCGGTTATGTTCAGTCTGTATCTCAGCCTCAGAGATAGCAGGCATCAAAGAAAGCGAAGGGCACGACCGCCGCGTTGGACGCTCCATAGCCACGAGAATTACTATTTTTCATCCGACCCCCGCGTCCCGAGACCCCTCATATTTATCAGTCGAGTCTTGGAGGAGGGCGACCGAGCGGTTGACTCGTGGGAGTTGGGCGCGAGGACAGTCGGGAGAGAGGGCGACGAGGAGAACGGAGCTTGCGCGGTTGTTGGGGGTGCGCGTCGTCGCGGGGGTGAGTTTAAGGGTGATTCCGCTAGTCGGCGCTGAGCCAGGCCACGCGAAGCGCGCTCTGCTCGCGAGGCTCTCACGGGAAAGGTATCCGCCACATCGGCCGGCATCTCCTCGATGCGCGCGCGAATGAAACGGGCGCAAATGGTACCGCGACACAGCAACGTTCTCCAGTGGTGAAAAACGACGGCTCGCGTCGAACGCGAACGGCAACGACGGCGTCGGCGGCGGCGGCGGCGGCGGCGGCGGCGGCGTCGGCGGCGGCGGAACACAGCAGAACCGGAAGATGCGGTACCTGAAGAGGAAGTCGCGCTGCCTCGTCGTGAGAGACCGCGTCGCACGTCCGTGACGAAGGTCGCGCGGAATAGATCGCGAGAGCTCGTCGCTGCAATCAACGGCGATCCCCAAAGTAATAGGACCAAGCACAACGCTGCATCACTCCCTCGAGGGGCTTCGGCAATGCGAACTCGAAAGTAGAAGCGACGTAGGTTATCCCAGCGACGAAGTCTCGACGGAGCGGAACTTCGTGAAAGAGGACCAACACGCACGCGTCGCCAAAGTGCTTCGGAAGTATAAAACTTCGAGAAGCAGGACCAACGTTACCCAGGGACGTAGCGCCGAGCCGTTTGATCGTAAAAGGCTACCGTTATGTTGGACCTCGGCTCGTGGAAAGGACACCAAGTCGTCCTCGAGGATGTCCCCCGGCAACGCGCGAAGTCGCAGTGAGCCGGCAAGGTGGCAAGAGAACCAACAAAAGGGAACGGATCAAGAAGAGGAGAGAGGTCGAAGAGATTTCCGATGTTTCCCTCGAAGCGCGACTCTGCAAGGAGATTTCAACGAGTTTCGACGTTTTCGAGCTGGCGACGCGATCGACTCCTTCGACAAGCCAGTCCTCCTCTTCGTCGGCCTCCCCCGACGATACTATAGCGCGCGACTGTAAAGACCGATTATGTTAACGTCGATCAACCGTGACCCCATAGAAGTCTCCAACGACAAGTTGTTATTGAAAGAGTTTGCAGAATCGGTCTAACCGTCTGTCATCATCATTCTCATCGTCGTAGTTCTCCTCCTCGTCGTCGTCGTTGTCACCGTCATCATCATCGCCCCGCTTTGCATCCGAGAACTAATGAACTTTCTTCGACACTTTGGCACTAATCGTCCCGTTATTCGTGGGAGCGAACGCACGCTGGAAGAGTTTTTCTTCTTTCGACCCGCTATATAGAGTGTCCTTTCTCCACCTGATATTTTCCCCCGGACTCTTTTTCCGCTGAGGGCGGAGGGCGCAGGTGCAACTGCCCGTGCGAGAAGAGCTTTCGCGAAGAGAAAGACTCTTCTCCCGGAGTAACGAGAATAAAACTTCCCTCCTCTCGGGAAGAGTAAGAAGGATTCTTTCTAAGGAGGGCAAGATTAGTATTGCGGCAACGAGAGAGAAGTAGATTACAATTGCGGCGGGGGAGTTTGCATAAGTATATTCGATTAAGGGAGCAATATCGGCGAACGGCGGGGAGGAGGAGAGGAGAGAGAACGGGAGGACACGTGGGGGAAATGTGGCGCCCGGCGTTGTACGTCGAGTAAATAGGCGGGCGCACCTTCCTTCTAATTACGAGATACTTAACGAGCACGCTGGTTGGCGGGTCCAAAAAACGTAGAGTATTTTTAATACGCGCACGCACGCACGCATACGCACGCACGCACGCACGTCACGGCACGACACGTACGCACACATCTCTCTCACGCACGCATGCACGCACATATGTACATGCATACGTACGTAAGTAAGTATGCATAGCCACGCACGTGCGGCGTCGTAAGCGTCAACGTCGTCGTCGTCGATCATCTGTCGCCGTTGTCGTCGTCGTCGTCGTCGTCGTCGTCGTCGTCGTCGTCGTCGTCGCCGTCGTTGTCGTCGCCCAGGACGGTGGATAATTAAGCACAGTACTAGGATGTAATCGATATTTAACGTTTAAACAGAATGGTTGGTAACGACGGTCCAAGTAGACAGCGAAGAGAAGTAGCCAAGTTTCGTGGTCCAAAGTTCTAGTGGTTTAGTCGCGACACTGTTTTTATTCTGGTGACTCTCTGACCGGGATTCCTCGACCATCTCGCGACGCCAATTACGTCGCGGTGTATTTTTTACAAGCATATATATATACATACACGCATATATACAATATACATCTTTGAATCGTGCCGGCCGCAAGAGAAAGGGAAGAAGAGAGAGAGAGAGAGAGAGAAAAAGAGTAGTGGATGCCAAGAAGGGGTGGGTGGCTCGAAACGTTCTCCTGTACGGTGTGTATCGTGCCGAACGAGGTTCAGGCGCACCCCGTGTGCCAGAAGTTTCTTTATAGTTCGTTAACCCTCGCGGCAATCGTGCGTGTCACGAGACTGTAATTGCAGCGTTGCGCCGCCGAGAAAGAAACACAGTGCTTACCGCGTCTCTTGCGACCGCGATCGGAACATTTGAACGCTTTCGCGTCTCATCGTCGTCGACGACGGGCGGACGAACGAGGACAGTTTCGCGCCGCCGTCGGAAAGGCTGCAGGTACAAGAACCTGTCGTCAAGACTGCCGAATCGTGCCGAAGGAGACAGAGAAAAAGAGACCGGCACGCGCCTTTCGACTCTCGAGAAGAGGGGTGATCTCGCGGAGTGAACGCGAAGAGAGTAACGTGATCGTTGTTAGCGCGTCCGAACGCCCGACTATATGAGCGCCAGCTTCGATATAGTGAAACGATGGAGGACGTTCGTGGTGGCACTGTGGAATAACGCGACTGACCGGGTCCGGGATGCCTCAGCGAGAAAGACGCTAACAATGACGACTTCCAGCAGATACAGCAGCTACAACTGCCTCACCAGTTGGGATAGCTACGATCGAATTCCAAGGTATACCCGTGTTTCACCGAGCAACGTCGATTGACGCTTTCGTTTCGCGGAGTCGCGCGACCGGAACTTTCGTTCGCTGCTTGTTTTTTAATGTCTCCTATGCATCACGATTTTTGCATACCAATCTGTCTATCGAGTGAACGACGAGGTAGATAGGAGTAGAGAGAGGGAGAGAGAGAGAGAGAGAGAGAGAGAGAGAGAGAAAGAGAAAGAGAGGGAGAGAGAGAGAACAACGCAGGCTTTTGAAAATCCGAAAATGATTTTCCAGACGTCGCGATGACTATAATGCGGCGACAAAGCTCGACGCTGTTAATTACATAACATAAGCTGATTTGCAATTTGCGCGTGGTCCCTTATCCCGTACTCACGCAAACATCCTTGCCGCGCTTCCGCTTTCTACTTCCGCGAATAATCATTGCAGCGACAATGGCTTTAATTACGGATTACAATCTCTTTCCGACCGGTCGGTTCCGTTCGGTCACGAACAACGGGGTGACAGAGCGCGAGGGGTGCGCAACGGGGCGCGTCCATCATTGTTCCCGTGATTGTCGTAGGACGACGCCCTATGCCTTTTTCTCCCTTTTTCATACTTGTCGCTTTTTCGCCATATTTTTTTTCTTTTCTTTTCACGATTTATATCGCTCCCAATTTATTAATTCACTCGACGAATTTTTGTGCGCTCTCCACGCGCGGTAAAGGTCGCGATTCCAAAGCACACCACTGCACCTGGACAACGATGCCGGGGGGCAGGCGGCGGGTAAATATTTGCGTCGCAATCCCAATCCTGACTACGTAGATTCGCCTAACTAAGGGCTCGTATATGCTATGACGAGCGTTGTTTGAACGTGTTCTGGGAGAATCGAAAAGCGAACAACGGCGCCAGGTGCGAGGGCAAACTGACAGCAGCAGCGACAATAAAAAAAATAAGAGAAATTAACCATGCCACGCGCCAAAGTGGGAAAAACAGTTTTTAACAAATTTTGAAGGGACAACGGGGTAGTATTATCGTGTCGAGTGTTCCCCACTCGTATCCACTCGTTATTCTTCCAACAGTAGTAGCCTCTCCGGCCGACTAACGCGAGAACACATTTTTATTTATCATTATTTGGATTGGTCGGACGTTTTCGCGTGACTCTTCATTTCCTAACGTTTCGCGAACGAAACTAGCGAGCTAACCGCGAGCTACGGGCGGCCGATGATACGGCCGATGATACGGACGGTATTTCGAGACACGACATGAGAATCCAATACGCGACGCGGATAAACGACGACACGAGGTGCGTTCGCCACGGGGCTTGACATTTATTTTCAATCTGCGTGCCGTAGGAATAACAGGCCGCCTTCGCCGACGGGATGACTTCGCCGCTCGTTAAAGCGCGACAAACGGCGACGCGCGCGTTTCACGGGGTATTTAGCGCCGGCTATCTTGTTACAAGCGCGATCGCGAGTATCAATATAACGGAAGGTGTTATAGCGCTCTTCCGGCGCGAGCGAATTTTATCGGCCCGCTCGGATGCCGATACGCAAGATATCGCGTTGTTGAGTACGTCGGGCGGAATTTAATTCGTCGTGTCACGGCGAACACACGACGAGGCTTGCGAGGCTTCAGCGCGCGGCTCGATAACTCCGTGCTCTCGCGCCAAAGTTCCTCCGATTTGAAAGCCGAAATGAAGAAACTGCGATTTCCAACGTGGGCAGATAATAGCGCGCGAGCGTCATCTCGCCGCATTCTCATTCGCCGCGAGAACGAGTTTTCATTCCCATTATGACGCGGCGTCCTCTTTTACCTCTCGCTCGGGTGCGCGAGAAACGACAGTCGTTTCATTCGGCGGGAGGGTTAGTCAATTGGTCGCCGGCGAAATCGCTGGCTAATTGAAGTTTCGCCAGCCATTCACAGCCGGATTTACGAGTGGGAAATAAGGTAACCGGCCAGATGGATTCTCGCTCTTTCATCTGCCAGCTATTGGTTCCCCCCGGCTATTCTTCAGCTTCATTCCCGCCGTGGAGCGAACAATCGTACGGTCCAATGGCTCATCCTCCGTAGCCTTCTCGGATAGAAATTTCGCTTCTATGTTAAAAATGCAAATTCCGTCGCGATCATATGATCAGCCGATTGTTCGACTTACATTCTTCTCATCTACGCGTCCTCGCCGATTTAGAACTGATCTAACGAGCAGGCGAAGTCTTGTCGAAGACTATGGGTGCGCGGAAGAAGCAATTCCGTTAGTGCAGTTGAATCTTCTGCTATCTGAGGACCAGACGAAAAAAATCGGTTGTAGGAATAGATAGATTCCTGAAGAAGATTTTCACTTAGCCAGTTGAGCTCTCAATCATCCCAACTGAGTTTTGACGCAACTGCACGTTCAGACGAATATTTTCAGTCACGGTAACAGAAGTATTACTTCTCTTCGATGAGTATTTCATCTGATCCTCATTCAGTTACACAAACCGGACTTTTTTCTCCGTGTGAAAATTGACCTCTTTCTTCCTCCCCTTCTCCCTTCTGCCCTTTCTCTCACCTCCTCTTGAAATTATTTAACCTGAGAACGCTCACTAATTAGGAACTATGCGCGCCCTGTATCATTACTGTTTTCTTAGCCCGCTAACGTTCGCGTGCGCGATATTATCCGACACGGAATTTCTTCCGATGAAATAACGCGAGTGCCGTGCCGATTTATTTTCCTTCGAGTTCTGCTGCACAATATGTAGATGCGACGGTCGAACGTAAAGCTCTCTCGGAATTAATAAAAGATTCCTACGTCAGTCGCTCCTCTAAAACAAGTGGAACCTACGCGATATATCTTAGGACCCGTCGCTTTTTATTCACGTCGCTGTCGCGTGACAGCTTTCATTCGACGCGAAATTTCTTCCGGCGAGACGCCACTTTTCCGGCAGAACATTATTCCGTTTTCTGCCCCCATCGTGACTCAACCTACCAGGGGGGAGTACAATTTGTCAAAGACAATCCGGGTAGAAATTTAAAACAAGGATTAAAAAGACTCTAGATAGCTTTTCCCTAACAAAGCTCTGTGAAAACAGGATAGATGTTACGCCGTTTCAGCGCCTAGACTTATGAATCTAACTCGGTATATCTAATTAAACCCTCATTGAAACGATAAGTTGAGACACGAATTATTTTGATTATTATTTAAAGTATAATAAATTAAATTCTCTTTCTTAGCATTCGCTTATTAGAAACTTTCTTATAACTTTTATTATAATTTTTATTAAAGTATTTATTATAATTCTTCTTATCATGTTTCTTTCTTGTATATAATACTTTCATACATGATGCTGTTTTCAATATTGAACATTTTTTTCTTCGGTTTATTTATTTATTCATATATTTTTTGGTCATATCTGGGTCCTACGAAGGCATCCCTATTTTGAGGTATCGCTGGACTAGAGTCACTGCATACTTAGAGCCCAGCTCGGTTAATTTCTACCCAGGACTCCACATAGACACTGCAACAATAAGATGCAGTAAACAATAAACTACTGCAATAAGGGAAATATTCAGACTGTCGATAGATTAAAATAATAGTTTTGGTATTTTTGACTACGCTCTCCGACGGGCCATAAAGTTCCGCGATTGTAATTCTCTCAGGAACAATTACGGAGGCGCGAAACCGGCGAATGGTTTTATCGCGCTGGGTTTATCGACGGTTAAGATCGCGTTGCACTTTCGCCAATGCGATGTGTTAAATAATTCAGCGCGTCGCCTGGAATTTTACGGCCGGCGGGCGGGCTTGCAGAAAGGTCTTTCCTGGAAATTATATTCATACAACGGAGGAGTGTGCAAAGTGCACCTGTGTGCTCCTACGTACGCGTTTATATTAAGTTCATTTAGACTTTCACGCTAGTCGCACTCTGTCCTTACGAAGTGCCGTCACGAAGTTATGCCGTGACGTCGCGTACACGCGCCGAAGTTGGGTCTATCGCGGGGGCGTGTTGAAATATACGTGTCTGCACTCATGTAGATACTTCGCCGTGATAATAACGAAAAGTGAAAATCGACAGGAATCACCGAGTTCCCAATTCGCGAATTCCGCATCGTTCTATCGTGTTCTCTGCATCTACATTCTCGGCGTTTCTTTTGCCACAATAATCGTCCGCGCCGTACTTCGAAAGTATTCTCATCCGTTTTCGCGGGATCTCAAAACGCAACGCAAGGAGAACGTGGAGTGACGGGCGCGGAGTTCATTTGCATGTTCCGGCAGTTTTTAATTGCTGTGCTCGAAGCTGCGATCTGGAGAGCTTCAATTACGGTGACAGACTTCGAGAGGGAGAGAAGGATTCGCGCGCCGCACACCCTTCGTTCCGATCGCGCGAAATTTTTCGACGTCGAGTCTGTCTTCCCCGGACATGCCTCTTGACGATTTCTTTCTCGAGTGCCTCGTGCAAGAACTGCTGAGCGGGATCATCCGACGGCACGGCGACACCGAGGCAAGAACAGACGCCGAGAGACATTGGTTAGGAATTGCGGCGGGATACATGGGACCCCCTTTGATGGCGCAACAGTGTTGCATCCAGTCGCGGACATCAGAATTTAGGCTGACGTACAGTTGACAGAAGGTTCTCGTGGTTGTGAGGAGCATTCGATAATCGAAATCCCGCCAACAGCCGTTGCCTCACCGTCACCTAGCTGGAAATCTGACGCCCCGTCAGGACCTCGCTTCTTGTCCTATTAATGAAACACGGCCGAGTGGCAGTCGCTGTCAGCTTGGGCGCTGCCAAACTCGGACGGCAAATTGATCGTAAAAGCGACGGCCGGCGGCACCTCTCTCACTCTCTCTGGCGACGAGCTGGCAATTAATTCCTGCCGCGGATACACGTCGCGAACACACAAGGGTCCCCCTCTCTCTCTCTCTCTGTCTCTCTTCTCTTGCCTCCTCACTCTGTCACATGCGCGTCGAGCGGTCGATCTTAGCCCTATTTCCTTGGAGACCTTCCCTGTCCCAGAAATGTCGCGTTTCCCTGCCCGCAGAATATTCATTGACTCGGGGGCGGCGGCTGCCGGATAAAAACAGCGTATCCCGGTAAAATGATTATGCTTCCACTTATTCACCCTTTAACGTGTCTAAAGATAACCGCGGAGGAATCCCGTGAGCGAGAGATATTTGACGTGTTACGGGCGACGTGAGGAAAAATTACGAGTTATCCGCGACTCAGACACGCCTGTGCAATGATCAATTGATATTTCCGCGCTGATTAATAATATTTATTAACCAACTTGCGCTGGATCAGGAGTTCAATTAATTTAACTTCGATAATTAATTTAACTTCGACAAAATATATGACGCGAGGAATAAAAATACATCGCGACCATTGTGTGTGGGAGTCTCGCAAATGGAAAATCACGTCGAAAGGAAAATCACGTCGAAAGCCACATCTATTTCGCGGCCGAGTACTAAAGAGGAGCACGCGAGCTCGTCGAACTGCTCCTAACTCGGTGTCGACGTTGATCGCGCATTTTAATTCGCGAAACGCATAATATGATGGATCCCCGGTGTGCACTTAATAAGCCGCGCGCATATCCGTCATCAGCGCCGCAGCTGTGTATTTTTGCGCAAATTAGATAAATTAGCCGCGCGTCGATCATCATCATCATCATCACCATCATCGTCATCACCGCGTCCGCCCATCGTGGCTATCGGTTACGCTGCACTCGGCGCACAATGAGCCACTCGCAGCACTCGATAAATGCAGAGGGCGGAGTGTCGCGAATGTGTCACCGCCATCGGCGCGAGAACCGTGGAATAAAATATTTCTAATGAAATTCGCAGAGAGCAACACGAGTGGAACTTCTGATTGCGTCCTCTGTGTGATGAGCGCATTCTCTCCCTCTCCCTCTCTCTCTCCCTCCCTCCCTCCCTCCTCTCTCTCTTTTTCTCTCTCTATTTCCATCTCGGTGAGTTGGGTCATGTGTTCGCGAGACGCCTGTCTCTAGGCGTACACGCAGAAATAATTGGATATCAGAAAGGTCACGGTAGAGGAGGTGGTAATTACTTCATTAATGTGACCAACGCGCATACATATTCATCGTAGAAAGAGAAAAGGAAAAGAATGCGAGTGGGCGTTATCGCGGAATTGTAAGAGAAACATCCCACGACAAATATTCTGGCTTTCGACACAGTTGTGTTCTTAAACGCAGCTCCACTTTGCGAGTATTACGAGCCCTCGGCCATGTCGCGGCAGCGCGAAACAAATTAAAACGCGCTGCAGTTGTCATTACCGTGTCTCGCGCCGTCTTCCAGAGAAAGAGTGAATTGCGTATAAATTAAATAAGCGCGTTTTCGCGGCAGACACGACGGCGAATTTTCATTAAACTTTTACTAATCCAATCCGTTACGAGAATGCGTCGCAGACTGGGAACAGACAGCCATTTCAACCTCGATGGTCAGCGTACTTTGAAGTTACATCAAAGTGCGCGATTATATTAAAATCGAATTTAATATCAGCTCGTTATCGTTAATTAATATCGGTAACGAGCTTTCGAAATTATCCTTGATTGTAACGCAATTTGCTCGGCACTTGTCGCCAGGCGCGAGAAAACATTTCGACGGCTTTTCTTCTTGGACAGACTTGAGAGGAAATGCGATCACCACGATTTATTCCGCGGAAGCTCTCCGCTCTGGATAAGATGGATCGACCACTGCGCAATTGGCCGATTGCCTTCTTGGCAGAGCCGTGATTGCAACATAAGAGCGATCGTCCCGCACAAATCTAGAGTTAATTATTATTGTTGGGTCCACGGATCGCGCGCGGTTTGGCCCACAAACGTAGTTACAAGTACCGTGTAAATGTTGTTTTGTGTAACGTGACGTACAGGTATAAACAGATGAGTCAAGGAGATGAGAACGCGACTCACGCGTTTGAATCTCCGACGAGAAGCAGGCAACTCTGAATACTCGAAAACGTGCGATTTGTATCTTAGATAGTGCGGATAGTGTAACCTGTTGCCGAAAAGGCGCCATCGACGCTCTCAAATGAGATTATCTCTGAAGTCATTGCTCAAATTTTCTCCCTTGTTCTTTCTCTTTTGTCGAAGTAAAAGAATTCGTGACGCACACACGGTACTGCGTGTGACTTATTCTCCATGGAAAAAATTACAGTTGATTGAAAAATGCTCCCGCATTCGCGTTCATAAATATGTACCTCCTTAGTCGAGATGAAACAGCATTCAACATCAGAAGCAGGGAAACTCTCTGTCTCTCTGTTTTCCTCTCTCTCTCTTTTTTCTCTCTCCCCTTCACGAGCAGCACTTTATCCGTAATATTCATATTAGGGGCTTTTCAAAAATCTTCCAAGCTTGTGCTGAAAGTGAATTAATTAATATGTAATTAAATTCACCGACTGAAGAGGACCAAAATTTTAATATTTGAATATTTATAACACACAGTTGACAATGACGATGCTTTTTTTAGTACAAGATTAATTTTTCCCTTTTTTCTAAAATCATAAAAGTTCAATAAGTATGCCGGAGAAAAAAAAGTCTTTGGCAGAGAATAATTATTATATTGTACACTGTTCCGCGTGTTTTCTCTCTCTCTCTCTCTTTCTTTCTCTCACTCACTCACTCACTCACTTACTCTCTTGAGATTCGTGTCTCGATATCAACTGTTCGGGTTCGATCAAAGTGCAGTTATTACGATCGTAAATGTCATAGTTGACAACGCGCGTGAGCAGCTTCGCGTTGAGCAAAATTTGCACAGCGTTACCAGGGCAAGGTTACACACGCCGCGTTTACTTTGCCGAGCGAAGTATTACTGTAAATTCACCTTGACAAGATTTCGCGTTCCACATATTACTTACCGCGCCACACAATATCGCGGTGCGCCCTGACGTCGACTATTTTCTGCTTTACGGCGCCTTAAAGTGAGCGACCTCGCGGGAAAACATCGTTCCCTTCAAAAACTTGTTAGAACACCGACGGAGCAAAGCGCCCGCGGCGCTTTGGTAAGCTCAATGAAATTCGATGCTCTTTCGGCCTCATCGCCGGCAGCTCCTCGAGCAAACGAACGTGAGAAAGTGTGAACATGCCCCAACACAGTCGTATTCTTCTTTTATCGTACCTTCTGGAATAATTAATAATTAATTAATAATTAATAATTTTCAGAACGAGATACATCGAAAATAGAGATAGTCGGCCGACGCGATTCTGCCTCTCCGAGTTTAGCTTTTGATGATTATGATATAAATTGTTTCGTCATTAATTTTTCAGCGGCACTGTATGCAAAATGTCACTGAATTTACCTGGTCGGTACAGCTATTTGGCATCATTATTTATTTATGATCGATTCATGAACGTTTCCGCGCGAATCACTTCGTTTAAAACGCGAAACGCGCAACGATTCGCGGCGGAGAGATTGTAGCAAGCGTATATCTGGCTGCGAGATAGGAAAGCGCGAGACAAAAATCCCGCGGCGAGATTCTCCTCAAATATGACGTGTACGTGACGTCACGTATAGTAAAAAAAAAAAGAGGAACATGGAAAGAAACGAGAGTGGACACTTGGCGAGTGCTTATTATACAGTTTCCTCGTTGCGCGCGAGTGTCGTCTCGAGGTGGCGCGAAGGACTAATCGAAAACTTTTGTTCTCCCCGGTGTTCTCCCAGTTCCGCGTTTATACCCAGCTTCCCGTCTGTCGTTTCCACTCTCTCGCTTTCCGTCTCTCTTTCCCGAACGGATCTCGAGAGAGTTATAGAACGACGATGCTCAGGGATAAGAGAAAAGAGGGAAGACGTGACGCTGCGGAGAAAAAAGAGCCACCAGAGAGAGAAGTGGCGGTAACTCTCGTGGCGGCAGTATCGAATCGAATCATGGCGCCCGTGGGAAATAGGTTTTGGCGGATCATACGCTGTGTGTGTGAGGCGCCCTGTTTGATCGAAGAGCGTTCTTACTACTGCGACCATCGCGGACAATTGACGCGACGTGGAGGCACGGCTCGTCGTTCTCTCTCTGACCGATCTCTTGGAACCGCGAGAGCGACCACAGCTCTATAGTTCCACTCGACAATATTCAACCCGGACCGAGAGATTTCCTCGAGTCTCGACGGTTAACTATATTAATTATTGGAGACTGTGAACGCGAATGGATTCGATTTAGCGAGATTCGATGTATGCCGTACACTCGCACGTTCCCGCGCGTTATTCATTAATCAGTTGACGAAACAACTCAAAATAAAGAGGAGAGGAAGAAGGAGGGAGGGAGCGAAAGTCTCCATGGAGCCTTCGTGTGCGACCTTTTGACGCGGTCACGGGCATGAAAGTTTCTTCTTTCAGCCCTAGCTGTGTGGGTGACGTATGACGTCTAAATCCCGCCGCTCAATTACCAGGACCACTTCGGCTCGCCTCTTTTTCCCTCGCCTGACACTCGCTACCCACGTGCCCGGGGTCTTGACTGTATGAGCGAGCGAATGAGCGAGTTACGCCATGAAAGTCGATTTGTCAAAAGTTACCGGAGGGGGAAAACACACGAGCGGCCACTCCAGACCTACCTCGCGGGCCCTCGCGGGCGAGTGAATTCACACGAGAAATCCGTGTTCGCTTCTGCATAATATTCGCGAGATTACGAGTGACAGGTGGTCCTAGTTGAATAGGAGTCGACTCGGGAATAAAAATCCGAATGTAAAATGATTGCGGTACGTGTAGAATTTATAGCAGCAGTAATGCTATTCTAGCAATATCTGCAAGCAAATTTAGGTGAGTGTAAGGATTATACTTAGGATTATACTTAGGATACGATCGTTCCTCTCTACGTCGCTAGTCTTTCTGGTCTTTTTGGTCACAGTAACTTTTACAGTGGCTTTGGCCTTAATCTGGACGGGCGCCGCACAGAGGAGAACTTCCTCGCTAAATTTCATGAATAGTTTAGATAGAAATTCTGTCTGTCGTAATTAAGTACAAGCCATACGATACGCAGTACTTGCTAATCGTCTACCAATATGTTGTCTAATTCATTTATTTATTTAATGTCTCGTACTCTCACAGATAATTTTTACTGTGACTGCAAAATCGTTTTTTTGAATGTTTATTAAATGTTTCCTCGCGAAATTTTTGCTAGATTTTTTTATCGAGGAAACGTCAAATTTCCCGAATCGCGCCAATATTGCAATTCGTCCATAATGTATACGCGCGTAACGGCCTTTGAAATGGATCGCACCGGAATTACAGCGGAGGAAGCGAGATGCCGCGGGTCATATTTATCGATGTGTCCACGCCGTATCCGCTTTGGAGTCGGGGCGTAGCGCAACAACGCCGGCAGTTTACGAATCGATATTGTCGACCTCGAGGAAAGCATTGTCACGTTGTGCTTTCCCGCGCGCGGCTGTTCATTTCGATCTGACCGCGTTTACGACTTTACAGCTTGATACACCCCGCCGCGGGGGTGCCGTGTCGTGTCTCGAGGATCCGCCGTTGGTGACGAACTGCACGACACCGCGTCCACGCCCAGAAAGTTGACTTCACATTTCCGTCGATCGGTGACTTTGCGGGTACACGTTACAGCATCGATCCCGACGCGAATGTAATCATTTTTCGCGCGAGTCTCGTCTCGTTTTTATGTTAATCACAAATTTAAGTGAAAAGGGACGCCAACAGAAAAGTGCGGTGATTCGATCACAAGATCGCAGGTTTAAATTTTGTTTCATTTTATTTTAATTCAATTGTTAATTTAAATTAAATTTAAGCATTTTTTATCATTTTTATACGAGAGGACATAATTGTTCGTCCGTATAACACACATGTCGATATAGTCATCGGGTTCTAATGGTACAGCATTTCAGTAGCAAACCTAATCCACGTCAAACACAATCTTAACCCTCCGCGTACGATCATATTTTTTGGTACACACGGCATAATCCGGATCTGTCAGACCCCGGCGATTTTTAACTATCATATAACTTTGTTGAAATTTCATATTTTTGGACACATTTTCTCCAAAGGTTGCGCAATAAAATCAAAATCTGTAAATTTTTATTTTGTAATTTTTCCGGACTCTACGAGAATTTGTGAGAGATCAAATAGTCATTCGAGTCTCTCGTAGACTCAATATTGCACGCGGGAAGTTAAGCCGAGTATTATTAAGCCAATATTATTTACCCTCTCTCACGTCAACTCGCATGTTTTATCATTTTATACGTTAAAAATATGTCCTCGAAGTGAATAAGAGACCCTATCGTCGATTCGAGAAACAGAAGAGTGCTGGGCTGCTGGTTGTCCGTTTTGTTCGCCTTCACTCGCGCCTGTGCGATATTTTATCGGTGCAGATAAATCGCGACTTGTTTTTGGCGCGGAATAATCGGCTATCGTAAAAATTGATCCATCGCCGCGTTGCCGTATCGTAGTGTGATAGAACGAGCTTCTGCGTTCCGCCGGACAAAAGAGTGAGTTTCCTCTTTGTCGTCGCGATACTTAAACATCACTATGGATGCGAATGTTTTATGTTTCTCCAGAGTCTCATAAGCCGAAATTCCGGCATCTATCTAACCGTGGCGCGAATAGGAACCCAAAGAATGGCATCTCTGCCACGGGCGACGATAACACGCGGACATTATCGCAGCTGGACGTTCAGCGAAAACGATCGCCAGCGAGAAGCGTCGTTAATACGTCGACGAGAGCCAGCTTTGCACGCGTGTTAACATTAATTCGATTTTAATTCTTTGTTTCTTCTGCGGAGTTGCAGCTACGTGAAGGAAGAGAGATTCTATGGTATTCCACGCTCAAGTTTCGAGAATCCGAAACGCGTTAACGGGCTTAAACGCGCGCGTCTGCCGGATTACCTTCTCAAAAAAATACTAGAATTGCGTTAGTCTTTTTTAATTCGCGCGCTCACACGTGATGCGCGATACACGGCGGAAAAAATCCCGCGGCGAGTCGCATCGCCGGATTTGGAATTTCGTTCGTGGCTATAGTATCCGATTAACGCGCCAGCGTTGAAATGCAGACGTGTCGAGGCCGAGAGCACACCAGAAGTCGTTATCGCAGACGTATCTCGCCGGACCGAAATTTGCTTAAAAACTCATTTCGCGATCGACAGTCGAGCCTCTGCGTAATACCCTTCGCGCGCTTGATATGCACAATTAGCTCGAGACTAATTTAACATTCGTGTGTCATGCCGGTCGTGCCATGGCGAGGACACTCCCTCGACGGACAGGTAGTCGTAATGCAAACCGTATTATCTTAATTACTGCGCCATGCGTCGTCATGGCGCTTACGCGCGGCAGGGAGACCTATCCTCCCGGTCCCACGAAATTATTTATACACACGTCATCTCACACAGGCTAGATAGCCGTCCGCGGCACGCAATTCCGTGCACGCGTTACGCACGGTGAATGCTCCCGAGATGCGAATGTACGCGCGCGCATTATGCACGCCGCGGGCGCGGACCTTTAACGACCTTTCTTCATCAGCCTGCAATCACCGCGAATGCCACATTCAAGGGAAGACGTACGTCAACGATTCCCAGAGGACGACGTGACCCGCTTCGGCGTCCATCCGCCAGCGTTTCCTCGGTTGTCGCTGAGTATCGTTGAGCGCGACGTTGAGAATTTTTCTTCTGTTTTTATTTCCCTTTCTTATTTTGTTTTTTTTTTTTGTGAGAAATATTTCCATGTAACGACGTGCACGAATTCATTTGGGTCGAGGTGGTCACAGCGAAGTGGTTCATAAAAACTACGAGTTCCGCGGAAAATCTTGCCTTGGAGGACGCACGAAACACGTCCTCCTCGTGGGTTTGTTTTTAGAGGTTGCTTTTAGTGATTTGCTTGTCTAGAAGGCGCTAACAATTAGAGCTACGTCTATATTCAAAAAAAGATTCAAAACGGAAATATTCAAAACAATTTCTTGCTGGCCCAGGTAAAAATCTAAATGTCACAGTTAAAATCGTTATGATCGCTATTTTTGGTATTTACTAAAAAATTGTCTGTAGTACGTAGAATTTACAGCAACAGCAGCAATATTCTAGCAATATCTGCGAGCAAATTTAGGTGAGTGTGAGGATCATACTTTCGTTTGCCTCTCATCGCTAGTCTTTTCTGTCTACCACAGTCAATGTTTATAATAAGTGCGACTGACTTTAATCTGGATAGGACACAAAGAGACTCTCTTGCTGAATTCAACAAATAATTCAGATAGAAATTCTATCTTTGTCATCTATATTGATTAAATACAAGACGTAGGCGATATCGCAGTGTTTGCTAATCGTTTATCAATCTAGCCAAATGTATCGAGATCACTTTCACTATAACTGCAAAACTACTTTTTCCTGGTGAATTAGCCGGGGTCCGTTCGCTTGCGAGGCTCCGCGGCGTCGTGCCTATAAGTAAGCGCGCTCAGCCCATTACTTAATTACTGCTCTCCCGACGAGTGATTAATCATAAGCGCGGTTAATTAGAAACAGGCCGCGTATCGACTAAGAGACTCGCTTTCTCTTACTCGCTCTCTCTCCCTCTCGTGCATGTTCGTTTGTTATCGATTCGGGGCGAGAGAAACAGCGATGGAATTTCGTTTGCGCTAGACTAGAGAATCGCTGGCTTTCAGACGCGACGACGCGATACGTGGAATTATCGTGACCAGGCCATGAGTGTCTCGGAATGAATATTGCAAAACACACGCGGCGTTATCTCGAGCAACGCTTGTTTTCCGTTGCCGCTCCGTTACAGCTGGAATGTACGTTTTCGCGAGAACGAGAACCGCTCGCCTCGCGTATCCGATGGCACCGTTTCGGTATCTGCGATCCGCGGGATTCGCACGGACGGTCGTCCGTTATCAGAACAAGTGTTCAGGAAGGAGGAAATGGAAGGACGTTTTGTTTTTTTCCTCCTTTGCGGGAGCGTGTCGCAATTCGCAATCGATATCTCTGTGCTGAACGGATTCCCACGATTTTAATCGCGAAATCTATCTTCTTCTCCTTCTTCTTGGTTTAAGCCTGCGGCTTATTATCTTGAACCGTTGTACCTCAGCCCGTGCTGAGGCATGTCGTTGATTCCGCTGATCGGATACAAAAATTCATCGGTATTTTCATCGGAAGTATCCGTTCGTTAATTTCTTATCGAATAATTTCTCTCAGTGTCCGATATGCAGTCTCTGATATATTTCTTTCTCCTTCTCTGTCGCTCTCATGCTCTCTAGGCCGCGTATACCATCGGCCAGCCTGAGAACTGTCGCCCGAGTGACCCATGTGTTGTTTCGTCTAGTTTCCAGTTTCGAAGGATACACGTAAGTGCGTCGGGAGGTCGCGCGCACCCGGAGAGACGCCGCGTTACGACATATTACGGTAATAAAGCGGTCAATGGAGTGCAAGGTTGCCGATGGGTATTTTTATGCGACGACCGGCGTCGTGGTTCTATTCGCGGCGCGCGAAGGCAGGTCGGTATATAATTATAGACGAACGAGACATAGGACGGTAATGCATCACGGTTATAGATAGATAACGGCCGATCCCCACCGTGAACCGTATTCGTGACGTTGAAAGATTAATATTCCCAATGTGTTTTCGACTCGGACAGGCTAACCGACCGACCGCCGCCACCTTTTACGTTCGACTCGTGAATTATTCCCGATCGACGGTAGTTCTCAGAGGTGTCGCATACGTTATGCGGCACATCGGTCCGCGTGTCCTAATTTAGCCTGTCTATCGCGGATCCGACGTGAACGTCGCTTTCGCTTTGCCAATTGTAAAAACAAAAGGAGAGAGAGAGAGAGGATATGTAGCGCTCTTCCGCTCTGTGTCGTGTCAAACGGATCGCGACGGAAGTAGACATTTTATCACCAACGAGAAGAAGCAGCCGACTCATCGACCAGCAATTATCGCGGTCAGTTCTTGTACACACAGTCGACGGAATCGCTCCCGACTGGAAGCTGCCAGCGCGCTCATACAAGTCGTCTTGCGATCGTAGCGAAAATAATCCAGATATGACAAATTTGCTAAGATGGATAAATGACTAGCAAACCGCGATATCGCGTACGTTTTTTTTTTTTTTTTTTAATCGACACAGATGACACAGACACAGAATTTCTGTTTAAACTGATTGTGGAACTTTGGGAAGAAAGTCTCTCTGCGGCTCCATTCAGATCAAGGTCAGTCCTATTTCATATAAAAATGATGGTGGTAGACTAAAAGATTAAAGGGACAAACGAGTGTATAATCCTCACATCTATCTGAGTCTGCTGGCAGATATTGCTGGAATATTGCTATTGCAAATTCAATGTGTCACAGGCAATCTTTCAACAGACACAAAAAGCAGCGATAAATTTAACTGTGGCAGTTACAATAGAATTCTACCTGAACCAACTGAAAACATCGTTTTGAATGTGGGTTATTACCCTTGATGGCTCGACTGGGAAGGTCATTTCGCGTGACGGAAAACACGCCGCTGAATATTCGTGCTTTCCCGCCGCACGAGTCGCGCCCGTTCGCGCAGATTTCGCGATGTCCGATGCGGCGGCCGACACGACTTCTCCATTATAGTCTGGCGGGCTAGTTGTTAATTTATTTAGACGAGAACTGTTGTGAAGTATAAAATGCGCGCCGAGTAATTTCGCGGCCATAAACGCGCGTACACGTATTCAACACACGCGCACACATGAAATAATGGCCTCCTAACGTTTCACTCCGCCACGAAGTTTCGATAGAAACTAAGTAATGAAACTCGCGAGTGCACGACGCACGACGTCGGGCTCGTTTCCGCGCAATCTGCGCGGAAGCGATCGACGCTAGCAGCAATTCGGCAAAAGGCGAATCTGTTGGCTGCAAGCTGCATAATTCATGGGAGGGGGAAGCATGAGAAAGAAAGAGAGGGAGAGAGAAAAGATGGATGCGCGTGTCGACCGGTCGAATTTTCTGCCGATATAAAAGCGTTTATAGTCATCAGGTGGCTCGTAAATACCGGATCGGCGTAATGTATCGCGTCGGATATCGCACGGGACCGCGTTTCCCGCATCACTCGATAATTCCGCGGCGTTTTTACACACGGATCTCTCGGCCACTCCCTACGCGTCCCTGAGAGAACCGCTTAATGCACTGCTTATTTATTTATCGCAAACGACAAAAAAAATATGAATTCGCGAACGGCGCACCTTTTCGAAGATTGATTTTTCGCGCGACGTAAAGGGATCGGAGGGTGTCTCACTTAATAACTTGGGAACTATTATTAGAAATCAGTGAAGGTAATGTTATCTTGGAAACAAGAAGAAGAAAGTTTAATTAATGAGGTTGAATTAACTCGACGGTAAACGAACTAAACGCCTTTTGGTTGAAGGAAACAGCATCTCTAGTTCTTAGAGCCGAGTTGGATTCAAGGAGACCAGGGGTTTTTTCTAGCCAAAATACATTTCACTCGTTCATTGACACATTAATTCAACTACACTGAGAAAAATTATCTAATAAAAAATTAAGAAATGAATATTCCGGTCAAAATATCGATGAATTTTTGTATCCAATCAGGAAGCATTCAATGAGAAATATTCATAATTTCTTTATCGGTTTATCTCTGATAAAATTTCATTATGATCGAAAATATCCAAATAAAATTCAATCGAATATCTTGATTGAATATAAAAATTGATCGAAATTTGATCAGAAATACCAATTTGTTAATTTTTTATCAGATAATTTCCTTAAGTGTAAACTTCTTTCTCCACGAGGAAGATTTTCGTCGAATAATGGTGAGCGTCTGTAATGTTATCACAGTGGTCAGAGCCGAAGTTTGGAAGCGTCCCACAGGACTATTTATGCCATTCAACTAGCTCGTTGAGTTAGCAGTTCATTAGCGAACAGTGTCAATATTGCGTTTGCATCCGAAACAGGCTGCATCCAGATGCGGCGAGCGCACGGAGAACGATGAGAAACAGCTGGTCGGCCGATTATAAATCGCCCGAGGCGATATCTTCAATTAGAGTTATGATATCCACTTGCGAGCGAAACGATCCTCTTCCTTCGAGTTCCGTATTATTGCTTTAAACGGACGCGGGCGAGCTTGATAGGGCATCGTGGAACGGCCGACTGCCTAAAATAAATGAAGATGCGCTCTCTCTCTTTCTCTCTCTCTCTCTCTCTCTCTCTCTCTCTCTCTCTCTCTCTCCCTCTTTCTCTCTCTCTCGGCACGCCGAAGGAAATTTTTCTTCCCGTGATTTAGTGAGAATTCCGCAGGGAAAATCATGAAAAGAATAGCACGGGCCCATTTATAACGCGTAATCGTGAGATAACGGAGAGTGTATAATAATGCGACTACGTTACAATTCAAATCTAGAAACGGGAGGAAACGAGAGGCACCGTTTCCCGTGAAATGGGACGCGCAATATCGAGTCGGAATCTTCAGAAGAAGAAGAAGAGGAAGAGAAGGAAATTTCGAGTGAAGCACCGTTATGAAGGTCCATTGAAATTTCCATGCAGCCGAATCTCGAGCGACCATTCCCGCGATTCGTATTTCGCTGAATAATACACGCGAACTAAGAGTCGAAATGTCAAGACACTTCGACTGCTTCGCATCCACTCTGCTCGCTTCTCTCGGCTCGTAGCGCCGAGAGAATCCCATGAAACATATGATTTCACCTCGTAAACATGAGTCAAACGTAACATTGCCGATCGTAATTCGGCACAAACGTGGCAACAACAAAGCCCCGCCGAAAGAAAGATCTTCAATGATCTCAGTGTGGAACAGCGATTCTCTCTCTCCCCTTATCGATCGAGGGTACCTCGATTGAAAGGCGGAAGACCGGAATCGCCTGTGTGCCTCTTGTTCCACATCGGGAGCTTAATTAACCGGCAATCGCAAGCTTATTCCGCATCAAATGCTTCAATACTTTGTCAGTACTAACGGAAAAAGACTAATAATAGTTCAAAGATGACTGGGATAAATAACACGATGAAATTAACGAGTACTTCTCGCAGAAACGGAGGTTGCTATTCTTTCGCGCGATATGCGCTGTTTTACGTGAAATTGCCTGATGATCGTTAAACGAATAATATAAATCTGCCTGCACGGTGAAGTGTGGAAATTAATTTTGATTTAACGATGCTCATTGAAACGCGAGGCGAGAAAGCTGCCGTCTCAATTATTTATCGTTTCATTTATCCTACTCTCATTACTTGCTTGTCCCCGCGTAATAATAATTCGAGCAATACCGAATGGACGGACTCGCCTCCTTACTTTGTTGCCTGTTCTTTGGCCTTTAAATTATTGAAATCAGAGTTAATGGCGTCGTCATTCGTGCTAAAAGCGTTAATAATAAATTCATGCCTGCCACTACACGTAGAGGTGGGCGACGGTGCAGGTATACTTTGCGAGGAATTTCATGAAGAGTCGAGACGCGCGCGACATTTTCTGGGACTCGTTACCGCGAATTGACCTTTCGGTGACCATCCCATCCGCCTGTCCGTTCCATTAAAACGAAAGTGATTCGTTCCATTTAGGCTTGAGCGGTTCTTCGCTTTGATCGCGAATTACTCTGTTGCTGTGTGCGCGTGTTATTAATTCGCGACTCAGCGGACAGATAATTATAGATTTCATTCGATTCAATCTATGTTGCTCGCTTGAGTGTTTTTCTATCGCGCCGTGCCGGTTGGAGAATTGGCTGCATACGGGAATACTAACGGCAATAATTTACAAATCATTTACGTCCGAACGATATAATTCAAATTAAACGTTGCAATTTATTTGCGTTAGATATCCAGTATTTGGCGACGGCGGTTTTAGCTCAATTTACAAATAACCGAGTGTAATTCGTAATTGAGTTTAGTAATTAGATATATTTGCGCGGAAGAAACTCGCGGCCGCAAAAGTAACGTTGCGCTGTGAGTTACACTCGCATTGTGGTTTCGAACAAATGAGCGAAATGAAGCAACCGAATACGTACCGCGCGATAATCCACAAGGTAATACTATTTCAAGAACTTGCTACAAAATTAAAGATACTGAATGGAGAAGCACGGAGTTTAAGTGGCAGAGGAAGCTTCGGTGGTTTTACTGTTGTTCCTCTTCCGTCGGCAGTGAAACGCGATGACCAATCTTGTTGCCGGAATTTTCAGCATCCCGGCCTTAACGCGGCAATTACGTAATTCTCACTCTCAGCTGCCTCAAAACGTTCAATTAAATCATAACGCAAATTTGCATATACTCCTGCAATCAAAGCGCTCAACAAGAACGCAAGTAACTGAAACAGCTTATTAATATTTAATAATAATAGTTGATTCGCTTGTGCTGTTACAAGCGGAAGATTTTTTTTATAAACAAAATAAATATCTTAAAGCTCCCTGAAGGTAACACCTAAATTCTGACAGGAATAAGACCATTAAAAGCCAATTCTGGATGTTTTCTGCAAATGTCTATGATGGAGAGGATGATAATGTTTGTAGTGTCAAACGTACGCGCCGAAATGATTTTCCGGTCTTTACAACGTAAGCCTCGGTAGCCGAATAGGTAAAGGCGTCCCGCCCGGTTAGGGGGAGGAGGGGTTCCAGGTTCGACTCCTGGCTGAGGCAGTATTTTTCGCAACTCAATAATGGAATCAATGCGCATGGAAGAGTATTAAAATAAGGGCGGTTTTTAATAATTATAATAATTATAGAAAAATATTAGGGAATTTAGGGTCGGTTTGTTAGTGGAAGATTGATTCATCGCGTACGTTGTAAAGACCGGAAAATCATTTTGGCGCATACGTTTGACACTACAAACATTATTATCCTCCCTATCATAGACATTTGCAAAAAACATCAGCATCGGCTCTTAATGGCCATTCCTGTTAAAATTTAGATTCTTTTATATCTTTTACAAATCAAATGTTCAATAGCTCGTAATTATCGTTGGTGAAGTAACAATTATCTTCAGCTCAAGATCGCGAATTTAGTCGCTGAGAGACGGTCGCATCAAAAAGTGAGCAATTTTACCTTTCGAGTGCATTCCGTTTGACGTTGCTACAGCTTTTCTACGTGTAGCTATCAACGAAAAATGAATCCTTTGTCGGGGACCGAGGCCCGACTACAGTGTAGCACCTCTCGTTCCCTGTGGGCGAGCGCGCCGCTGTCCTCGGAGGAACAGGTGTCAACTGCAGGACGCAGAACGTGTACAATGTATCACAGGTGCGGCCGCGGCAACACACAGGATCTCGCGCTCCGTTTATAAAAACTTGAAACTCTTCGAACGCTCATATTTCGGCGAAAAATTGACGTAGGAACGCGAAACAAACGCTATTTCGCTCAGTTTTTCGCGTAGTACGCGTTTATGGTTACACCGTGTATGCTTCTGTCATGACACGTCCGAATATATAATTACACGTGTACACGCGACATGTCGTTACACAGAGATGCTAAAAAAAAAAAAATATATATATATATATATATATATATATATATATATATATATATATAGACACGAAAATATAAGGTATCTCTCACAAAAGGTTTATCATATAAAACACGAAGTTGATCATGGAGCATAAGGTCATAAAGTTTATAAATAAGTAGAATTAAAGTTAGATAGGTTAGATTGTTTAGGTAGAAATTGGAAAATAAATGGTTGAATAAGAGAGTAGAGAAATAAGTGAATAAGTAAATATTGTAAACCAAGTCCTATTTTTTAGCCGTATTTTTTTGCTAAAATAAAATATATATTTTTTTTTACTTATATATATACATATATATAAAATACGAAGTTTCGCGTATAACTCATTTGGACAATGTCGCGAAAATTTTCCGTAATCAGTTTTTTGCACAACACGCGTAATTGGTGATTTTCACATGTTACATGCGTGTTCTTGTCATGACACGTGCTCACGTGTATGATCGTACAACACGTGTTAATATATATTGTTATACATCGTCGTCCTACTTGATATGGGAGGATTTTACTTTTTGCAGGGGCGCGATCGATCCCCTCGATTGCACGGGATACATCGGAACATTGCACTCAACGGAAAACCCAACGCAGCTCGCAAACGTCACCCCGTAATTCCCTGGACACGATTTCAATTGGAAATCGCCGACTATCGCTGGAAATCCTGTTCCCATGCGATGTAATTAGAAACAGCTTTGTAATGAAGCTGTCAATTATCGCGCGACGATGCAGCGCGCTGTTTCTATTCTCGATTTGTCATCATACTGAAACGATCGTGATTGACGACAAATGGCCACCTTGGTTCGAACTTTACGGTTGTCGAACTCCTGCGAAGGAGTTCCGTTCCTTAAACAACGAGCAGACCTTGACATTTTTTTGCATCGCAGATGCTTAAACGCTCGACGTTACTTTAAATGAATAATATTTCAAGAAGTTTCGCTGAAAAAAATTCGACATTGTTCTATATACTTCAGGATTTTAGTCTTTTTTTTTATGGAAAGAGCCATTAGTCAGTTAGTTAATGAATCGCTTAGTTTGATTTCGCGAGAGGTTAATAATAAATGGTTGCGTGATATTTTCAAATTGCTGGTTTATAACGTAAGATACGTCCTAGATAGGAAATATTTTGGAGAAAACTGATCACTGTCAGAAACTGAGCAATTTTTACTGGCAAAGTAAGTGTCGTCTAAATCGGTCAAAAACTAACCAGTAACCAGAATTTCTGTCCACTTGCTGGCTAGAAAGAGATCGCTCTTTCTACTTGGGATATTAATGTGTTTGCACATCTTCCTGTGCTTGCAAATACCCAAAGAAATTTTAGAACAACAACAATTTTTTAGTGTTTAAATGAAGTATAGTTATATTATTTATAAAATAACATTTTAAAACGCCATTTCAACAATTTTGTTATTCAATGATTAAAACTCAAAACAACTGAAACATCGACGAACAAAACAAATAGGCAGATGTTGCTGCAGAGCAATAATGCTAAACGAATGCGTCCTGTATCGATTGTTCTCGTATACTGAGACGAATATACTTGAAAATTTATTTATGAGATATAAAGTTTATTTCACAGAAACGAACGCGCTTCTCAGAAATCAGCTTTATACCCCACAAAGTAAATTTTCAAGTATTTCTTTCTCAGTGTATACAGTTCATGGGAAATCGATGTTGCTTGAGAGCAACATCGCCGAATAAAGAGTTAATTTTGAAGTGTAAAGAGGAGATTTCGGATTCGCGGTCGCGATAGTGTTTAACGCGCTTCTCAGAAATCAGGTTTATACCCCACAAAGTAGATTTTCAAGTATCTCTTTCTCAGTGTATACAGCTCATGGGAAATCGATGTTGCTTGAGAGCAACATCGCCGAATAAAGAGTTAATTTTGAAGTGTAAAGAGGAGATTTCGGATTCGCGGTCGCGATAGTGTTTAACGCGCTTCTCAGAAATCAGGTTTATACCCCACAAAGTAGATTTTCAAGTATCTCTTTCTCAGTGTATACAGCTCATGGGAAATCGATGTTGCTTGAGAGCAACATCGCCGAATAAAGAGTTAATTTTGAAGTGTAAAGAGGAGATTTCGGATTCGCGGTCGCGATAGTGTTTAACGCGCTTCTCAGAAATCAGGTTTATACCCCACAAAGTAGATTTTCAAGTATCTCTTTCTCAGTGTATACAGCTCATGGGAAATCGATGTTGCTTGAGAGCAACATCGCCGAATAAAGAGTTAATTTTGAAGTGTAAAGAGGAGATTTCGGACTCGCGGTCGTGGCAGTGTTTTAACGCGCTTCTCAGAAATCAGCTTTATACCCCACAAAGTAGATTTTCAAGTATCTCTTTCTCAGTGTATACAGCTCATGGGAAATCGATGTTGCTTGAGAGCAATATCGCCGAATAAAGGGTTAATTTTGAAGTGTAAAGAGGAGATTTCGGACTCGCGGTCGCGGCAGTGTTTAACGCGTTTCTTTCGGCTGGGGCGTCCTCGAAACGTCGGAAGCATCGGCCCGCATCGGCCTACGTATTTCGTCAGTGACATTATTCACGGCCTGCTAAACGCGGCCCTCGTCTACACGGCCGATCGCGTTAAATTTACCGCGCATCGCGGAGAGAGAGATCGCGCGACGATGTTTGCGTGCTAGAATTCAAGCGATATCGATGCAATTCGCTTTGTATCACTCCTGGCAGCGACAGCCGCTTTTGTGGTGCTCGAAGGATCCGCGCGCGTATCCCGCGCGCCGGAACCTTCGAGCTGGTCGATTTTTCACCGTTTTCGCATCGTAGCCGATGTTCTCGGTGCGGAATTACCGCGCTGGCGGAACACGCCGATACGCCGTCACTTCCGTTAGATGTTTCGAGCTCGATGAGTTCGAAACGACGCGATAGCACAACGCGATACTTCTTTTGTGCGGATAACGTTGCGTCAATTCTGTATTAGCGTAAAAATTCCTCACCTCGTCGCGAATTCGCGACTTTGTGTATCCACTTTCGACCTTTGTTGAAATTTCTTCATTCTGGCGACACAGACTCACGACTGATTGTTCTCGCGAGGAAAGTGTGCGCGAGGCTCGCAAAAAATCGACCAGCTTAGCCGCAGTGTTCTACTATCAGGTCGGTAACGCGTGCGTATAATTTTGCTACTTTTCGCGATAACGTTAACATACTTGTATGTAGAACGACACACCCACACGTTGCGACGAATCCATCTTATCAAGGTCTTCCTCTCTATAATTATAGATGTATGTATCATTAATCTCTGACATTTAATTCCTACTTTCCATGATCGCGTATGCCTGAGATACTAATTATACAGCGGACGGAACTGCTATCTCATACTCGTGCAGCTATAAAAAGAAGCGCACATTTGCATATTTCCATTTAGAACAAATGCAGATTATTCGGATAACTTAGATCTCTTCCGCCTAGACGTAATGGAGCAGTTCGTGGTTTAACCGCGCAAACTTTTTTTATAACAAACAAAAATACGCGGGTTCGTGTTTCCTTGGTAACAAAACTCGTTAGATATCTTTAAAAAAAAAAATTACCAGGGCTTGTGGAAAAAAGTCATTTCATCATTTCGCTATCTTTATGGATCAAAGTGCATAAAGCTTAAATGGCTTCCCGAGTCATTCCCGAGTCAAAATTAAAGTTGCACGTTAAGCCCGTAAATATCGTCGAACGGCCAGTAAAGAATCTAGCACGTCTGGAAACATGACGAGTCGCCGCTCACGTCCTCGAGACTGAATGGAAAGATCCAGAAGAATATAAGAGATAAATTTGGCTTTTAAAGATGGTCGGATATTTTGACTGTTTGATTCAGGTTTTTCCATTCAGTTCCAACGGATTGTTATTTATCGTTCCTCTCAGGTAATTAAATTAATTTCTTTTAAGGCATTTAATTAGTCTCTCGTCGGCATTATGTTATCTAACATCTATTGTTCCTCTCCGCGTGGAAAAGTCGGCAATAAATTACGACTTGCAGCATCAAAGAGACCCAACATTCTGCATAAACATTACCTATTCGACGATGGTTGTAGGCTTAACGTAGAGTCCAAGTTTCGACTCGGGTTACGTTAATATGTCGGGTAACACGAGGAGCATTAAATCGGAAGCAAAATCGGAAATTTCGACTCGGGCTCGTCCTGCCCGATCGCGATCCCTTCTATCGGTTCGTCTTCGTCCGCCGTGGACGAGCAGCAGCCTAGGTCAGGCATTCGTGACGTTATGTGGGTCAAAGAACCAGTTCAACAACTAGGAACGATCGCGTACGACAGACCGCCTGTCGACGCCGGCCCGGTGACGTCACGCGACGCTATTCTCGGCAACGCCAACGCATTTACCGCGGGCTAAAAATAGGCACTGCGGCGGTGCACGACCGACGAGCGTGCAAAACGCCGGCCTGGCCAATGAGATTGGCTCGTTTCGCTGCAGTAATAACAATAACAGCAACAACGGTCGTTGCACGCTCCCGAGTCCGTTCCCTGACCCGCGGCTCGGCACACGAGCGCACGAAGTGATGAGCGAACTTCGATGGGGGTGCTATGCGAAAACGTGTGCAAAACCCTCGGCGACCGACGAGAACGATGCATACATAAAAAGAAAGTCCATAATCACAATAGTGAATAGAAAATTACAATAATATAAATGTGTAGATTGGATAGAGTATGATTAGCAGTAAAATTTTTACATGATATGAATGCAGACGCAAAAGAAGAGCATTGAACAGGCATAATTAAAAAAGTACAAGAGTCTACACCGAAAAAAAATTTGGTAATGACCATCAAGCCTGGACAATAGTTACCAGATGCTTTGGTGAAGTAGTTTCAACTAAATATGTAGGTAAATATAATTAAAAATTTGATAAATAACCTTAGTAAGGTTTATGATATTTGTTGTCAAGACTTAATATGTATTGCTAATATTTGGTGACAATTATCGATTTATGTAATATATATTAGACCAAACTATTTGTTAAATAAAACCATATTGTTTTAGTAATACTTACATTATGTGACCAAATATTTCGACTTTTTAGTCGCAATACTTAATAATTATTATCCAAATTATCTGGTATTTTTAACCAAACCATTTAATTTGTTTAACTAAAAGAAGTATTTGTTTTGTAATTATTACTAGATAGTTGGTAACTATTACTATATATTTAATACTAATTATATAAAATATCGCAATGCTCAGTCAAATGAATTTGTTAACCATTACAAGACTTTTTCTGTTAGATATTTAATATAGGGTGATATATATAACTATAAACTGCAGGGAAAGAGGGAGAGGTACACCGTATATTTTATGTACCGTAAAATATTCGGGAGAATAAAATTGTTATTTAGATATTCCAGGACATACGTTCTCGTTGCACGCGACGTGTTGTACATGTGTTGTGTGCCTCGCGTTCCGGCAAATGAATATGCAAACAAGATCTCTGGCGCGATGAATGCGACGGAGATGCAACGGACGATATTAAATGATATTTTGAAGCGATGATCTTTCAAACATTGCCTCCCCGCAGTAGAAGGTCTGTCTAATTGCGGCCGACACGTACGTAGAGGCGAGCTTAGGTAACGATATAGTGGAATAATTTCACGCCACATCCGCATAACGAGTCTCACAACGATATCGCCTCGCCATATTTTCCGACACGGGCGGAAGTGGTTAGTCGCATCTGTGTGAGACTAGACTGCGAATAACGGTAACTAGAAATTAAGTGGTGCGAGTGTGCTCTACGCCGATTAGTCATGCGAATGTCTAATAATACAACGGCGTTGATTGCCGGTCGATCCTTTAATCTCTAAATAGCTCTCTGCTCTGGACGGCGAGTTTCCCCACGTAGGCGTAGATCCGACGTACACTCGACCTCGTATCACGGTCGTTACACGCCGTATCCGCGCGAAATGCTCAACGAAAAATCGCCGTGGTGCATTATCGCGATGCTTGTCGCGAAAAGTAATGGCGATAACGTTCGTGTGATATGAACGTGGTTTTCACGGTGCCGAGCAAAGATACGCGGAAGTTGGCCGGCATTGTCGAATACGATAGTTGGGCACAATTGCGAAGTTAGATCGCGTTATAGTATAGAATGTTGTAACACTCACTGCGAGTTTGCGCGAGAGTTAACAACAATATCGTCGTGTGTCTGCTTTCAGAGTTCGCGTTGAGTACTATGTGAACGAGAACACATTCAAGGAACGGCTACAGCTGTACTTCATCAAGAATCAACGCTCGAGTGAGTAGACTCCGCACTCTGTGTCTCTTTTTCTCACTTGGCGCTCTTCATACCGTAAACTTTCAACATTTATTTTCTGAGACTTTGTAAAAAGGTTTTCGATCACATTCGATCGTTGAAAGATCTACGCAAAGTACTACTGTGCCCAAAAAGTAAGAATAAAAAATTTTTTTTTTTTAATCTTTATTTATTATTCCAAATCTATTTCGTCGCCTTCAAAGTAATCCCCCTCAGACACAATACACTTATGCCAACGTTTTTTCCAACCCTCGAAACAGTTGTTAAAGTCGATTTCCGGAATGGCCTTCAAAGCTTTCTTCGATTCAGCTTGTATCTCTTCAATCGAGTCAAAACGGTGTCCCCGGAGCGGTCTTTTGAGTTTAGGGAATAGCCAGAAGTCACACGGTGCTAAATCAGGTGAATATGGTGGTTGTGGAACGATATGGGTCGAATTTTTAGCGAAATGGTCTCGAAGAACCAATGCAGTGTGAGATGGTGGGTTTATATGCATCACGTTTCCAACCGTAGGGTTGGAAAAAACGTTGGCATAAATGTATTGTGTCTGAGGGGGATTACTTTGAAGGCGACGAAATAGATTTGGAATAATAAATAAAGATTTAAAAAATAAATTTTAAATTGGTCTTACTTTTTGGACACAGTATTGTAATCGCGCCGAAAAATTACCGCGGAATTCCCCACCACGTATTCTTCTTTTCCCGGCAGCTGACGGTAAAAATTCGACAAAGTGTTTTCTCTCCTCCCGTTCCGCCGGAAGACACATTCGCCGCGAAGAAATTCAGAATACTCTCGCGGAGAAAAATCGCGACGCGTGTCGCAAGATAAATTCGAGGGCTTGACCGTGTCGGCGTTGTTATATTTCCGTTAGACTCGCCCCGGCCGGAAACAGCCGGGTCGTCGTTGTCGTCGTCGCCGTCGACGTTTTTCCGGCGTGCCGCAAAACGGCTGCTTCTTTCCGGAATAACGGTGCCGTTTCGTAAGGTAATTTCGAGGATATCGCCGCCGTCGTCTTCGCGGATATCCCACGGCGCACAACCGCGCTCTGTTGGCGTAGCCGATAATAGATATTCTGCCGCTACCGATTCCTCTCGCCGGCTTTGACCTTTGTACCTGACCTGTGCATTAGGACGTCGTGAACCCAACAGGTCAACGCTTTATTGCCCTTTGTGGCGTTTGTCGCGGGCAAATGGTTAAAGTATCTCGTTAAAGCTAGCCGATCGATAACCCGTAAACCGGCCTTCGATCCGAGTCTCAGTGAATCCTTAGCATATTACGTAACTTCCAGCGGAGTCTTAATATAGTCAACCGTGGCATAGCTTTCCGTTATCGCCGCATTATCCATGTATTTGTGTCTCCACACTGGTCTGTTTAACCATCACCTTGGCTCGGAACGACATTTTCCACGACATTATTATTGCATCCATAACAGAGAGACTCGATAAGACCGACGGTGAATAATGAATTTAAGGCCAATCGGCAGCCCGTCGTTGCGTCACGTTGCCTGTGTGTTTGTGTTTTAGGCTTGAGGATACGACTCGCCAATCTCTTCTTCAAGCTGCTGACATGCTTCCTGTACATATTCAGGGTCGTTACCGACAACGATCCAACATTCGCGGCATGGTAAGTCACATTGAGTGTCCGGATGAGTTCCTTTAAATGTCCACAAGAGACCGGAAACGTGAGCTCCGCGTTGAACTTCCGTCCGTCGCGAGCTCAACAACTTGGTCTCCCGAGTGTAGAGACTCAGATGTCATAGTGACGCTCCTCGCCCGACATTACTCGATCATTGTCATCCCCGTCATTTTCGTTAAACAGATTCTCTCGGAAAAAAGCACCATCGAATCCGTTCGCTGCGCTCGCGAAGGAGATAAAAGTTCCCGAAATAAAAGCGAATCCCGGGGACGTACTGTATTTCGGCATCGCGAGAGAGAATCGCCGGCGATGTTGGGAATGCAGAAATTGCTTCATTTGGTTTCATTTCGTTTCGCCGTCGTCGTCGTCGTCGTCGTCGGTGGGACGATTTTCCGGAAAAGTTTTATCTCCGGGGAAAAGAAACTCATTCTAACGCGCGAGCGGCGCAATATTCATGCGCGATTACGATATTATGTAACGCTCCTATCACAGCCGAGGAGAATAAGACGCGGGATAAGACCGCGCGCGAGGAATACGATGCAGTGTCGTTGCTCGCTCATGCGAGATAGAGAGAAAGAAAGAGAGAGAGAGAGAAAGTGTGGCGGCCAATTCAGCGTGGAATTCTCGATCTCCTCCATGTAAGATCATGGCGCGGCTTATTACAAATTTTTTCCATCTGTTATCCGCTCGTTGCGCGACTTTCATCCGTCAATTTTCGCTACTCGATACACCGATAATTAAATTCCACGGGTTCCACGTACGCATCTCGCCGTCAAAGCGACATCCTTGAAATCTCCTCTGTGATAAAAGTGCCCCTGTTCATCGATACACCCCGGGCTAAATTCACGGAGATCCTTTAATACCTGATGTAACTCCATTATCAAGTTTCCGATTGAAGCTCTCTCTCTCTCTCTCTCTCTCGAACTCGAACTCGAACTCGTTATAAAGGAGTTCCCTGACGAGAAACCGTCAGCAACGGGAACGGTGACCCCGGTCAAGGTGTACGTTTTCGTGTATACAATTTCCACCGGTCGGACGTGGGAAGATTCAATAGAAGATTCCGAGTCGAGAAATTTTAGTCCTGCTTCCGACCTGAACTTCTAACATCTGTATATTCGAAAGAATTGGTGTATGTCTAATACATATAGAAATTCAAAGTCCTACACTAAGAAAAAATATTTGGTGTGTTTGTAATCACATAGGGAAATGATTACTAAATTACGGTTATGCAAGTCGTTTTTTATTAGATTCTAATGTTAGTGGTAATAACCTTATATGCATGTTACCATTTTGGTGTTAGAATATCGAAAAAATATGATTGGGACCAAAAATAACTATAATTTCATTTAGACTGATCGTTTTGTTCTGCCAGTGTACTTTGCGTCTTTAAGCGGCACTAAAATGCTTAAAATGCAACTTGTAAGTTCTAGAGAGCATTTCTCAGTAAAGTCAGCAAATTACATCAAAGTCAGCAGGTTATAATCAAAAGAGTCTGATGTAAGCTTTAGAAGCAGAGTATGCGCGAATGGAATTAGGGTCAAATGTAGGATTCAAATTTCGACTCGGGATACGCGTTTCCGATCGATATGATTACTATGCGAACCTTCACGGGAGTTGCGATCGTTCTTATTCTCCGCAAGCTTCTCAAGACGGTGATGTATCCCGAGAGCGTATCCTGGAGACTCGTCGACCCAAACGACGCGCACTCGATATCGAAAAGCCATCGAACTTGTCGGGCGCGAATGTCGCGTGACAATCCGTCCGTCCCTATCAACGCACTCATCTGTCACTTACGAGTCTGTCTGCCTGCCTTCCTTCCTTCCTTCCTTCCTACTTTCTTTCTGTCTCTCTCCCCAGTTACGGTTGCACGCCCGGCAACAAGACCGAGTTCCTCGCGTCGCAGAACTTGACGGAGGAGGAGTTCCAGGAGCACCCGACCATCAACTGGGAAGCCATTCTTTGGGTCAGGAGACCTCTGGAACTGTGGGTGGTCCAAGTGATCTTGGCGATGGTGTCACTAACCGAAGCCCTGCTGCTCGCGTATCTCGGTTACAAGGTACGCTACTCTTCCTTATCGCGATTAGTATCTCACTTTTTATTGCTCGACAGTTCGCTCCTTTCGATTATTCGAGTCAAGAGACGCTCGTTATGTTATCGGTTCGCTCGCGACGCGAGAGATCCAAAGTACCTCTCCGCTTCCACTATTTTCATTCCGTGGCGTGAGATGCTTTAGCAAAAAGTGAATAAAAATCTCTTGCTCATTATTATGTGCGGTATCGTTTTGTTGTGGAATTTTTTTTTAACAAATGCGCCGTCATTTTTTAGTAACATATTATCCTCATTAAACGCGCATTCGCTGCATGGTTCTGCATGTGCAATGAGTACGCCAGCAACGCTCGCTTCGCTAAAATCGCCGCACACCTTCGTCGTCCTGTCATTTTCCGAGCGAGCAGATTAGAAAAAGTGGGCGGAAAAAAAAACTGTGTCAGTACACCTTTTTTTTATTACCTGGGGACCAGACGAAAAACTCGGTCGTAGGAACAGAAGAATTCCTCTAGAGAGTTCCTAGTCAATTGCTCTTAGTTGTCTCAACCGAGTTTTAACGCGGCTGAACGTTCAGGCGAACGTTTTCGGTCACGATAACAGAGATATTGGTTCGCGTCAGCGAGTTTTTCTTCCAATTTTCTTTCCCCATACTGGAACTGAAATTTCTCCATGTACGCGCGCGAAACCGAGCCGAGGTAGTCCCGTCTTCGTGAGCAAGTCGAAGATTGAACGTTAACGTGTAAGCCGCGCTCGTCCAGTGTGCACAATTTACGGGTCAACGATTCGTGTGTTTTGAATCGATCGAATATATCGTATCACGACACTGACGCGCAATGCTTTCCTTGCCTCCCGCCCCCCTTCCCCCCGCGAGCTATTTGCTTTCGTGATTTATTCGCTCGGAAAGGGAAGTTCTGCCAAGTTCGCTTCGAGTCGCGCATTCGGGAGCTCGGCAGTTCAAAGAAAATTAATCGGGAAAACGCCGTGACATCTTTGGTCGGCTAAATCTTGTCGGAAGTGCTGCTCTAATTTTCCGTCCGCTTTGAGATTCGGAAATTCGACGGCGGAACCGACTGACGTCGCGCGCGGACGACGACGAGATAAAACCAGCCTGTGCAGCTCGCGGAGACTCTCGCGCACGTCTAATGTACCCTCGTCTTCCAATAGAGAGGCAATCCGTCAAAATTCGCATGGGAAAACGTCGCGGTGATAAGACCCTTCAACTCTCCCCGGAACCAGTTCTGAAATTCCCGTTCAAGGATAATCGCGTCGAACGTGCCGTTGCAGCTCGTTACGGAAGACGATCTTGTCTGTTCTCACTTCAACGCGAGAATCAAATCAAATCCTGCCGTTTGCCGAGCTTTTTCACGTCATTAGCTCCCGGAAACGTCCCGATCGTCGAAGTCTCCGACGGTTACGGCGATTGTTGAAATCTCCGCGCGGTGTTCGCGCGATCGTGCCGTTACATTATTGAATTCGATATGAAACGCGCATTGTATTACTCGACGCTGTCGCGACACTGTCGATACCTTTGGAGTATCGGTACGACCCAAGAGAAACTCCTGCGCGGGGTGTTCCACCCTTCACCCCCACGAGAGAACACGACATATTGACGGCTGGTACAAAGGGACGACCGGAAACAAGCGAAAATATCAGCGTAAAAGCACCCTTCATACTCGACGAATATCAGAGACGCGGCTCTGCGGTCGTTGGTGTTGCGGCTGCGGGGGAGCAGCCTTGAATTTGCTGCAACATCGCGAAATCGCATCAGACTCGCCCGCCTGGGACGGGTTTAGCCGCGAGCTGCGTGGTTCGATGTCGAAGCTACTTCGGGATCCGCGGGATCTCCTGGATTTAACGGGCGTTGCACGTCGATGCGCGAGCAGCGCATCGTCATCGCCCATGCCGCGTGTAATCGCACAGCTTCGTCGTGCAATCCACCGGGAGAAAGCGGGCTATTGTAATCCGAGTCATAACCATCGGTCATGAAACGCAGCGCCGTTGTGCAGATCGACGCGCGCCTCCCTCATCCTTGAGCCTCCGTCTTCTTCTGCGATCTCTCTCTCTCTCTCTCTCGTCGACACTTGCGTCATTCGCGATTTGCGAGGTTTCAGAGTTCTCTTGTTGGCTCGGGGGCTCTCTTAGCCGGCACCGGAGGAAACGGGAGCGTCGCAAATGGGCCCTAAAGAGAGCGTCGTTAGCTGCACGGTCACGCAGGGAGCCATATCTCACGCTTCTTGAACAATCACAATGCCACTGAGAATGCCACAGTGCGTTCGTTTTACAAACGAACCGAGGTTCCCGAGAATCTCGATCCAAAAGCTCAAGCTCGTGCAAGTCTCGATGCAGGGTTCCGTTGTTTCTTTGCCGGAAGGATTTCTCAAATTACGCTCGTCGACGCAACTGGTTTATAAATCTCGGAAGCGGATATTAATCGCCACGGAGGTCTCGAAAAGTTTATCCGGTTATCGTCCGGGTGCAGCCTCTGCGGAACTTTAAGCTTCCTGTCCGCGTCCCGATGAATGCCGAGAAAAAAAGCAGGGCAATTTCTCTCTCTCTTTCCCTACGGAGGCTTTCCATTAAGAGATGCATCCCGGTGCATTTCGCTCTCGATATTTCTGCACGGATGCGTCACGGGAGCGCGCGAGTACTTGTGTGTGTATGTGTGCATCGTCAATTCTTTCCCGACAGTGACCATAATTCTTTCGAAGAAAATGAGGGCACGGGGGAGGAAAACATAAAACGAAACTCCCCCCCTCACCTCCCTCTCCCGTGGGAATCTTGCAATCAAAAAGATCTAGATAATAAATCTAGATAATAAGATAAATAGAAAAATTACTATCATTTTAACAAGTAAACTTACCCAAAACAATACAAATAATTTCTCGGTTTGGCCGAGATTCGAACCATTTTTGACTAATTTAACACAGATTTGAAATATTTCGGTTGGAATATGAGAAGTAAGAAAAGATTGTACCAATTCCCGTTTACGTGCCTATTCTTGGACATTTTTATCGCTCTGATCTTTAAATACAAATATTTAAATTTCCAACGTGGAATGTACTTATATATTCAACGTATGTACATATATATTTTTTTATATATAAATTATATATCAGTTTAAATATATACGTATTTAGAGACTAAAACGATAAGTATGTCCAGGGCCAGGGGAGTACGTGTCCGGGCATTGATACGTTTGCTTTATTAATAGAATCGTAAGCAACGTCACGAGCAACGTAACGAGTGAAGCCAGACGGATTCCTCGACTGATCGTGAGTGGCGCGTTAGAATCTTCTTTGAGGCAAGAAAGACAAAGATCCCCCGGCCTGTGAGAGTCGCCACGTCGCCTTCACGTGTACACAAATATAGCGGGCCTTGTGCTATTAAAGGCCAACACATCAAAAGAAAATCACCGGCGGACACAGCCGACGCGAGACTTGTGTTTTCTCGAGGTTCCTCCACGCGCCTTGCGACCTCGCCTCGAGGCGATGGAGGCTTTGTCCACGTGTCTCGCCTACGACGTAGACGGCGACGGTGATTGCGCCCGGAAGTGGATATATCCCGAAAGTCAATACAGAAAAGAAGTTACACGAAGAGCGAATCGCCCGCAGGAAAATTACTTTCGTCGAGATTTCGTCGTCACACGCTTTAGCGCGCAGACAAAACGACCTCGCGGCAAGAAGCCGTCCTGAAGAGGAATACACGATCGTGGTTGGAGCTGCTTGCTCGAGTTTAGCGTTCGCGAATTAATCGCACAAAGTTGTTTCCGAACGCGCGGCAAGGAAACCGAATCGAGTCTCTCGCCGCGGGGAGAAAAGCGGATATGTATGAGAGAGCCGCATATAAATGAAAGTTTACCCGATGGCCGCGCGGATTCGAAAGAATCCCTCGTCCCGGATACATCGACGGATCCCGCGATCCCATCGTAATCGTTTATGCTCGCCGAAGTCGCGCGACGCGTACACGTGTAACCATCACCGCGCCGACGCGAACACGCTCTTTTCCCGAAAGAATTTCAACTCGCTTTACAGCCAAAGCGGAGGATTTCCAGACGAGAATAGGGGAGAACCCTTCAGACCTGTAAGCGGATCAAGGTGCCGAGATTCTGCGAATTTTCGTCGCGTCACACGAGAGAAAGAAGACACCCAGAGAGAGAGAGAGAGAGAGAGAGAGAGAGAGAGAGAGAGAGAGAGAGAGAGATGATCGTTCGGGATGCTCTCAGCATCGTCGGCCTGATTGCATCCGCGGGATGCGCTTTCGCAAATTCGCCGCTCAAGCTGGCCGCGACGGCTCAACTTAATTTTATACATACCGCGGGGAGCACGAGGAAATTTCCCGGCAACTTCGGGAAAAGCTCGAAGCGCTGTGAATACTCGCGATACGCGCGAGCCCAAATTCGGTTTTTTCCGAGACGTGCTCAACCGGCTAACAATATATAGCGAGGGAGGAAAATCAAGATAGCGTTCCGCCGCGGCTTATTGCGCCGTACGAGCGAAGGGTACTCTCCGTCCTGATTAACAAGCCGCTCCCCGCGAACGCGAAACTTTTATCAGCGGGACAGAGAGGCCGACCGTTAGCGTCAAAGAGAGACGCATAATGCGATGAAAGGTCGCGGTCTCGGCAGAAGTGTAATATCCACGTCACGTTCACGGCGAAGTGCAAGGGACTCCGGTGCGCATCCAGTCAACAATCCCAGCTGCAACGAGGCGAACAAGTTCTTTATCTGATTACGCTCGTATTCGCTCTTTCCCGTCGCACCGGCCAAAGCTAATTACTGTTAGCGCCGATGCGACGTGGCCGGTTATTCTTCCTTTTTTTCCTCCCATTATGAAACGACTCGGCCGTATATATCCTGAAGTCGACGTCAGTCGCGCGAAATACGGTCCGTGGTAGCGAATACGAAACGGAATTCGTATGGGGAAAACAGGTCATGTGAGTCTATGGCCTGTATTAAGAGTCATTACTTGAAACTTATCCTACATGAGATACTCAGGTTTGAATTTAGAATTAAATGAGAGCTTTTCATTTAAATTGTATAATATACGTAACAATACATTACAATGTTTGCAATCGCGCTCAAGACAGTTGAAAATTCATATTTAACTCTAAATTAAAATCTAAATGTCGCATCTCTCAGACAAGTTTCAAGTAATGACTATTAATACGGCCTTATTTCTCTCTCTCTCTCTCTCTCTCTCTCTCTGTGTCTTTTCCCCTTTTCTCTCTCTCTCTCTCTCTCTCTCTCTCTCTCTCTCTCTCTCT
>NW_022639456.1:3620422-3702288 GCF_010583005.1 Odontomachus brunneus | reverse complement strand
CCCCTCTCTTCTCTCTCTCTCTCTCTCTCTCTCTCTCTCTCTCTCTCTCTCTCTCTCTCTCTCTCTCTCTTCCTCTATATATTTCAATTTCATTACCGCGAGTTTATCTTAGTTACATCCGCGAGGGAAATGCAGGACGGCGAAGCGCAAGTACTTTATTGCCGCGGCGATACTTTCACGAGTTCCTACGTTGGTAAAATTGTCGCTGGGTGTGTTGAGCTATCCTCGTGATGTTCGCAGGGAAACGTCTGGCAGCAGCTTCTGTCCTTCCACTTCATCCTGGAACTTGTCAACACGATCCCGTTCACAATCACGGTGAGTCCTAAAGAGGATTATATTTCTTTATCTTTAGAGTTACGCTCTTATGTCTCGTCAACATTCGTTTTAATTTCGTAATGCGAAAGAAACGGCGCAATTCTCATCTCCATATACGTCGCCGTACGCTACGTACGGCTCGGCTCTTGCGTCGCGTCTCCCTTGCGCATGGAAAAATTGCTGGTTGCTTCTTTTTTTATTTTCTCTAAACAAAAAGTAATGCCTCGTCGACTTGTGCAACGCACAACGGCGCGATGCGATGCGGGGCTGTAATTAGCGACCGATAACGCGGCGGACAGGAACGAAGGGACAGCGAAGAGGGCGTGAAAAACAAAAGGGAAACATATGTGTATGACGGAGTGATATTCGTGTGAAAGTATACGGACTTGACTTCGCGACAAAGTTGTACGCGGCCGGCTCTGATGTATCGATCTTTGCATGCCCCATAGGGGATAACCTTTATCTCACGGCGGACGGTACGTAACGACATTACGTGCACTCGGTATTGCGCTTCGGAATTTAATTAGCTTAACCTTATTAGTTTTGGATTATGCGACGGCGTTTGTGTGGCGCGTAAACCGAGGGGCTATGTTTACGAGACACCGGTTCTGTTCGCGTTCATACGCGCCTTGCTTCATCACGACGCTGTGAAAGGCGCGTGTTCATTAAAGAACCGGGGAGATCTGTCCTTCGAACTGAAGGGACGGGTTCACGCAGACGAGTGCGTCACGAGAAGCAGACGTCGAGGGAAATACCGCGGGAGTGTTATCGTCGGAGCTTTTTCCCTCAAAATCGGTTTTTATTCTCGCCAAAAGCTCCAAGTATATACAAAATTCAGTGTACAAACCCGACCCACACGCTCTCCACGGTCGGTCTTTGATATTGGAAGGCAAGCAACAATGAGCAAACTCGGGGCCCAGATCGAGCAGCCGCGTTCGTGTTTGCACCGTAAATATCTGCGACCGGCTGATAACAGACGTAGCCATTTATGGCGACCGCAAGCGTTTTGCAAATGCTGGGACGGATGCTTACTCATCTAATGAATCAATTATTGAGGTCCAAGACAAATCGACCGGTCGACGAGAAAAAGTGTTCGCGAGGAGAGACAGCGTGATCCGAAAATGTCTGAAAGACCGTGCGCGCAATCGATATCGGCGTATTCATTACAGCCCGAGCCAATCCCATCCTTCATTCATTTTTACAGTCAGATATTTATCTCGAGCGCTCGATTACGAAGATTTTGTCACTCTTCATTCGTCACCGGCAGACGGCAAAATTACAAAGCTTGATTCGCTCTTTGTTAACATTAGAACTACCAAAGCGTTCAAAATGACACGGATCTTATATAAAATGGAACATCTGTATGTTCCCTATATTAACTCGTAAACCCTTTGATCGATTTGGACTAAATTTTGCATACTTATTCTCTAAGGTCCTGCGGTAAATATAAGCTATCGTGAAACCTAGACACGTCAGCCTCTCTCCTTGATTTCACCCTTCTGACGCTTTCTGATAACCCGGGAAACGCTGGGAGGTTTCAGCTGCTTTCTTATAAAAATTGTTTAAATCTTGCATTTTTAACAGCGATCGAACAAAACTGAAAAGAAAAGAAGTATAAGTAGATATGTTTTTTCCATTCATTATATATTTTTCCAAGATCCTGTCATTTTAACCGCTTTGACAGAAGTAGGTCATTAAACATCGTTAAATTTAACGTTAAAAGAAAAATCGTGTCTTCTTCCATTAAAAATGCGTACCACACGCGCGAATCAAGAAATCAAGAAATGCAGGTCATATCTTCGTACATTATTCCTCTTTTTTTTTTATATATTTTTCGTTTCTCATTATTTTATTAGGAAAATCAGTATGCATTTGAGCACAGTTGGCTTAATTCCGCGACAAATTCGCGCATAATCGAAGCAGTGTTAATCATGAATCGGCAAAACTTTCCTTTCAGTAAAATAATGGACAAATTAATAAATAAAATTGATTAATCGTCATGCATAAAATTACAAATAATTTCGTCGGCAGACGAAATTAATTATCAGTCAAGCGTTGATGCGATTCATTATGCACCGATTAATTATTAATTCCATCAATCGCTGAAATGATTTGTGACTTTGTACACGACAATCAATTGACTTTGATTGCCGATTTTATTTTAGTCAAAGGAAATCATAGTCGATTAATGCCTATCACGCGCGGAGAGTCGCAATTACGGCTCACAAAGCGCGATCAGCACCGGGTGGAAGGTCAATACGCGCGATCACAGATGTTAATGTTACATTTGCAGTTATTATATCCACCGATGAGAAACCTGTTCATCCCGGTGTTCCTGAACTGCTGGTTGGCGAAGCACTCTCTGGAGAATATGTTCGTAAGTAGCTGCGTGTCCGAGCCGGCTGTGCCGCCGTAGCTTGCGTCGTGCTTAAATCTGGTGCGCGCTCGACAGTGATCGGTAATCATATTCCAGAACGACCTGCATAGGGCGATGCAGAAGTCCCAGTCGGCGCTGAGTCAGCAGCTGATGATCCTTAGCGCTACGTTACTGTGCCTTGTCTTTACTAGGTGAGTGCACGAAAAAAAGATTATTTTTGCATTTGGAGAAAGATGTCTGGTATATATATATATATATATATACAATTTGGTTAATGTTATCACGCTTTCACTTGTGTACATATATTATTGAGAAGGCATAAATCACACATAACGACGAAATGCTTTGGTCGCAGTTATCAAACATTCGATTGATCCCACTTTAACTAAATTATAATTCACTTTGATCAAATTTTCGACAAAATCCTTCTTTCACGGAGAGAAAAGCTCAGTTTAATTCATCAAACGTCAGATGAAGTACAAACCAGCATCCCGTTTGAAGTCATCAGAATTCTGTTCGAGTCGACAAAATTCTGTTTAACCAAACAAGATTCCGGGGTTAATCGGAAATCTTGTCAGTTCGATCAGAATTCCGCCACTTCCAACCGACATCCCGGTTCGTTCGAATTTCACTAGAGACTTTTGGTTAATCCAGACAAATTATTGTTTCTCCCGCGTGCCTCGGCGCGATCGTTACGTAAGGCGGGCAAGGCGAGAGTAACGATCGCGTGGAAGCGATTATAACATCGCGTTGTTCGCGTTTTCTCCAAGATCCGTCCGAGTATCAAATTACACGCACAGATAGTTTCCGGAGGAGATACTCGCAGTCTCAGAGGCGAAGACGCCTCTAATTAAAGCAGCGTTAATTGAGAGGACGCATTCGCGCGCAAATTCATAAGCAGTTGAACGAAACGCATGTTGGCGATCTTTAAGGGAGGCACGGCATTCAATTAACAATCAGGAGTGTAACGCAGCTCCGCGGCGCGCAGAAATTGTTCTTGCTTGCTTGTGTTCCGCCGCCGCCGTTCACCGTGCAGATTGTTTGCCGAATCGCAGTCAAACGTTTACCCGTGTTCGGCAGTTATTATGGCCAAGTTTCGCGGACGGTATTGTTATGGCATAAACTTCAGCTAAGCCGGAGTAAATGTTTGGCGCACCGCAGACATCTAATCCGAGGCGCCGGTATAAGTCTGCACGAGCGACGCAGTTCCGCGCGCTCCAAGTTACAAAGTACTCGCCGTGTTAATCGGCGTGTTACGGTACGCAAAGAGACGACGAGTGCGCGACAATTAATTACTTCATTAGTGTTAATGCCGCGGATTTTAATCCCTCTCTACGGGGCGTCATACGACACTCACACACGCACGCCCGTTGCTCGCAGTAAAAATCGAACAAAACCAATCGAAGAGAGAGCCTCGCAAATTCCGCTTTGTGCAATTACATTACATCAATTTCTGTTAATTACTCTTCAACTCGACTGGTGTCCGTCCGCGCGCCGTCGTGCGTCGCAGCGACGCGAAATGTCGCGGGGTTACGCGAGCGCTATCATAATTAACGGAGGTAATTGCATGAATATAGTAGTCGCGAGGTAAGATCGCATTATTCACACTCTTCCCTGTTTGTCTAAAATATATTCTTCGACGGACTGGCGTAAGTTTTTGCGGAAGTAAGTTCCGGTTTGCCGAAATTTTGATCCTATATTCGGCCTCGATATCCCACATTTCACGTATGTTTCGATATTCTAAAGCCCACATCAGTCTCTTTTGAGTCCATTTAAGCTACCAACATTGCCGAGAACCCACAAGTGGCATTTTGTACGTTTTCTACCATTTACAGTTGTTGAGTAGGACTTCAATTGCCACGTGTATTATACACGCGCACACACTGATCTTCAGTATACTTCAGAGTATATAGATGTTAGAAAGTTCAGGTCGGAAATGAAACTAAAATTTCAACTCGGATTCTAAGAAGAACGAAGCCAAAGGATACTTTGATATTCTTGAACTCGCAGTCAGTCGTCACTTTGCGAGATGACACGTGGGATTTTGCAATTTTGAAGAGTAACCTGCTCAATTGCACGCGTATAAAGCGAGTGTAAATTTACAATTATTCACAAAGCGACATATTACGTCGTCTGTCACTGAATCGTGTATAAAGTGTGAAAACTGGGAAAAGGAACACACTATGGAAACACTGTCGATTAAGGGGACCAATGTTGTTAAACAAATATTACATTTTAACTGGCCGCAATTTCAATCCTGGCGGTGATATTAAATCCACATGTGTACGGCGCAAATATCAATTTTGCGTTTCCGCATTCGATCGATAATAAACTGTGGAGACGATCGGCGGCGCCGTCTCGTTATTAGAGCGAGCGAATTACGGCAATTGTCGCGCGTCGACCATTTCGTATCTCTCTCTCTCCCTTTCTCTCTTTCTCTCTCTTACAATATTACCGTCATGCAATTCGCGCTTACGTGTGTGTTTAGCACGAGAGCCCCACCAGTCGGTGTCGCGTCTTCTCGCTGCAAATTTCAGACTGAATAATTAAAACGTGCGAAGTAATTCACGTCGCTGCGTTGAAATGCAAAAACAAACGATCGCCTTGCTCGCGCAAGCCGTCGCGGTGGCGAGCAATTCATCGCGTGAATTTGGCGAAACCGGCGATTTGCGCGTTAATTTCATGCGCAAATCGGCACAGCCTCGTGCACGACACGAAAATTTCAACGCTGTGTTTCAAAGCGATGCCCCATTCTCGTATTTCACGATAAATTCGCCTGCGCAAAAGTGCAACTTGCGTTGACCCTTAGAGCATCGTATATATATTTGATCAGCGAAAACCATCGCTTTGTGGTCTGCGGGCATGTAAAATAGGAGCGATCGGATGAGCATCGGCCATACACGGAGCGTTCAGCTCCGCGCTCTGCTCCGTATCCTAAGGATTAACACGTCCATTATCACAGTTTGTTTAAGCAATTCTCTCCAGACATTACATTTGTTTTCGTGCAATTGTGTGAAACAGACTTGGCTTGTTTATACGGCGGATATACAATGAAAAATGTCATGGGGATGATGTCACATGTGACGTTGGTAGTCAAATAAAATTTGAGTAAAGATGAACCTCTCTCTCTGAAGTGAGAAAAATCGGTGCGTCACTTATGCATGTGTGACATACGTTGATGATGTACATGTTAATCGCGCCACTGGTGTAAATCGCGAAGTAACATCCGCGAGCTCCGTCGTAACACGGTCGCGATGAAATTTCCGCCATAGCATCCGCATTATTTAAGTTTACATAACGAACATATTTCATCTGCAATGGTATGCGGGACTTATTGTATTATCCGAATAACGAGAAAAGTTTCCACCACCACCTTGGCGCTGGAGAAGTTCCTATTTACGAATCCAGTCCGCGGATGACTGCAGTTCGTCTTGTTTAATCTTCTAATAAAGCCGTATCTCGCGCTAAACGACCCGACAGAGGCGCTCCGTCGAGATCGCAGTAATGAACGAATCGTCCGCATGCGCGAATCAATTTCGGATATTATGGCCGTTCGCTCACGAGGTTCCATCGTGGCCTACATACCACCGACGGAGGAATTAGACACACAAAAACATTGTGATAGAACGCTCGCGAATCGACATCCGAGCATTCCCGGGAATGAAGCGCCACAAATTGGCGTCTCGCGTGCGTGCAGGTGCAGATGAGAAAATGAGTACCACGCACCGCAAAGGAACTGTCATTCGGCCGAAAAATTCCGGGATTCTCAAAAATCTGTCGACTGTGTAGACGCGAAAAAGCAATTATCCGTCACACGCAGACGGCGCGAATCGTCGCGTCAACGACGCGCGCGATTAATTTGCAACTGCACCGTTCTACGGTGTGCATACGCGCGTGAGAGACAGAAAGAGAGAGAAAAAGAGAGAGAGAGAGAGATCAGTTCTATCGAAAAATCTATACGTAAACTTTGAAGGGATGACTGACGCAGCAGCTGCTGCTGCGAAAAAAACTAACAACTCGTCATTCGCAGGCGGCGCGACAGTAACGATGACGTAAAAGTTTCGCCATATTTCTAGTGCGCGAATAGTGACAAGCATCTCGACAAATTCGAGCCGCGATTAGCCCCGCTTCCAGGTGTATAAATTCGCATATCGCATGGCCTTCTTCCTCTCGGTACGCGCATCGTATGGCTGGCGTATACGCCACGATATCTCTGACGTCACGTCGTGACAATAGACCAAGATAATCGGACGCTTCCTTGCGTCACTAGATTCGCTGTAACGTCAGTAATGAGCGGTATTACCAACTTGATACTTTAATAGTAGTATCGCGGCGTATTGGCTATTCTGTCTCGCGGGGAACGGCTTTCGCGACACAAGGTGCACAAGCTCGCCTCTCGACCGGCCGGCCGTTTTCAATTTTCCGATGAAGTGCTTTTCAGCAACGGACAGTTGAACATTCCGCGGCAGATTGACGAATCACTGCGACTGAACACCGTGTTCTTCCCACGGTATTAGAGAAAGCGGCGGGGAGAAATGACAAAACACACACCTGATCGACCCAGATCGCGATATGTGGGACAGACTTTAATAAGTAATCGCACGCCGGCTTGTGCAGATGGATTGGTATCACCATCGATCGCGGCGCTTTATTATTTACGGTGTGATTCTAGAGCGGCGCACTTGCTCGCTCGCCCTTGTCACGGATGTGTTACCTGCGACAAGGACGAGAGTCTAGAGCGCCGTGCGTCGTAAAGAAAGGAAGAAAGAGAGGAGGATTGCCTTCGGAGACAACGGCAATACGTTTTGTTTCATCTCTCTTCGGTAATCTTCTCAACGAATTTTTTCAAATAAAAAAAATTATCTCATTTTCTGTGACAAATATGACGCTCGTCAATCATACGAGATCCCTTTTACTTGTAGACTCTTCTGGCGAATGTTTATTCAAGTACTGTCTGTTACATCCCTGCCCACACGATGTTTGCATTCAGAAAGAAAAATTAATTTAAATTATTTAAGCATGCAACGGGTTGCAAGCCAGTTTATAGCAGACACAATGAAGCCAGGAGTTCACTAAGCTCTCACACTCGAGAGTCATTACTGACAGATTTACGCCGTAATAATATAACTGAGAGCATAATTTAGAGAATACTAAGTAATAATTAATACTAGTTATAATTAACAATATATATATATATATATATATATATATATATATATATATATAATTACCGAGCAAAAGTCCGTAAGTAACTCTCAGTTCTGGTAGTTTCGCGAACTTCCGACAACTTCGTTGTGTCTAAATCGTCTTGCAACTTGCTATACACACATGCGTCAGTATCCTCTTGGAAGAGTTAAATGCCCGACTCGGTCTTTCGTGTTGTTTTTCGTTTGGTTTTGTTTCTGTTACCGGGCGTCTCCACCGTCCTCGAGCGGGTCTCAATTATTCACGCGATCCTCTCTTCGTTGCTCGAGATACTTAATTATCGGCCGCGTCAGCAAGCGGGTCGCTTGACTTTCGTGTTGCTAGAGCGCGGTATGCACGATAAGCGCTGCAGTCTCGATTGCACGCTATCGCGTCTGTAGCTAACCACCGTCTAGGTCGGCTACCAACAGCAACGTACCGCTGGCCGACCACTTTCGTACATCTAACTTTCGCGAGAGCCACATTTCCGCAAATTACTCCCCTACCGATTCCAAACGACGTCGTCGGCACAGAGTAATGGTCGAGCTGAAAGAAATCGATAGAATTTGTTCGCGAACAACAATTCGTCATATTTGAAAATTGAAAGAGGAAGAAAGAAAGAGAGAGAGAGAGAGAGAGATTCAGCTACTTATAATTTGACGATTTTTCTCGTTGCGTTTATTTCAACGTTTCTGTGACAAATAATAGACGTTGAACGGAGATTTTGTCTTTCTCCGCGGCAAAGTTTGCTCGGGCGTGTCCGTGTGTATGTGTGTGTGTGTGTGTGTGTGTTTGCACGCGTATGAGAAAGGACGTTTCAAGTACCGACAACGAGTACGGAGATGAAAATCTTGTGTTAATAATCTCCGCGCGCACGACAGCCCCGTGCGTGTTTGTATACTTACATTCCATTATCCTTAATGATATGCGGGTTGCACTCTTGCCGGCGTTTTGACGTTTCTACTGCTGTAGCACCTGTTACCCGGCATAATACGTTAAAGTAATACGATCTTTGCCGCTCCTCCGTCGTGTCTAACTCGTCGTCTCGGTCGAGTGATTCAGCTCTGAGACTTCTCAGCATGCAAATCACCGATTTTTCCTCGTTTTATTCTTTACGATACACTTGTTGCTCCTCGTTAAAGAGAATAATAATTCCGCAGGATATCTCTCGAAATGTCTCAAACTCTCGGCAGAATCCAGAATTCCCTCTGCGGCTCGTCGTAGAATTTCCACGCGACGAAACGAAGTTTCTAGCTACACGAAAATTTTTAGCAACTCTTTCTCTTTTATGTCGGCCGCGTCGCTTGTTGCCGGCGAAATAATAATGTTCAATTGAATCGGGACACCGTCGCAAGCGCGCGACGGCGGGATTCGTTAGCGGGACCGACACTAACAAACGACCGCGTTTGTACGCGGAACAATGAAAATTTTCGCGAAAATGCGCGACCATATTATTCGCCGTTGGCTCGCGAAAACGCGACGGCCGCTGACGAGCGCACTTTGAGAGGAGATAAAACGCGACTGTGACTGCCAACCGTTTCGACGTAGTGTGCTCTCGTTTTTTTTTCTCTCCCTCGCTCCCCCGCGGTCGAACGCGTCGCGTAATGCGAATTTCGAGAGCGCGTGTTTCAATGTTGTTCGAGCGGCGACCGCGCTCATCACGTCGACGTTCATCACGCGTCGCGAATGCCTCCGCTCCGAAACGAATGTTTCCTCTACTGTCGCCGGCTACGATTACAAAGTGTTACGCGTCGCGTAATTTGTATTATATCGGGGGAAACGGGGGAGAGGGAGTAGAGTGGCAGACTCTTATCGATGTTGAATAAATTAAACGCGATCGATCCGCCTATATTGTTAATTAAAACACGCGATGGGGGCACGCTCTCTCGACTGTCACGACACGTCGGACGGAAGCACGATGATGCGAAATGGCGCGGGGGAGGAGGGCGGTAGGAAAAATGAACAAGGTGCACAAATATACACGTCGATATAGATATAGAAACGGGGCCGCGGCATGCATAATGGATACCGGCCGTTTATAAACGCCGCCCGTTATACTCGGTCTCGGTGGTTTCCTCAACGCGCGGGGTTCAATCTCTTCCCTTTCTTGCGCCGTTACATCAATTCCGTCGCGACTGAAGGACGGCCGAGAGGGCGCCGCTTTATCTTGTCCTGCCTCGAGTGGCCGGGCTAATTGTGCATTCATTTCGTTATGGGCGAGGGAGGCGCGTCCGAATGAAAAATTACGACGAGATGGAGAAACGGGCGAGAAGCAGGGGAAGAGAAAGAGAGGTTGACTCACTCTTCTCGGTATGAAACAGCTCAGCGAATTTGCCCGTTTGAGGCTGGAATGCGTCGGGCCGATTAAGTCGACGCGCAAAGTTAAGAGCCCGCGCTAATTGCGATTGATTTTCGCGAGGCCGCCGCGACACGTCGTACGACGCGCTAATCGATCGAGGAAAGGAGAGTGTCGACGGTACAAACGCCACGATAAAGGCGATGCGAAACAGCGGTAAAACATAATCTACAGAAATCGCGAAAGCTATTCGTATTCCAGTCACACAACGATGTATTCGTGGAATCCCAAGTGTGGAGAAATCGTCTCGATGCCGTTAAAGCTTACGGATGCGAGCTCATACGTACGTAAGCCTCCCCCTCCCTCTCTCTCTCGGGGAAACGACTATGGAACTTGGCTGATTCTCGACGGCTCGCGACGATTTAATGCAGGGCAATGCATCGCCTGCAGCGACGACTATAGGAAACGCGAATTTACGTTAGCTGCAGTCCAGCGTATGCCGTCGTTATAGGCGACGTGAATTTACGCCGGACGCATGTAAAGTGACTACAATCATGCGCCTCCGCCGTGTCTGTCCTTGCGGCTATCCTCCGATCGATCCGATGGATTTTCCGTATTTCAGCGTATGCGGGATCCAGCACTTCCAGAGAGCCGGGCACAGACACCTGAACCTGTTCCAAAGCACGTACTACGTCGTGGTGACGTTCTCCACCGTGGGCTACGGGGACATCGTGCCGGACATTTGGCCATCGCAGCTCTACATGGTCATCATGATCTGCGTGGCGCTCATAGTATTACCAACGCAGGTGCGTATGCATGTACACATGCAATTGCGTGTCTCCGCGGATGCACTCTCTTCGAGTGAATCAGTAAACATGTTTCCGACTTAATCAGTAAGAGGACTGTTCTACCTATGATGAAGTGAACATTCATTGATTTTCAGTTAGAACACCCACACTTTACCACACAGTCTTATGTCTCACTGATTTTTAACCAGGTCTAAGATCCGTAATTTAATATTCTTGAAGCTTGTTTCACGCAAGGCAAATTTACATTTAAAATTATGAATTTTAGATTCATATCAATAGGCCTTGAAATTTGCTTTCAGGTGAGATATTCAGATTTTAATTTAGAGATGTTGGATGTGAGTTCCTCAGCTGAATCGCGATTACAAATCTAACGTCATGTGTATGTATTATGCAATTCAAATTGAAAACTCAAATCCAACTCCAGCATAGTATTAATATTACCAAGTATAGCACTGAGCTAAATAGTACTAAGCGTAGTACCTCAGTGAAGAATGCACTGATTATGACTTCAGAAAGTACAGAGTTCCATAGGAAGCAATTTAGAGTTTGTCAATTTGCCAAATTCAACGTCCAAGTCATTTGCAAGTAGCAAGGTGACGCGACGCGTCACGTCGATTTGCGCATCTACCGACGTCACTACCTCCGGAGGAGGCGGGCTGTTCCTTGAGCAATGTTCGCGCGAGGGTGCGCGTAGCATTAAACTCGCGTGCGTATTCATTTCGTTTGACGCGGTTTGCGAGCGTATTCTGCGTCACAACGCGACCGTTCTTTTATAGACGTTATTTTCAAGTCACACACCGCGGGGAAGCTCGTAAATGTAACCGAAACGGGGCCCGTCTTGACTGCCGGTTGTACCGCCCGGTACGGTGTTGACCCTCGCCATTACGGATATTTATTATTCCGTCCGGCCGCACATAACACTTTTATTTCTTGCGTAACCGGCGGAGAGAATACGCGTCGAGAAGAGATCAAGTAGTGCGCTTCGTGCCCGATCGTAAAAAGAAGGATCGTTTCCGTGTTAAGAATATTCGCTGCGTAAAAGGTCATTTTCTTTTTCCCTTCTATCGGGAAGATTTTTCAATTTTTGACTACCTTTTATCTTCCACCGACTATTCTCTCTCTCCCTCCTTCTTTTTCTCTGTATATCTTTCACTGTTTCTTTCTTTCTCTTTTCTCTTTCTCGTTGAAGGCGATTACATTTAGGCATTAATCGGTGATAATTTTTATTGACTAAAATAATTGGCAAATCAATATTCAAGATTAATCAATTGTTATATATAAACTCACAAATAATGTCATCGATTCATAAAATTAATTATTACTCCAACTTTAATATGATGAATTAAATTATTCACGATTATATATATGACGATTAATTATAATTTTGATTATAGATTTGTCTATTATTTAAGCCAAAAAACAGATATTAATCTCCAACTAGTTCAGATGTTAATCCCCAACTAGTTCAATCTACTCAATTTGGCTTCCGAATTGGTGCTATATCTTTCATGAATTTGTTTTCGACGTTTCGTGAACATTCCAGTGTATTTTTTTAGAGAGGAACAAAACCCGAAACGAAAGTAAAACTAATGTAAAACTAGACTGAAATGTTTACGAAACAAATCGAAGACAAATCCAATGAAAGATGAACACAGGAACCTAAAATATCAAATTAGTTTGTTTTGTTGCTGATCATTTCATTTTCTCGCGTATCTGAGTAAGCTGGATGCAGTTTAGATACATATTTGCGCCTACATACAGGCCGCCGCCTTCTGAGAAAAAAGGTAACCGGTTGTACGAGACTAACGAAAATTCGGTAACGAAGATCTGTGTATTTTCTTGGATGCGCGTTACTGTATCAACTCTTCTTTCTTGCAATTGGCTCGCAACCGAGAAAACTTTCCGCTACAGAGGCCTCCTTTCTGTTGCGTTATCGTGCGTCAAAGTCTCGTTAACGGTGTTATTCAAGAATTACTTTCATATCACGTTATCCGTTGTGTACTAAAATGTGATACACGGGGATGCTTTCCGCGGGTAACTTTATATAAAAATAAATATATGCAATTTAGCATTAAGAGTTTTATTTCAAAATTGCATCGCACACTAGACTTTGTGTGTCTTATTAACCCTTTCAGAACGCGAGACATCTTTTAAAGGCTCTACGGCCTTCATGCATGTATTTCAGAAACTATCGATCCGATATTCACAAAAATGAGTATGTAGGGATTTTTTGGGGTGCTCTTTCCAAATTTGAAGTAAAAAATGTAAAATTCAAAATGGCGGATAAAATATGGCAATTTTAAAGCCAAATTATGTAAATATGATTCAATTTCCGTGGAACTTCATCCTCTCTAAATTTGAATTAGTGAAATGAGCAGATGTGATCAGGTCGGGTCAGATCTAAAAATTTTTTTTCCTTGGTCGGCATTTTAAATATTCGATTTCAGTTCTCAAAAAAGTATCTTTAGAAAGTTTCATAGTTTAAATTTCACGGAAATTGAGTGATATTTATATTATTTATCATTTTTTCCGTCATCTTGGGTCACAGAATTTTAAAAATCTAAGTTCAAATTCGGATTCAACGACCCCAAGAACCCATAGAATACGTACTTCCGTATAATCATAATTAATAATTCCGTATAATATCTCCCCGAGCAAGCCCCCGTCCTGAAAGGGTTAAATATTTTTGTTCCGGGATAGCGCGCCGTAAAGTTTCCCTCTAAAAATCGAGCGACGAGAGTGCGCGATGAGCGTAAAACGATCGCAAGCGCGGCGATTTAAATATATCGCGGCCGAGTTGGTGATTAATCGTAAAATTGTTTTAGCGTTTAGCAGAGGAACTCGATTGGCCAAAGAATATTATTAATTGCGCAAAAGCGCGGCACGGACAACTCGCGTCTACTTGTTGTCCATCGACTGATTGCGTAGTGGCGCTCAACAGCGGAAAGCCTCGTCACACTCGCTGTAATTTATCTGTCAAATTGCCTGCCAATCGCACACGAGATATATACGTGTTAACTCGCATAGGTCAACACGTCGGTCCCCTTTTCCTCTCCGCGTACGTCATGTCCACCATCGCGTTTCCGCGTTCGATTAAATTTGGCGCTTTCGAAAGCACAGCGTGGGTACGTTTTAAAATAATTCGATGTAAAAGCCTATACCCTTTGCCGAGGCAGAGAGAGAGAGAGAGAGAGAGAGAGAGAGAGAGAGAGAAACGCTTCGATGACCTCGGTGACAAAGTTTGACAGGGACGATTGGAAACTTGCGAGTGAAAACGCGTAAAATTGCGGTCACCGGCACGCATCACATTCATACAGCCATAACGCGTAATATTGGAAGATATAATCGACGATTTATATAGAACAATAAATCCTTCGGAAAATTGCGACCTTCAACAGATCGAACGAGCGTTATACGAACAATCCTCTTACTGAGTGATCTCACGAAATTCGGAATGTTTCAATCATCTCTCGGATCTTCTTTAGTCGCGCATAAACGACGTGACTAAGTAAACATTAGAAGATCGAATATTTGACGAGTATCTCGTAAAGAAACAGTCGTTTTTTACAACTCTGTTTACGAGGTACTCTTCTCCCTCTGCTCTCATTTTCGCACGGGTGGTATTTCGTTCGTCTGTTAATCCAACGAACTATCTCCCACCTCTCTTCTCCCTTCCACCTAGTTACGTTTACGGTTTACACAACAGGCAGGTGCATTAGCCGATTGCATAATCGTTATCTCATATCGGTTGCAGTTCGAACAATTAGCTTTCACGTGGATGGAACGGCAGAAGCTGGGCGGCTCGTACTCGTCGCACAGGGCGCAGAGCGAGAAACACGTGGTGGTTTGCAGCACGACGTTGCAAGCCGACACCATCATGGACTTTCTAAATGAGTTTTACGCCCACCCCTTGCTGCAGGTTAGGCGACGAACGAATTCACGTCCGTTGAATATTTCGCTTGCCTCGCACCCGCGACTTTGCACTCACAGCCACCGTAAAAACTTCCCGCCGAGGTTTCGGCTTATCCCGCAGTAGTTAAAGCAGATGGCGCGTTTAATTCCGAAATGTCGTCGGGTTCGAATTTAATGTCGCGAAAGATGAAATCGGGGCAAAGGTCGCCATGAGAGCTGACGAAGTCAGCGGGCTATTATAAGATATAACTGGACACACTCGTTACTCACGTTCACTAGCGTTTATATGTCATCGAAAGAACTCGAAAACATATACAGCACGCGAATATAAAGATATTGTATCGTGTTAATTAGTCATTCCGTGTAATGGGTGTTCCAGAACTCGCGATCTTAATTTTTGCTGAGTAACTTCAAAATGATTTAGCGCAGATGTGTGTCAAGGGAAATCATTGTCTATGGCGACTTTTTCAACACATCTTCGCGTATACATACAGTACCTTCCATAAGTTTGGAAACACAGGTAAAAATAAGGATATTAAAATGGATATTTTATTATATAATTCTATTTTGCATTTATCTTTACAAGATCGGCATTTATATAATTTGATAGAGCAAAATTTTAAGTTTAAGAATCCACTTTCTGTATTGCTGTGCAATGAAATTTAATGGAGTCATGAGCAAACCGGATTCAAAATGCTCAATTTTACTTTAACCCTTAGTAATACACAAAATTGTAGAGAAATTTGTTCATCATGTAAATTGTATAAAAAACTTCAATCTTTTATACGGAAGAAATTAAAATTTTCTCAGATTTTTTCTTACGTTTGTGGCACGTCTCAAATTGAGAAGAAAGTTTTCCATTTTGTCCATTTCATTTTCATAAAAACCACATTACACTAGTGATTGGCGATTGACGATTGAAGATTAAATTTTGACGAGTCAACGAGCCTCAAGCTTGCTTTGTTCCAATTGGTCCAGTTCCAACATTCAATCGTGAATCGCCAATTGCTAGTGTAATTTGGCCTTTATGAAAACGAGATGGACAAAGTGAAAAATTGTTTCTCAATTTGAGACATACCACGAATGCAAGAAAAAATCTGTGAAAATTTTAGTTTCTTTCGTGTAAAAGATTGAAGTTTTCTATACAATTTACTTGAAAAAATTTCTCTACAAGTTTGTGTTTCCGTATTACTAAGGGTTAAAATAAAATTGAGCATTTTGACTTCGGTTGCTCATGAATCCATTAAACTTCATCGCACAGCAATATAGAAAATAGATTCCTAAACTTGAAACTTCGCTCTATTAAATGATATAAATGCCGATCTTCTAAAGGTAAGTGCAAAACAGAATTATTATATCAATTTTAATATCCTTATTTTTATCTGCGTTTGCAAACTTATGGAGAGTACTATACACTGAGAAAAAAATTTACTAAATTTCCAAAAACGTTGGAAATGTTTGTTTGGATAGTATTGTGAAGATATTTGTTTAAATTAAGTATTTATTTTCTAAAATTAAAAAAACAAATTTATATCTAAAACTTCTTTATTTAATTTTATTTAATTTTAGAAAATAATTATTTAATTTAAATAAATATCTTCACAGTACTATCCAAACAGACGTTTTTTGAAATTTAATAATTTTTTTCTCAGTGCCAAGTATATATAATGCTCAGTATATATAGCCAAGTCCCAAATTAAAATTCTATTAAATTGAAATTTTTGATCGAAGTGAAGTAATTTTGTTATTTAGTCGTCTGAAATTCAGTTCACGAGAAATCTCGCTTTTCTGGTCACTCGAAAAGTATCGATGTTTCAACGTCTCCACATTGTAAAGAAAATGGACTCTAAATTATTCAGAGAGCTTCTCGGGGTAAAGTGCGGATTTGCGAGTTTCGGGACACTCTATACACGTGCTCGCGCTGGTTTATCTCGTCATTTCTCGACACTAATAATCGCACACGGCCCGAGCAGGATTATTACGTGGTGCTGCTGTCGCCGATGGAGCTCGACACAACGATGCGGATGATCCTGCAAGTGCCGATCTGGGCGCAAAGGGTGATATACATACAGGGCTCGTGCCTGAAGGACGGCGATCTCGCGAGGGCCCGGATGAACGAGGCGGAGGCCTGCTTCGTGTTGGCGGCGAGGAATTACGCCGACAAGACCGCCGCCGACGAGCACACGATACTCAGGTCAGTGATCGACGGGAATAATCGCGCTCGCTTCGCCGGGGCGGTTGCCGCGAAATCAGTATTTCCGCAATGAATTTGCGTTCTCGTGGCGAGAATCACGCCAACGGCGCGCTCTTCGATATTTTCTTCGTCGGCGTGTACACACACCGCGCATATCCCGGACTTCTTTCATTTAAGTTCTACTTGGGAGTTCGTAAGGAAACTAAGTTGCGCCGTTGATCTTAATCACTGAACTTCTCTCACTTCCCGGTTGAATTTCTAAGGAGCAGTTCGTGCACGAGCTCAAAGACTTCACGGCGCGTATCGCGATGCTCATGATTCGTCCGGGACATTGAACACGCTCCGAGGTTTTCCTCGATGGTTCAGTCGCAAAATTCTTGAAAAGGGAATAAATAAAAAAAATACGTGGACTGAAGGGAGGAAAGAATCCGAATATCTCACGGGGAATATGATCTTGTTGATCGCAGATCCTGGGCGGTGAAAGATTTCGCGCCCAACGTTCCTCAGTACGTTCAAATCTTCCGTCCGGAGAACAAGCTCCACGTGAAGTTCGCGGAGCACGTGGTGTGTGAGGACGAGTTTAAGTACGCCCTTTTGGCGAACAACTGCACGTGTCCCGGCGCATCCACGTTGGTCACACTGTTGCTGCACACATCCAGAGGGCAGTAAGTACCGAAATGTATTGCAAGTTTTCGCGAGATCCCGATTTCATCGCCCAACAGAGTCCACGTGCAGCTCACGTATGTACAGACGCGTGGGCTTCGCATTCGTTTATTTTTCGACTGTTTTCAATACAAATGTAAATTTTCACATAAAGCAAATAATAACGAAATTTTCATGTAAAGCAAGCAATAACGTGTACACTGTGCATTCGTGTGCCGATATTTCATACATTTGCCGCGCGAGTAATTATTCAGTTGCACGTTTGCTTATCAAATATTCCTTATCATAACAGTTTCGCAAATGCCAAAGTTCACACGCAATTACGGGCATGATTTGATGAAAGGAGACGCTTCTTACTGTGAACCGCGAACGTGTCGGCAGACACTGTAAAAGAATGGGATCTTTCTCTTCCGCAGAGAAGGTCAACAGTCGCAGGAAGAGTGGCACCGGCTGTACGGTAAATGTTCCGGCAACGAGATCTATCACATCATTCTCGGCGACTCCCGCTTTTTCGGGGAGTACGAGGGCAAGTCCTTCACCTACGCGTCCTTCCACAGTCACCGGAAATACGGGGTCGCGCTAGTCGCGGTCAGACCGGCGGAGCTTCCGGAATTTTACGAGGACACCATTCTGTTGAATCCTGGTAATCTCGCCGCGCCATCACTTGTACACTCTTGACATTATATTGTCGATTTTGCGCGATTTTGTCCTCGTTTTCTGTAAGCGAGAGGAGACAAGAGATCGAAAAGATCCCCTTCCCTCCTTCGTCCTCAAAGTTTGCGTCTCGCGAAGTTACGTCTCGTCGATACACGATCCTCCGCGAGTCGTGAGCGTCAAAGTTCTTCCGGTTGTGCAGGGCCGCGGCACATCATGAAGAAGACCGACACCTGCTACTACATGAGCATCACCAAGGAGGAGAACTCCGCGTTCGTGGTGGCGAACAATCAGAGCGGCGTCGCCGGCGAGGGGATGCAGGTGGTCGTCGAGACCAAGTCGGACGCGACGTGCACGAGCGGCGGCCCGACGACGTGCGCCACAACAACCAGCACTACCACGGCGACCATGAACTCCACGGGGGCGACGTCGACGGTGACCACGACGACGACCATTACCACCACCACCACTACGCTATCGACCAGCTGCACCGTCGGCGGCGGCGGCGGCGGCGGTGGCGGCGACGGGAACGGTACAGCAATCAGCAACGGTGCCGACGCGCACCGGCAATTTTCCAACAGTTGTAACGTTGCGCTGAGCGAAACACTCCGCAGGCAGGAGACCTGCACGGGGCCCCGTGCGCAGGACCGCTCGCAAAACGGTCCCCAGGGTCACAGGGCCCCGTTGCCGCCGCAGGTTATTTTGCAGGTCCTCCCTAGCACGCCCACACCAATCCAACACTACAACTTACTCGCATCCGATGTCCACCGTGAGTGTCGCATGCGCATCGCTGCTTCTTCTTCTTCTTCTTCTTATACTTGTTCTTCTCTTTTTTATTTTTATTTTTCTTCTTCTTCTTCTTCGATCTAGCCTGACTAACAGGTACAGAGGACTGATAATCCGAAATGAGCACCTATGATCGCGACCGATCGCGAGCTCTCTTCTGTAATTTAAAGTGCTTTGCATTTATTTTTTACTAGATCCATATTTCTTTGGCATATACTTGGTTGCCGCATTGGTAGACATTATGGAATAGAGTAGTCAAGTATCGCCTGGAAGATATACGCTCGTTAGCAGTCCGAATCTCATCGCAGACAGACACACGTACACTCACACGAGACACGCTCGCTTTCGCGCTATGGATGTATAGCCGAGGCGAGATAATAAGACGGGACAATGAGCATCGCTTCCCGGGGAAAGGAGGAACGGCGGTGATTTCTGGACGCGTGATTCATGAATCCGCCCGTTTCATCCCCTTCGGTCGATTCACCGCGCCGTCGTCGTCGTCATTGTCATCATCGTATAAAACTCAGCCGTACAATGTATGGTTGCGCTATAAAAGTGAAATTACGTAGAAGAGCGGAAATAATAGCGTGTGTCGAATCTCACGCGCGATTAAATCCGCAGGCAGTGTTGACTGACGATAAAGCGTCCGAAACGTCTGGCCGTTCCTTCCTTTCCACTCGCGTGTCTTTTCCGACGCGGTAACTCTGTGTGCGGTTTTACGCTTGCACGTTCGCTTTACGTGTAATCCGCGTGTATACGCGCTATACTGTTTGCCCGCTATTCAGCGCCCGCTACCAACAACTCTCGATAAGCGCGACTTCTGAATAGGAAACTGCGAGACTGTGCCGTAAAATATTCTCTCGCTCGCTTGCTCGCTCCATTGCGGATCCATGTCTGGCATTTGAACTAACCCGCCGTGCGACAGATTCCGCGAGAGCGCGAACTGGCCCGGATTGAACGATAACCTGAAACGCCATCGGTTGGATGGGCGCGTCTAAAGACGCGGCTACAAACGAAGAAAAATGCGGAGGAAAGAAAGAACGAGAGTATAACAGAGCAGGATGTTCCCTGAAGTCGCGCCTTACATATCACATTTTCTCTTTCGCCGTCAGCGCGAGATATTTTCTTTCCAAACGGGCCGTTTGGTTTCTCGATACGGACGATACGCGACGGATTTTTGCTCAACTACGTCCGCGCACTTCTGATTCTTCTCTATTTATCGGTTACAGAGCGGAGACATATCGCCTGTCTCTCTCTCCTCGACCATTGGCAATTTTGCAAAGCCGCTGAATATCGCGCGGGTTGTTATCAGAGTCACTCATCGCGCTCGGCTTTACATGTTGCAGCGACTTATCTCGACCCCGGAGGGTTCGGGGACTCGAGGCAGTGCCTGAAAGAGGGAGGATCGACGCCACAAACGCCAATCACCGGAAATCACCTCGATGTGCCACGGTCTCTCGACCCGAATCCCAATCTGCTTAGCCCGGAAATTCTCACTCAAAGGAGAGGTCAGTCGTTATACCTCATCGTTGGATCCATTTCCGATATGAATGCCGGCGATCATTTCCCTCGTTATCGAAAGCAGAGAAAAATAAGTCCGTTGAAGCCCGTTAAATAACAAAGCGCACCGCTCGTAGCCTGTCGTTAAGCGTATAGAAGAAAAACAGACTAATTTTCCGCGAAATAAGATTTGTATTGAACCTAAGCGCGGACTTACCAGCGGCAAAGTTAAGTTAACGACGAGACCGGAGTCTGCTTAAAGGTCACCACGCGCGGAGTTTAAAGGGCACTATCTGCGCGACATAATTTCGTTGAAAGTGGCGTCCTCGTGCAACTGACACACTTTCGCTGCGTATGTAAAGTAGTTTAAAACTCCTTCTTCTTGTTCTCCTTCTAGTAGCTAATTTCGCTCGTGATGTTTCAGGGAGCAGAAGACCGAGTATTTTACCGGTCCCGGACATGTTAACCAGCTCGACCTTGCACCTGCCCGGTCAAGAGTCCTTGGACCACGAAGGCGACGAGTCGGAAGACGAAATGGACGACGACGTTCCTTGGCGATCGCCGAGCGAGAAGATCGCGTAAGTATGTTTTGCCATTTCTTCCTCCGTTTCCTTTTTTCTCTTTTCTCGCCACTTATCGACGTGACACGTCACGTCGATGAAGATCCCGTGGAGATATCACGACGTCGATCCTTGACGATTATATAGCAGCACGAGGAAAGAAGCTCGTTGAGATTCATTAGAGAGTCCGTCAGTCGAGTAGAGAAAATTATTCATTAGCGGGAATCTGCCTCCTCCTTTCTCTTCTTCTGATCTGTTTAATATATCTGTTATGAACATATATATATATATATATATATACATACATACATATACATATAAATATATATATTTATATGCGTATGTGTGTGTGTATGTATCGATTTTACAGCACGATTATAAGATCCTCCGAGGAGGATACGATCTCGCACTTTATCTCGTGCACCTGCATGACGCGGTCTTGTGCATCGAATTGTTAATGTGCATTCTATATACATACTTTTATATATCTATGCATATTGTATGTATTTTATATATATTTTTTATATTTGCACAACGATTCAAATATCCGAAGAAGACTAGTGAAACAGTATGTTGATGTTGACGCGTCATCTTCAATCTCGCTCGTTTTCTTCTTCAATTATACGCGTCATGTTCTATTGGTACGATAAATTGTGCAAACTTGGCAAAAGAGATGGACAATTTGGTAAAGTAATTTTGTCGACAAGATCATAACGCCTTGTATCCGATAGTTGAAGAGCTCAAAGCGACCTTTCGAGCGGGCCACTCGTCCTCTCGCTCGATCGCTTCGCTTCTTCCCCGCATAGTGTCTCTTCTGATGCAAATTTCCCGCAGTTTTGTCGCGCAATTTACACGCGTACGCGTGATACGTGACACTCCGTAACCTAAACAAAGTAATACCTATCCACGTTGCTTTTTCCGAGTTCTCTCGGAAGGAGGAATCGTCGGGGTGAGAATTGAAGAACAGCACGATACGAACTTTCTTCACCTTCGAAATTGCATCTGTCAGCGCTGAATTCTGTCTTACCTTACCATAAAATCTCGCTGAAAGAGTCTTCCACGGGCTTACGGTGGGGTTACCCGTGTCCTCCTGAGGAGAAAGACGATACGGTCGTGTGCCGGCGCGCTTTTAATTTAATGACCTCGTTAGTACTAAAACGCGAACGCGTCAAGAGGCCACCACGATCGTATCGTCCGTCCTCTAACTACCAGAGTAGAGGGAGGGAGAGGGAGAGAGAGAGGACGATTACGCGGGTACCTTCGCTCCGTGAGTTGCGCGAGTATGCACCGTGCACGCTCCGGCTGCTCGATGCACTCTTATCTTTATCTTAGATGCTCTCGATGCAGTGTTATTGTCTCGTCGGTAGGACAGCGTATTAGTCGTATTTAAGGGCCTTTCGGCGTGAGTCGTGCGCGAGAGCGAAATATGCGACTCGTTCCGCGCGCAATTACCGCGACAACGCTAATGAGTCCTCGTCTGTTCGCGAATCCCATTCACAAAAGTGTCGACCTGCTCGGAATATTAGAATGATGCGCGAAACGCCGGGAAAACGTACTCATCCTTTCGACGTGTTCCACTCCTCAATTAGATTCGACCAAGGCTAGTGTTATGCTCGTTTATAGTCTAGCAACACAGTACATTCTGTCAGATGTCCTCATACTCCCGAGATTTCTTGGAGTGAAATCTGACTCGGAATGAGTGAAAAGTCACTCAAGGCGATAGTGGCATTACTGTCACTCCGAATCACAAGAGTGAATCTTTCACTCAAACCTGACTCTTAATCCATACATTTAGATGGCAAATTTATAAAATGAATTCTTAGAATTCAAGCGAATATTTTAACTTGAAGCGGACTTATGTTTCTGTGAGACAGTGGGGGAAATACATCAAACTCATCCTTCACAATTTTGCAAAAAAACATTTATTCTTTATTCTTGAACGAAGAATTCACTCTGTGAGTGAGTAGTCACTCGACTGAATCGACTGTCGCTCCACTTTTCGAGAAAAATTTCACTTTGAGAAATTTACAGAGTAAGGTAAATGTACCAATCTCCGGACATTGTTATTATTTTTATATTTGAATATGAATATTTCAACTTTCAACGTACAATACATACATATAATTTTTGGTATATATAAATATTTGATATACATACATTTAATATTTATATTTAGTGTACGTTGAAAGATGAAATATTTAGAGAAATATTCAAAATAATAAGAGTGTTCGGAGTTAGGTACATGTCCGGGCATTGGGACATTTACCTTACAACTGAGTCGTGAAATAGCTTGAACGCATTTCGAGCACTTGAAGTTGCAACACTTCAAGATATCAAAATTGAGAGGTACTGCTGACGCATTTGCATATGAATCGGTTATGACAGGAGCCGAAGTGACAGTGCAGAGTGCGAAAATAAATGTAAGAATACGTGATGACATATTAATACGTGTTAATGCACTCTGTGTTCATAACCGATTCATACGCGGCAGCAGTTGCTTTTAATTTTGACATGTTGAAGCGTCGCAGCTTCAGTGTTCGAAATGCATCCAAGCTGTTTTGTGACTCAGTGTACGTAGATGAAGAAAAATTCATAGCAACATAGCGTCGAAGTAGGATCCCACTTAGCTCGAAGATAGATACCGATTTATAGAGATTCTCTCTCCTCGTTATACGCATATCTTTATTATTTCGCACTTCTCTCCGTCTGAACCGTCGCGTCGAATACGATATTACGGTCGAGTATGTTCAAGTTCCGCGCGCAAACTTCTCATGCCGACGCACCGGATCTTTCTTATCCGATCCGTTTAAGTATAATCGTGCAAGTCGATGGTTTGATGTGTCCTGTCTCAATGTCTCTCGATGCCTGTTTCACTAACGGCACCGGACGGTGCCGTTGAATCGCTGCTCGATGCTGTCCTGCCTGACACCCTATATGTCCTCCATGGATGTTTTCGATGTCTTCCTTCCTGCATCGTCCTTGTACACTGCCGTCTTGCCGCACGACTTCCGTCCAGCAGCTTCAAAGGGTGAGTCCTCTCTCATTTCTTACGCTTTTATCACATCTCGGTGAATTTGGTTCGCTTGTTCGTTTTTTCTCAGGATACATATATATATATACTTCCATGTTTGTATACACATCTCTCTTTTGATCTTAGCTTTATATTTGATTACACCACGATACGTAGTTCACGCTCGTAGCGGTGCGTCTTAGCTGAACTTGAAAAATTCGCTTGTAGCAAAGATACACGGAAAAGAGAAATTTCAGTTTGTATAACTAACAAGTAAATATACTCAAAAGTTACACTCCGATTTCTTTCTAATTTGGCACAAATGTAGAAGTACAAAAAATATTTAAATCATATTTTTTCATTTTGACCCACTTTGAGTTTCACGGGCAGTTTATAGCTTTTTAATGTTCTCACTCCTCTCATCAAGCCGAGATTCCAACCGAAATATTTTAAGTATGTGCTAAATTAGTCAAAAATGGTTCGAATCTCGGTTAAACCGAGAGAAAGAGAGAAATCCAGCAATTTTAATTAAAATTTTAACAAAATCGCATAGACAGAAACCATTCCGAATTTCTTTAGCTAAGATTTGCTGAGTTTGCTGAGATTCCAACCGAAATATTTTAAATCTGTACTAAATTAATAAAAAATGATTCGAATCTCGGCTAAACCGAGAAATTATTTGTATAAATAATTTTTTTCAAGTTTTTATGTTTTATTTAAATATTTTAATGTTTAAATATTTTATTATTTGTACAAATAATTTTACACATTTGACTTCATAATCATCAAACCAAAAACGCCTGTATCTTGTATTCAGTTTTATTTCTTATGCATTTTTGTTATACATGTTGATGATAGGAGTGAGAACATTAAAAAGCTATAAACTGCCCGTGAAACTCAAAATGGGCCAAAATGAAAAAATATGACCTAAATATTTTTTGTCCTTCTACATTGTGTCAAATTAGAAAGAAACCGGAGTGTACCTTTTAGGTAGGTTTACTTATAAGTCGGAAACCGAACGAAAAACTCGCTGATGGGAGATAATATTTCTGTTACTGTGACCGAAAGCAGTCGTCTAGACATTCGTTGAAATTCCATTGAGATAATTGAGAACAATTGACTGAGTGCGAGCCTCCTACAGGAATCTTTCTGTTTCTATCGAGTTTTTCATCTGATTAACAGAACATCCAGTTACACTAACAGAGTTGTTTTTTCCGTGTAGTGTCGACGTCGTGACGTGTTGTGTAATAACGTCGAAAACAACGACTGCCCAGTAATTCCGCACTCATAATACTCGCGGTCGCCCAATGACGCGTTAACCACCCCCCGAAAGGTGAAGATTAATAATGACCGAGAATAAGCGTCGAAGTGGAGACCACGTATGTCGGGCACCATCAATTCCGCCCCGCGATGTTTCCGAACACTTTGAGCGCAATTAATCGTGGATATAAATTACGGCCGACGGCATCGCGATTGTTATAAATGTTTTCCGCTCGGGTAAGACGTTGTCGCGATATCGAGCACTATTTTCACACACGGCTCGTCTCGTTCGGATCGCGTGACGTGACGATACTCGCGGGATTCCGAGAGACGGTATAAAACGACTCACTCGCCTTGCCTCTTCTCGTCTCCCGCGTGGCACTCTCGTCTCGGAAATTTCCAGAAAATCGGCGAACGAGACAGCCGAAATCGAACCGTCGCGTTGAAGTCTCGTAAGTCCCAGACAAATCGCCACCTGGTCGTGGCTAATGCAAAGCGCGACGTGATCGTTCCAATTTTAACTGGATATCGAGGCGTGTCCTCAAGTAGTCTCTTGCAGATCGTATTCCTGGGCGACGTTCGTTAATAAGAAACACGTCGGCGGAATTTAGATATCATCGTCGCACAGAAACGTCGCGAGTACGTGTAATGGAGTCTCGACGATGTTGCAGGATCGTCAAGGGATTCCCGCCGGTCTCGCCCTTCATCGGAGTCTCGCCGACCCTGTGCTACCTCCTCAAGGAAAAAAAGCCGCTCTGTTGCCTTCAGCTGGCTCAGGTATACTCGCGGTGTATAACCGGCGGACTGACGATTGTCAGTGACGAAAAATGCAAAGAGAAACAATCCGAAAACCAAATCCTTACCGTGTCACTCATGATTCTCTCTCGGTCGTTCTTTCACCAGGTGTGCCAGCATTGCACTTATAGGAACGCCAAGGAGTACAATTGGCAGAACAAGACCATCATACTGGCGGCAGATTACGCCAGTAACGGGATTTACAACTTTATAATACCGTTGAGGGCGCATTTTAGGTAGCTGTCGCATTCATCCTCGATACTCTTAAACGCGCGACCGTTCCGCGCGAAAATGTCTTATTCCCGCGATCGCGCCGCCAAGGGTCAAGAGGGTCGTGATCTTTGCCTGACGAGCGACGCGTACGCGCGAGCACAGTTGGCAGGCTATTAACGAGCGGGGCCGTTTGCCAGGTCGAAAACGTCGCTGAATCCGATCATCCTCTTGCTGGAGAGGAAGCCGGAAATCGCGTTTCTCGACGCGGTGTCCTACTTTCCGCTGGTCTACTGGATGCGCGGCTCCATCGACTGCCTGGACGACCTACTGCGAGCCGGCATCACTTTAGCCGAGAACGTCGTGGTCGTAAACAAGGAGCTCAACAATTCCGCCGAGGAGGACACGCTGGCTGATTGCAACACAATCGTCGCGGTGCAGACTATGTTCAAGTGAGTGTCGCCCCGCGCTTACCACCCTCCGCCGGAAAAAGAGAAAGAGAGAGAGAGAGAGAGAGAGAGAGAGAGAGAGAGAGAGAGAGAGAGAGAGAGAGTCATCCGGCGGAAGGTGTGTCGTGCGGCAGTTCACGGTGAGTTCTTAAGCGTCTCGCTCGTACCACCAGAGACATTCGCGTTGACGTTTCTTCTTTTTTCTTTTTTCCTTTTTTTTCAAGCGTGCTTTCAAACAGGCGATCATCTTGCGCGTTTTTACTTTTCTTAAAGCGTGCCAGAGGCACGCTATCACCTCGCGTCTCTTTAATCCGGGAGAGCGGGTTGGCGTGTGTCGCCTCTCGCGAGACTCTGCGCCGCAGCACAAATGAATAAAACTCATTCTTCCCGGAACAGATTCTTCCCGAGCATAAAGAGCATAACGGAGCTGTCCCAGTCGAGCAACATGCGCTTCATGCAGTTCCGGGCGCACGACAAGTATGCACTGCATCTCAGCAAAATGGAAAAGGTACTCCTCAGTGCTACTACCGATGACAACTACTCCGATGAGCCTCCGATGGGCTCCCCGGTAACACGATATCACTCTCTGACCTCTCTGATTGATAATGGATTGACTGATTGTTGAATTGATTGATCGATTGACTACCAACATCTCCGACGTTGTTGTCGCTCTCGTGCCGCGTCGCGACTCGGCCGGCTCGTCGAGCCGCTCGACTCAAAAATACATCTCATCAATCACAGGATCGAGATATATTCCCCCTTTTTCCTCCTTCCCAGCCGTCGTGAGCGACGTATGAGCGAGTATTAAATTCGCGATCGGCGAAACAACAATCGCTAATGGGGGAGAAACGACGATGCTTTTACGACGCGGCCTCTCGAGAGAATGTCGCGCATCTTCTCCTCACGTATTCACGCTCCACTTGGCGCGCTAAGCGCGACGTACGTATTTCGCGGTTTTTATACGAATCTAATTTCAACGGGAATATAACGCTCGCGGGAGAGACTCGGCAAAGACGCGTCCTTGAGACGTATCCCGCCGATCGCCGACCTCGTAAAGTCGCGCGGCGCTCGCGCGCCGTCGTTGAAAGTAAGCGGGAAGAAATTACGAGAGTAAAGTCACTCCGCGCGGAAACCACTTTGCTCTAAGTGCTGCTTTCCTCATGCTGTTGCCGCCGCTAGTGCCGCTGCTGCTGCTGCTGCTCTCATTGCGTTGCTTGTCAACTTGGCTGACGCGTCAACTTCGCATCACATTGTTCCCTTTGACCCGCGGTATCGACGCGACGAGAAAACCGAGATGAATTCTTTTTCATAGAAGAGGCGGATGAACCCCCGCGGCGCGTAATTGCATTACGCGCTCCAGTCTCTCGTTATGCTCTCGTTGACCTCCTCCCCGCAAGGCTCGGGCTATTGCATATCATCCGGCGAGATGAATTCTCATTCCCCGGCGAAGTAACGGGTCCTCGGGTTCGGATTAGAGAACAGCCGGGCGCTGTATAACCATCGCGATGAGCGCGAATTAATTACGCGAATTAAGCGGTCGCGAGTGACAACAGCGTGGAAAACACTGACGACTCTTTGAGAACTATCTAGTAGAGGTAGTAGTCGCTTTTCAAGTAAATCTCGATGCATGGGTCACGATGATTCTGGTTGCCACTCACATTACAATGTATACACCTCCACTTGTTATCCCGACATAAAAACAGCCACGTACGACGACTGTTGAACTCCAGTACGACAACTGTATTCTCTTCAGAGCTCCTTGATCTCAGATCTCGGGTGTCATGCAGCACAGTGACTCATGCCTTGACATCGACGCTGCTTACGTAGATTAGAGTTCCTCCATGAACGGAGTTGTCACAGTGTATACTTTACTTTAGCCACCTGCTAGCGTATATTTTTTTCGTATTACTGCAGCATGACACGTTATGCCGATCTCTTTGCTATCGCTCTCAGCAACTTTCCCACAAGCTCTGAATTACGATCTTTGAGTGCTATGCTACGTATGACAGGTGTGTTTGTTCTTAAGTTGCACTGTACATAACGATCATTCGTTGATTTTCTTCCCTTCCTCCCTCCCTCCCGCTTCTCTCTCCCCCCCCCTCCCTCTCTCTCTCTCTCTCCTCTCTCTTCTCTCTATCTATCTATTTTTCTCTCACATAATTAGATGAATGAACAAATTGTTAGTCGTGTGTAACGCAATCACATCTGTGGCTTAGAGCTGAGAACAACGGACGCACGACTGTGCGATTCCGACGAAGATGGCTGAATGTAATGCCTACCGTTGGCGGAACTGAACAAAACAAATCGATCGACGCCGATCGACCTATGTAACAATGTGGACAATGTAGACAACCCATTGTGTGACCCCGTGAAATGTGCAAAACGTCATTGGGGCTGTTTCAGCTGAAAGCCACAGAGATATCGATATAAGTCTCATTAAATATCACTCTTGTCGGCTGGAATGTGCGCGCAACGTTTACGCATTAACCATTCGATGCTATTCGCAGAGGGAAAAGGAACGGGGATCCCACATATCCTACATGTTTCGATTGCCGTTCGCCGCCGGCAGCGTTTTCAGCGCCTCGATGCTGGATACTCTGCTCTATCAAGCCTTCGTCAAGGACTACGTGATAACGTTCGTCAGACTGCTGCTAGGAGTGGATCAAGCACCAGGATCTGGATTTCTCACATCGGTAAGTAGTTTCACTTTCTTCTGCTAATACTCTAAAACAACCCGAAAACTAGAAATTTATACCATTAAATTCCGATTAAATTGATCAGTTTTCTGGTTTGTATAAAATTGTGGTAATAATATAAGATTTATATCGAGTCCGAATAAATCATGCAGTGTAGTAATCAGGTCTTACTAATAACAAACATTATTAATAATTGGGATCCGACTACATCACCTTGTATAAACCAAATAACTGATCAACCTGATTAGGATCATGGGATAAATTTCTAGTCGGGTATCTAGTTGTATTAAGTTGGTGTCAAAGGTTTCTCTCGTGTTTGTCAAATAAAATAGACAAAATAAAATTATCCAGTTTCGAGAGATTAATCATTTTTACGAATAAAATGATCGACTCAATATTATTTTAGACGTTTAACCAGAGCTCTTTTAATATCCAATGATATCCTATGAGAATTTAATAGAAAAATGACAAACCTTCTGCACTACAACAATAGACCTAATTGTAGTAAAAAAGAAAGGAAAAAAAAGATGTAACTCGCGCTCGCGCGCGCGTGTCACGCGCAATGATCGCAGATGCGTATAACGAAGGACGACATGTGGATAAGGACGTACGGCAGGCTGTACCAGAAGCTCTGCTCGACCACCTGCGAGATTCCGATCGGAATATACAGGACGCAGGACACCACTGTGGCTGACTCCTCGCATGTAAGCATGATTTCTAATCTCGTCAGCAGCGGCGTGTGGGAGTGAGCTAGCCGGAGTAGTTTGTTCACTTACTTGTCTGTATATTCTTTCATAAGAACAGGAAAAGATCTTTGAATGGCGGCTGTGAGTAGCGCGCATGGTTGTGCTCTCGCTCTCTTTCTCTCTTAGTTTCTCGCCCTCCTGCCCAACTACCCCATTAGCTCTCCTCTCATGTGTCGTTCCTCGGCCCGATCCGCGCTCGTGAATTAGTCTTTCCTTTTCTCTAATACGCGGAGCCGGGACGAGCGTCTTGCATCTTGACGAACTTTGACTCTCATAGCACGTTGTCTCGCTCTTTCCCCGTTCCGACCGGCCGTCGGCTCTGAATATCTCTCTTGGAACTTTTGCATCGTGCTAGACTCTTAGTGTGTGCTCGCGACACGCTTGTCTCGTTCGGTGACCTTAATCGCGAGCGATGAACGATCGAATTATACAGTTCGCCGAGAGTCCGACATGCCGAATTATACCTAATTCGCTAAATGTGCGCTGCGCTCGGGGAGACACGCGAGAGATACAGCGCAGCGCGGCCGTGCGAAAATCGCTCCTCGGCATCGGCCGGATGCGCCATCATTAGTAAGGGTAGAATTGCTTGTCGTTTTAGCAGGGCGACTCAGACGCGGAAAGCGACGCCGGCGTCGGTGTGACGTACAAGGTGCGTCATTCGGCGGCAGCATCGTGTCTTGCGAATTGCGCCACCCGCGACAAGGGTGCATCTGCTGTGAGTAAAACGTCGACGTGGTGGCTGTTTCTTCTTCTTCTTCTCCGGCAGGTTTTGTGTATCTCCGCCTGATTCTATCACCGCCCTTTCTCTCTCTCTCTCTCTCTCTCTCTCTCTTTCTCTTTCTATCTCTTTCTTTCTCTCTTTCTCGCTATCGCTCTGCCTTACTTTCTGTCTCTCTATTAATCTATTTCTCTGCCTCTATCTATTTATCTATCTATCTATTTCTCTCTTTTTCCCTTTTCTCTTTCATTCACATTCTATCTGATGGACGTCCAGACTCGTCTGCCGCGGCACAGCAGCGCATGCGAAACGCCGTTGCATCCCCGACCGACCACGTTTTTATGAGGAAACTTTGATCGCCCTCGCGGGCGTATTCTTACGTATCGCCTAGATTTAAGGACAATCGAATGTGACATTCAGCCGATATATCGGCAGATGGTGGCTGCGACGATGGTGGTAGCAGACGCTGCGACACATCGCAGAAGCCGCGCTTGTTAACCACTTGTTGCACGTGACGCATGACAATAAATGCGTGTATACCCGTCCAGTGTTGATCTCGTTTCGCACGTCGATGTTCAGTGGACAGTAACTGATCGACTCGCCCGGAATCGCATGCATATTTTCGTGACGATTTGCGAAATCTACACTAAGAAAAAACGCGGTTAGATTGACAAAATCGGCGGTCACCGGCCATCAAAGAAATATTGGATCTATTCAACAAAATATATGTTAATATATTTTGAAATCTACTATATCAACGCAATGTATTGTTGCATTAACATGTATTTTGTTGAATGGATCCGATATTTCTTTGATGGCTGGTGACCCCCGATTTTGTCAATCAAACCGCTTTTTTTCTCAATGTACGTCTACTTTCTTCCCCTTGTCTCTTCCGTCTCGTCCTTCGAGTCTCAGGACTGACTCTCACGTCGGTTAGCCTCAGAATCGTCAACTTTATAAGACAGTCGGAACTCTCTCTAATTTCTGAACGGTTCTATGGAAACAAGCGTTTGAAGCAAATTCTATCGTTGTAATGACAACAATATAAATATATTGGCAGTAAATATAATATTATATAGAAATAGTAAATATAATATTATATAGAAACGCATAAAAGACTAGTTTCACAAACTAGGGGGAATCCCGCAGGTCTTTTAAAGTTGACGGTCCTGAGATAAAGTCAGCGAGCGTGCAGCGCGTCGCACGCGTGCCGGCAGAGGTGAGAGAAAAAAAAGTAGGCGTAGCCCTCGAAAAATTGTTCCGAAAATCCCAGTAATTCCGAGCCATAATCTGGACAGATTATCGCTGTCTTCTCGGACAGCAGGCAGTCTCAGCTTTCCGATGCATTTTGTTTCACGTCGCTACGACTTTCCTGCGTGGAGATTGCGACGGATTCTTTGTCGGAGACCGAGGCCCGGCGCTTCTCGGTCTCTGCAGACAAGCACGTTCTCGGAGAGGCATACAATGCATCATAATATGCATTGTATGTATGCGACCGCGGTAAGAACACGGTTCCTCAAGTCGTTTAGAAAAACTTGACTCTTAGAACGCTCATATCTTGACGAAAAGTTAACGTGGGAACGTGAAACAAACGTGATTCTTCTTGGCTTTTCGCGCAGCATATGCTTACAATCATCGCGTGTGTTCTTGGCAAGCCACTCTTGACACGTGTTCACGTGTACAATTGCGACACGTGTTACACGCGATCGTTGCACCGAGACGCCAAAATTTATTCAGACGCGAGCTTAAGCAGTGACGCCGTTTATCGTACAAAATACGAAGTGTAACCTGTTTGAAAAATCTCGCGAAAAGAATCTCCATATAATCTATCATACTTCCCAAATTATATGCGCATAATTTCGAGAGCCGGGCTGTTATTACAGAGCAGCTGATAAAATTTTATATAGATACTCGTGTGTGAAAACGGCGAGGCGAGAAAGTAATGAAAACAATGATCGATGCGTCACGCGAGCCACCTCGTCGATATCACCTGTCGTCGCACTGAACTTCCCTATCTGGGCGCGACGACAGCCCCGCTGATATCTCATCTTCTCTTTCATATACCCGCCAGTACTCGGTGAGCCTCGGCGACGAGGCACGCGACAACCACGCGCAGCAGATCGAGCGGGCGGAGATCGCGAATCTGGTGCGCACGCGGATGGAGTCGCTGAATCTGCCAGTCGCCGACTACGACGATGTGTCGGAGAAGCGCAACAGCCTCTCCTATGTGATCATCAACCCAAGTTGCGACCTGAAGCTCGAAGAAGGCGACATCGTCTACCTGGTGCGGCCCAGCCCGTTCTCCGCGCAGAAGACCTTCGAACGGCACAACTCCCGGCGCAAGAGCAACATCAGCTTCTGCTCGGCGCAGCTGGTATCGCAGATGAGTGCGGCAGTCGCGGCGGCCGGTCTACAGGCCGGCCCACCGGGCAGTCGTCGTGGCTCCGGTATAGGACTGGCGAGAGCACCACCGTTGGGCACAACCAAATCGAACTCGTTATCGTTGCCCGACAGCCCAACCGTGGCCGGCACTCTCCGCGGTCGGTCCAACTCGCTGAGAGTCGTCGACGACATCCTGCTGCGGCGCAGCAACTCCCTGAGGCAAGGTCTGACGACGACCAGACGGAAGAGCAGCCTGGAGGACATCGGTTTGGGTGCGCTCTCGCATCACACCAACCACAACCCGATCAAGATCGCGTTGAACGGCTCGATCGGCCTGGAGGTGACTCCGCCCGAGGAAGGTTCACAGGTTGGCGGTGCCACCAACACGGGCATCCTCGACGTCGGCTTACCCTCCATGCCGGAGCTCAACGCGGCCTTGGGACCCAGCCTCGGCGCAGGCCTCGGTGGTTCCTTGGGTGGATTGTACGATCCACCGTCTCTGCAGTGCCCGATGGGCTCGCCCTGCCAGTCGCCGCAGTTGCAAGGCGCCACGCAGGACCCACAGCACATACAAGGGACGATAGTATGATATAACCTTATGTGGGGACGCAGGCTCTCCGGCGTGGCGCGTAACAAGTGGCTGTAGCGTTCCCACATGGCGTTCAGGGCTGAGCGCCGAGAACGGCGATCGTAGCGAATCATAGAAAGACCGTAGAGAACACACGGCTACGTGGTAATGTCTCGCGGGATTGACATCCGGGCTGGCTGAGACAGCCGGGAGCAAGGTGTCTCTCGGTGTGTACCGACCGACCGTACAAATACCGTCGCGATAGCTCGGCGACTGCAGTAAACGTCGGAGAGGGTCGTCCTATGTTGTACGATGCCTCCTCGGGTAAGTTAGGGTGAGACCACTCCGGCGAGATCACTTTGCTTCGCTCGATCGAGGCTACCGGCGCGCAGCCAGAAACGCGATACCTCACCACGAGCCTCATAAACCAAATTCAGTCGCGTTTCCGACCGTAAGCCGATGATTGCAGTCTGAAAAAAAAGAAAGAAAAAAGAAAGCAACTTCGGCTTTCTCCGTGCGATTTTCCGTAGCATTCAATCGCTCCCACCCCAACTTATAAATATCTTTTCTTTCGTTCGCTTGTTCGCGGCGGCGTGATGTGCGACAATTCGTGGACCTAAGCCCAGGGTAAGTATATCGAATCGTAACTGTGATACGTATCGGACCCGCTGACTTTGCCCGCGCGGAAGTGCGAGGTGGTCGCGCCCGCCGTGTTCGCGCGCTGGCACTTAGAGTCGTCCGAGTTCTCGAACGCTACCCCGTGATCATCGTGTCATCGCGAAGAGTCGCGTAGACGCGCCAGCCGAATGTTAACGCGCGATTCTTAGTTTTGCCGGAGGGGGCGAGTTGTAGACTGCGTCGCGAGCTTTTCGGTTCGGGCGTACCTCACTTTTGTAATTCGTACCTAACGTAGCGGGCTGCGTTCTTAAAACGTTTTGCTCTCTAGGTCGCCTCTAGCGTATCGACGTCTGTGAGTGCACACGACCTCACTCGACGCGCGCGGCCCTGTCGAAGGTGCAAGACGCGCAATTGGGGCACGCGTCGCGCGGCGACCGACGAGCGTCGTATATTCCGCGATTCGAACGTCAAATACATACATACATACATACATACACACGCACACATGGTCGTAAAGTGATACATAATTTTCTAGGCACTGAAATTAGCTTCCGGCGCGCGCCGTCTCTATATCTGTGTACTCTAGTTATAGATACACGACGACAGCGAAGACGAGAGAAATATTTTGATGATGTAATGCGAAATTGCGGGGTTGTAAATACATATTCGCTATATTTGAATAAAGATATCGAAGACGTTGAAGCATCCGCGAAGAGGGAAGGAAGGCGCAATACCTTAAAGGTTTTCTCTTCTTTCTGCTCTTTCAGTTGGCGCGTTTCAAGATCGTAGAGTCGCGCTACAACTATTTCTCGACTGTCTTACATCTCGCTGTTTTACCGATGCCAAAGAAACTCGAGCTTTTTTCTAGGATACTTTGCAATTTTCCGACTAAAGTCTCACTTTATGAAGCGAAATGACAATTATGACAATTCGTCTGTTTTCCCGTTACATCATTTCCGCTTGTCAGCTCTCTCAGACGAAGTCGATTCTCAGACCGAAGTCGATTCATTGTTGTACATGACCGCTCGTCCGTCGCCCGTCTCTCGCAAAGAAAAAAAGGAGATGTTCTCGAGACGCGAAGAACGAGAACACGATCGGAGACGTTCCACTAGTCACACCTCGATTCCTACTTTAGCGTCGCGTTCTAGCGGTGTCGAGCGCGGATAATTTTATAATTAGGAAGACTTATATTATATAACGCGGCGAGAGAGAAAGAGAGATAGAGATAGAAAGAGAGAGAAGGAGAGAAGGTCTATTATACATATTACAGATACGATATATGACCATTTTAATCATATCACGCGAGAGTGTCGCTCGCGGAAGTCACCGTTATTATACCATACGTAAAAATAGGAGGAAGAGTATTTTAGACGAGACTTAAGCGCTTAGGACTTGCGCGCGTATCGTGACTTTTGAGCGTGACTGATCGGATTGTCCACGGTGGATCAGTGTCGCGTCGCAGGACGATCGTCGACCACATGCGCGACTCCTCGTGACGGCGCCGAGATTGGCACGACGGCATCTCGAGCGAACGCAAGCGCGAACGAAGCCGCGAATCAATTACGAGGTAGACGAGTTATCCGATCGCGAATGAACTATACGAGATCTATTACTACTACTACTACTATTACTACTACTACCGCTCCACTACTATTACTACTACCACTCTACGACTAATACTACTACTACTTCTTCTTCTTCTTCTTCCTCTACTACATCTTCTTCTTATGCTCCGTTTACTCTCATATTAGTTTCAGTCTCCGCGTTTCCTGAGATACGGACCCAAGAATCAGTTATAGTTAGCGCGTGAGCACGATTGTTCTCGCTTAATTTCGACAATCCGTTGAATTAGTCGGTCGCGAGCGCGGACTGTCCCCGCTCGCGACTCAAGATGATCGGCCGGGCCGACGAAACAATACAGCCGGATTAGCGCGATCGGTCCACGATAGAATCTAATTTCCCAGGCGACGCCGCGATCACACACGGCGCTCGCGGCCAAATGCAATCGTTCGTTGACCAATTTACACGTTTCTTCGACCAAACGAGTCGTATTATCCAGTACCTGCTTCGATATTGCTTTCACGAGCAGCCTAGCCCAGCTCGGCTCCCCCGTTGGATGGACGCGCGACCACGAGCAAATCTCCCCGCGAAGCAGCTTTGCTGCCTTTTAAGTAGCTTTAACTGTGCTCGCAGTAATTAGGGATTAAAGCAGTAAAGCCGCGCACTCGCGCGCCCGGGAAAGCGCTAATGTACTCGCAACGAGCAGGGCGCGACAAGAAGCTGAAAAGTTGCTTCGCGGATTACGAGACCGCAGCCGGATTCTCTAATGGTAGATTAAACGATAATTCGTCGAGGGAGGCGTATAGCCGAGAAAGATGAGAGGAAAGAAAAAGGGAAGGGGAGGAGGATTCGCCGGTGTAAAATCAAAATGTAACATAAGCGAACGTGTACGTACGTCGTCTCCCTCGCGAGGACACGCTCGCGCGAATCTCGCTACGCGATCACCTCTCGCGATCGGCAGCAGAGGGATCCGCACACCCGTCGTGGAGTCGTCATGTTCCGCGCATCGAGTTTTGTCGCATTCCCGTCGCTCCACAGGTCCGACCGAAGTGAGACACGCCGGTCTTATCGCGACACCTGGCACAGCCCGGCGTACCTTCCGATCCCCCATCGAACTGTCCACTCGAGTACGAGCGCTCTTTTCTCTTCGTTAGCCTTCCCGTCTTTCTTCTCTCTTTGATTAACGAAGATCGAAAGAACCGTGTCATTCTCACCGGCGACGACAACCCATAGACTTTTATACGTAGGTTAGCACGCGAGGAAGTCAGCTTACAGAGGAGGACAACGGTGAGTTTTCAGTGTCGTGATTCGAACGACAAACGGGTCCCCGAGAGTCGATTCGGCTCGATGTAATCTTCGCGAGCTCGTCCCAAACAGTACTCGCCTTAAAGAAGCTCGGCAGTTTTATATAATTTTACCGAGGTCAGGGTTTTTACTGAGGTCGGATCATTGTCGCCGCGATACTTCCAGCGTCGTCGCCAGCCGAAGTAAAATCATCGGAACGAGGAAGGTCGCTCGAAGACGACGCGTCTCTCCCCTCAAACGGCTCCTGCCGCGAAATCCGGAGTCCCATCGCGCGTATCATAATCGCGATGGTCCACGTGGCTCGTCATCTGGCAGACCCCTTGCCTCTCAATACACAGAAAGTGGATTTTCTTCTTCTTTTTTTATTTCCTCTCGGGGCAAGGATTCGTTGAATCCGTTCCTCGCTGCTCGTGGGACAACGTGGCGTGAAGTCGAAATTTTGTCCGGTATCGAAAAGAAGGTCACGGGCGAACCGCGAGGTCGCAGGGATGGTGTTGAGGATGCATTCGAGGATGCGTTCGCGTGCCCTCGCGGCGTTACGAGCGTAAGCGGTTTATTAATCCGGGTGTGTATATAACTTATTACGATTAATTATAGGATCAGCCCAATATGATGTGACCTGACTCTTCATAGCTGAACTCAAATCAATAATCTTCTAGAGTATACCACGTAAAACAATTTAAATGCGGCGAAGTCACGGCGATCTCTCGCGAGATGCCTGCTGCTCTCGAGGAGGATTGCACGAGTTACGTCTCGAATGAGGGCGCGGTCGATTTTGCGGATCCCCTTGCATGAGAGCCCCCCGTGCAACGTGCGACAATCGCGATCGTGCGGCTCGCGCACGATGCGAGGAGGCGCGCAACGAGTCATCATGTGTGCAACGCGTGTTCGACTCTTCGAAAAGCAGAAAACCGAATTGGATTTTTTGATCCCTTTGAGTCGTCATATCTCGCATCCTCACGCGTCTCGACTTGTGTCAAACTCGTGTGAAGTTCAAGAGCGAGGATCAACGACGGAAGAGATGAGGTCGACGCTCACTTCGCGGACGGCGCAACTTTCTGAAAAACGTCCGGAAGAATAAGACATCTTTTGGATCTTATTAGTGACGTCTTTGAGACGACATTTAGACATTAGTAATAAAGGAAGTCTTTCAGAAGTCTGCGCTGTGCCCGGCTTGGTCACGCTTCGCGACGTCGACTTTACCCGCACTTGGAAATTCAGTGTCGTTTCAATGGTGTAAAAATCACTTCCCGCATTCGTGACGCACGATTCAAAGAGTCTTTCCCATCCAACCTTCACGAGATCGCTCGTCAAAGTTCTCGTGCCTTTGCCATGCGAGGGTACGCCATCCGAGTGTCTGCGAATTTTTTAAAGATCTCCGTGTAAAACTGATTTCTCCCCGCGAAACAGCATCTTTGTCTCGTCAAAGCCGGCTTTCCTTCTGACAATTCACAAGTTAATATTCCTCGTGACTACGCGCTCATTCTCTCCCTCGTGTTTAGTGTCTCGCGTCTACCTGATTTGGAGATTTACGCTCGTTTGATATATCACGATTTGCCTCTAATGTTAATGTAAGACAAGAACCATAGACACACACACGCGCAAATAATTGCATTTAGCGTTAGAGATATACGGTAAGATTATTATTCTTTCCTCGTACGATACTCGCAGAATCATAACGACGTGCATTTAATTTCGAGATTTCGATCAAAACCATTCAGTCAATATCTTATACACAGATCTCTTTTTCCAGAAATATATTTGACGTGATTCGCGAAATCGAAAGGAAATTAATATTACGTATTTTGCGCGTTTCGGCGGGATGATCAAATTACTCGACAATTTTTTTTTTTAATAATGTTCGCACACGCGTCCTCCTCTAATTGCAATAATTTCTCCATATAGTTACACCGACTTGCCAATTAAAAGTGATGGTGTTTGGGAGGGCGAATTCGTTTTCCACTTCGAAGAGAGGCGCACGTGTTTTTTCCTCGCGGCCGCACCGAACATCACACAAGTTCCTTCGAAAGTTTAAGCAAGAGCTTGGCGCACCTCGAACGAGCTCTCTTCGAATGGCGCGAGTTTTACTGAGGCGTCCAGCAGGTTCTTACGATAGGACTTAAGTAATTAAGCATTCCTCGACCACAAATACAACTGTAAACGGCTGTACGTAATGTAAAATAATAAAAGCAGAAAAAACAGAGAGAAAGAAAGAAAGAGAGAGAGAGAGAATGTATCTATATAAAAAAATATATATATACATATATGTGCGACGTTGTAACGCGATGCGTGCGATGTGCATGTAAATTTATTATAAATAAATTATTATAAAGCAATGAAGAAAAAAAGGAAGAGAGAGACAGAGTTTGATATTTCAATATAAAGCATCTCAATCTCTTTGGGAAGACACTGAAAATGGCCAGGATCGGAGAATTAACAGATACGTGTACGTGGAATGTTTATTCTAAGTGTATGCACAAGTGTCTTACTTATATACATACATTACGCGTGATTGACATCATCTATATCTGCCTGATATATAAATACAGAGTTTAGATACATTATCGATAGGAGCGAACGCGGGCTAACAGCCGCCCCTCACGGGCTTCAGTACGTTCTCGGTAAACTGTCCGACTATGTTACCTCTCGGATGGTAACACGCTACTATAACGCAGGTACCGTCCCGTTTAGCCATCGCTATGCCCATCTCGGTCGTTTTCTTCCAGACGATTTGTGTAAAGTGACCTGCAGATAGAAAACAAAACAGATATTACTTACTCCGTTAAAATCGAATATTACGTTTGCTCCATTTGTTTCCGAATATTATATAAAAGTAATATATTTCTCTTAATATATTTCCCTTAATACTCACATGTATTGAGAACTTTCGGCTCGACGCCGAACTTGTGCTCCTTCTTCTCGGAATACCACTTGGAGACGACCTCCCGCGCGGAAACGATCAACTTGGGATCGGAGCACTGCATCGAATAAATGTTTTCGCCGTACGGAGACGACGATTGAGGTATCAGTTTGTTTGTGTTCAGCAACGTGTTCGCCCAGGCCTGCGGATAATTAAATGTGTGAGACGACAAATGTATACTACGGACACGACTTTTATGTGGTTTTTTATGGCCCGCAGCCGATCGTATATCTAGTCCGTAAACAGCCCGTGAACGTAAGAAGGAACGCCGAGGTCACACGCTAATCGCATGCACGACACTACGACGAAGTCATGATAATCTCATGCATTCCAAAATTACCTTGGCAGCGGCCGTTAATTCGGGACTCAGCCTCAAGTCCGGCACGCGATGCTTCCTCCGGTACTCATTGTGAACCAGCAATGCCTCCTGCTGCCACGCCTGCTCGTCTATTGTGCATTGCTGCTTCAGATCGCTGAAGTTAATTCGTTTCGTCGGGCTCGTATCAACGGGCGGCAAAACGTTCTCCGTGAAGCTGCCCAAGAAGTTGCCGGCAGGGTTGTAATTGCACACCACGTACACCTCCCCGTTCCGATTCCTGGCCATTCCCACCCCCAATTCTGTGCTGTCTCGCCAGATCACTTGCGTGAAGTGACCAGTCTTTAACGTCGTCGGCTCCTTTCCATACTGATGCTGAGCCTCTTCGGCGTACCTGCAAGGAGCGAATGTTTCAGGTGAGTTGCATCTAATAAGCGAACAGATTTCTCAAAATCTTTCGTTCAATAAATACCAACTAATAATAACATTAAACCAATGTTACAATCTCTCACTATAATGTAACTCTTACACGTAACACATGCGTTATATTGAACTTACATTGTTGAAATTATTTAACATTATATATATATATATATATATATATATTATGTTATTGGCAGTTGGTGTTAATCACGATGATTGACGTAGGCAATAACGTAAATTTTGATAAGATGTATGTAGACAATCTCACCAATCGTTTACTGGTTCCTCGCCACCAACGATGGTCTTCGGATTGGAGCTCCACATACAATAGAGATTCTCTCCATAGTCAATGTTCGCCCTGTGCTCTAGTCTACCTCTAGCCGCTAGTATGTTGGCCCAGTCTTGACTCGTCTTACACAGCTGAAAGGGAAACACATCGTTATTTATCGTTATGGCTATTTATCATTATGGCTATGTTCGATAAAGATGACAGAAAGACCATGTCCTCCGTGCTTCCGAGAACGAGGGGGAACGAGGCGAGTTTAAAAAGTCCAGTTTCTCGGGAGCTACAGGGAGTCGTGGTTTTATAGCCGGGACAAGAAAGACCGAAAGTCACCTGCTTGCTGAGTCGCAACGGCGGCGCTCCGTGCCGCGATCGGTAGAAATTGTGCGTGTCGAGGCAGACGTTGATGAATTCCTTCGGGGGCCCCGATCTGCGCACAGATGGTTTACGCGTGTCAGTCTTTGTTATCTACAACACATAAAGAGAAAACGCCGTATGGCGGATCAAGATTGCACACGATAAATCTACGAATTCTCATTAGAGATTTGCTACATCTCGTCGACTATATATTTCACCATATTGGGAAACTCGTTCCGCGTTCCTCTCGTTGACGATGCATTCGCGTGTGTCGAGAGCATCGGATAATCTTACTAAATACACAACGAAGTATGCCTCTGATTCTCAGATTGAAACGACGTGAAGTTTATCGGAGAAAAATTGACCTTTAGTCGGAAAGCCACGCGGAGAAAATAATTTTATAGTAAAATTAGAAAGTTTTATTCTAATTTTTAGCCAAAGAGAGAGAGAATAGAATGATTTTATTATTCTTTTCTTTCATATCAGTCATTTATTATTCTTTTCTTTCATATATGCTAATATAATATATCGTAGAGCTATAGAAGAGGTGTACTGACTGGCAGCTACGATTTCCCATTGTCCTATCCAAACACGATCATCTGCAGCACGAGCTCGTCCGCAAACCTTTGCTCGACGCTTCCGTTCGCGTGACCGCTCGTTAAATTTCTCTCAGTCGCCGGGAAAATTTACTGAGCGTGATGGCGGATCACCGAGATATGAATGAGGATCACGACAAGGAATCGGCGCGCTTCTCCGGAAGGACACAGAACCGACAATTAAATCGAAAACCGCGATCTAACTCACGATTGAAACCGAGCCGACAGGACAGCCATTATTCTCGTGGAATTCAAAGCGACGATAGATTCAGAGCTCTTTGACGACGATCGTCAGTTTGATCGACTGTCATTTGCATGACGCAGCATCTCTATTACATCTCTAATACAAAAAAGTGAAAAAATTGGAAACTATACGTCTAGAGTAAACTATATATTAGAATCAATACAGCGAGTCGCTTCTTTGTACTAAAACAATGTCTTTCTCTTTTTTCTGATTTATATATTGCTACATATTTATATAAAGCTCCTCTAGAAAATAATTTATATATTGCTACATATTTGTATAAAGTTCATCTACTAATATATATTTTTTTATTTAGTTGTCTTTTCGAATAATGGGAGTGCTTGATTGGCATAAGCCCCCATTTTCAAAGGCGAATTCCTCTTGAGACGAATTTCTGAAGCACTATAATTGAAGATACAAATTAACATCTGATTAGTACTTTATTCTGACAGTCTCTATTTCGATCTTTCATATCGGGAGTTGCATTATCAACTCAACAGAAATGACGTAGGCGGCCGATACGGCTGATAAATACGCCGATTAATGAACATGCTATCCTCGCTACAAATCACGTGCAAATCGGCCGTTTTGCGAACAAGGCGAAACATTAACCTGCGCGCGAAAAAACTTAACGCGCGCGCGCACAAGAAACGGTTTGAGCGAATGGGAACGAGACGACACGCGCGCGCGGAAAATGGAGCGGAAAAATCGATTCCGCGAGCATGCGAGAACGCATGGGCCTCTTCTTCTGGCAGATTAGTCATCGCGCTAGCCGGGTCGAGATTATGGCGCAATGATCCGTCGGACTCGCGCGTAGCAAAAGACCGATGATCCTGAGTCATCTCGCGCGGTCAACGCGCGACGCACCTCTCCGGCAGGGAAAGCCTCACGGCGTTCCTCCTAAGGAGGATCCTCTCGCACCTCGAGCACGACATCGTGCGCACCGCGGGCGCAACGAGACCGGCCCGTCAGAGCTTTCCCACCGAGATCGGCTAATTTGCCAAGTAGGTTGAAACCGGAAGACGCTCGACCACGCGGAGATCGCCGCGACGCGGTGAGGGAACCGGCCGGCGAATAGACTCGTGGGTATCCTTACCTGCGACGATGAATACCTCGCAGAGTCGGGAGACGCTGAAGAGGACCTGGCGCTGCTGCAGGACATGCCATCGCTTCCCAAGCTACCGTGGAAACTGCCGTGCAAGGAATTCGACAGCGGGCCCGGCGATGCTGGTGACGCCGTCAACGGGGACTTCGACCTTACGGAGTCTGTCCTCGACCTGAAAGTAGATCAATTATCACGCTGTACGGAGAAACACAGCGCTCCTTTCAGCCGCGGACAGCGCAGTGACGCGCGGTGAACACAAGCGGGCCGCTGAAAATTCTCTGCACTAGAGGCGAACGTGTAGTACGTGAGAGATCGGCAGTGGATTGAACTGCTCGTCCCAACGAGAATTCCTCGCTTCAACTCGACTGTTCTCCATTTTAAGAAAGCCACAAAAGGACCGTTGCCAAATTATTCCCGATGTAATTCACGCCAAATGAAAAGCTGGCCCGTTGGCTGGCAGAGAATTTTTATTGAAGGAATTCCCATTAAGACGGCATCGCACAGAGATGGTGTAATTATACATGAGTATGTACATTATAAATAGTGATAGGTTGAAACAACTTGAATCAGGTTAAAAGAGCTCCACTTCAGGGTTGTACAATTAACTGTCCCAGTTCTTTCGGCAACAGTTGTATTGTTTTAATCTTTCGTTCGTGCAAGACAAGCTCAAATAAGTAGTTCAATAAGGCAATCAAAAAGGCTGACTCAACGCATTACTGATCGTACGTTTGTCGTTTAATTAGTTTTCCAAACAGAGAGATACGATTTAATAATACTCGCGTTATGCGGTTGAATGAACTTTTCGGTAATTAAAAGAACATTTATGAGTTTCCAGTTGATTTCTTAGCACCGTCTCTCTATAAGTTTTGTAATACAAATTCCTACGTCAGAATGCCGGGTCTGACTCGACAAAATCGTTTGCGACCCTGAGGGCTTGTGGTTCTTTTTAACCGATTCTTTTTTCTCCTTTAATGTACATGACGTTCTCTAGAAATGGTGCCCTAATATTCCGTGCATCTTGATGAGACATGAGTAAGCTGGAAAGCCAACACGAAATTACAACGTGCGACGATCTCGGCCGTCATGGATCGCCCGGACGATCATTATGGCATGCGCAATGGATCGAAGCGATCGAACGTGAGAGCATCTAAGAGCGCTGTGTAATTACAACGGTGTCCCTAATCTATTCGTAGAGTGTGTTTCACGACGGGCTGAATACCGGGCTTGTTCGCGTAAACAATTCATGCCGCAGATATCCGATCATTATGCGCTCATAATGCAAATACGTTCCGCGCAAGATTGCACGTTGACTAATGAATAGCAATTTCGCATGGCCGCGCGGTTAAAGATGCCTCGCATCAAGATGCGGGACCGGCGATACGCCGAGGCAAAACGACTGTCGCGAATTGCGGCGATTCGCTCTCGCGAATATGGACGCTGACTCAAAGACGTCTTCAGAAGCTCGTCGGTGCCGTCGGATAATTCGCGAACACGCTTATTTATCGTCGCGCGTTTATGAGGTGGACACGTATTCCGAGAATATTCCGTCGCCGGTTTATAACGCGCCGCGAGTTATTCGCGATCGGGTGTCTGTTTATTAAGGAACAAATGGCGCGCGAATGTGCCGAGCGACGAAGGTTACTCGAGAGACCTGCTCCAAATTACCGAGAATCGTCGGGAACTTTACATTACTGCGTTTACATGAGTCAGGATATCTGCCTGCACGGAGAAAACCACGGAGATGAAACAACGAAACCCATATGAACCCCGCGCGCGTGATTTTAGTATTCAGCCCAAAGACGTGGTGACATCGGAGAGGCCGAGAGACGGCTGAAAATTTTCAGGGGTCTCACCCGGGCCCCGTTAAAGGTCACGTGGAACGGCGACTTCGTCGTGCGCCTCGTCCACGTATGCGTCGTCACATCTACCTTCACGACGCGGCTCGTCGTACTTCCTCCTTCCTACGAGCCTCCGTGACGCGTCCACGGCCACGGTCGTGTCGTGTAATGGAAGAAAGGCTGTCGTTTTCTTTGTTATGTCGCGCCCAAGCAAACTCCCCGACATGCCTGCCGTAAGAGCTCGGTGACTATAACGATACAAGGCGTCCCAAAATCTCGACGCGAAGAGTTTCTCATTCAATTTATAGTCGAATTTCTCGATCCTCGCGCAGTCTTGTAATCTTTCGCGATCAAATTTCTTTGTAATTATCGTCGGGAGTAAAACGCTAAGATAACATCGAAAACATTTGAAATTAAATGAACAATATATTGCTTATTTGCGGTATTTTAATTTTTTTAAATAGACTTGTAATACTTGAAACTGTGTGTGTGTTGCAGGAATATTGAGAAGACGAGTCAGATTCAAGACCGCATCCTCGAGGAGTTCCGAGACGATACCAAACGCGGTAGAACTCTCTTGGGACACGCTGTACCTTATTCCACATTGCTTCCATCTCGTTTTCTCTTCTTTTTCTTTTCTTTTTTTTTTTTTTTCTTATTTTACCCCGGCCCTTTACGCGCATTCAGACGAGTCGCACCGGGAGAGTTTTTCTCGGCCGCGGTACCCGCGTGGGCGGAATCGCATATATCGTCGACGTCGAGCAGACGACGTGTTCGCCGCCGATAAGAATTTAATCCCAACAAAACGGGCCTCGCGGCGATTAATCTCGCGATTAAACGATCCCGGCGGGGATTTCTTTCTTTTTCTTCGTGGTCCCGCTGACTACGTTACGTAAAATCGAGTGCGATTAAGCGGGACTGTCAAACAGTAATTTACACGTCTCCATCGCGGAGACGTGTAAAAATCACGCGATTCGGAAAATCGCAAATCGCGACGAGGCGAGACGATGCGCACGTGGATGAGAGAGGAGAGAGAGAAAGAGAGGAGCGCGTTGATGACGATAATCTGAGGAAACACGCGCGTATCTTCGCAGCCAGCAGACTGCGATCCCGTACTTTCAATTTATCCCGGCAATGGCTCGAACGTTGTTTCCGTCGAGCGGACATTATCGCCCTGTTACGTGAAAGCCGGCAATTTACAGCGCGTTCTTATGGAATCGCCGTCTGCTCGGCGATTCGCCTCGACGTAAGCACGCAAACTTTCAGCTGTCACTCGGCTTTCTACATGCCACCTACGTCGTATGTCGTACATACGCTAAGTGAACTAGGACCACTTACCGATCCTAGTGAAGTTTCGGAAAGCATCTAAGCGACAAAACACCGGCAAAACTAATGTACCATCAGCGCCGTCGGCGGCGGCGAGAAAGAGACACATGAAAGTTCATTTGTGGGATATAAAGAGTTCACTTCTGAGAAACAAAATTTATTTCTACGAAATAAAGTTTGTGTACTTTATCTCCGGGAAATCAACTCTGTGTCCCACAAATCAATTTTCAAGTACTTTTCTCCGCATGCCCCCGTCCGTTTCCTTCTTTCTCTTTCTCGTATGCTTACTTCCCTCTTCACTGGAATCGGAATTCGGACTAGAGAGAGAAAGAGAGCGAGACTAATCTGCGTCACATAGGCGATTCTCTGTACCTGTCCGGCGACACCTGATCGACAAAACCGACCACCTTCTTTTTCGTTCCGTGCACGTTGAGCGACGGCATGCTACAAGAGCAACGAATCACAGAACAAAAGAACATTTTTAATTGCGTCCTCTTCTCATCATATCAACATTATGTGTCGCGTGAGCGGGACAATATTCGGGATCGCGCGAGAAATAGAATTTCGAAACGCGGAGATTTCAATGCCTGCAACGACGACGGCGACGACGAAATCTCACGAGACATAGTAACGTAAAAAAAAAGCTAATGAAAAAAAAAGAAAACGTTTTACGTTCTATTGAAAGAAGCAAGTACCGTGTGTGCCTGCGTGTACCGGCCGAGAGAAAGGGACTGAAACACGAGACAGCTGACTCCGCGACGGGTAAAGTTTTGTCTACTTCGAACTCTGTGTAACAAGTTTCCGGTACACGATCGTGCGAGAAGGAAACGCACCTCCGACCACGTGCACCGAAGAAACACTTCGCTAAGAAAGGTATAGGGGCATATAACAGTACAACTACGGCTATAATATCAATTTGTTCTAAACACCGCAACGTACATTCATCGTTTACTTCAGTGGTTTTCCAGAACCTCCTCTGTGCCGAGGCGGAACTGCACTACTGATGGAATTCGCGCGCGGAATCCCGACGTGAGAAACCAATTGCGAGCGTACACGCGCATAGCTAACGCAGGACACACGATGAAACACAATTCGCGATACTATTTATGTTTTAAAAATTGATCTCCGTTCGATCTGCAAATTTTACATTCCGTCTCTCCGCGAATGGTACACCAAGGACTGATTTTTCAATAGCAGTTTGAATATACACACTGAGAAAAATTTTTGATAATAATTATCCAGTTTGTGTTATAATCACTACATTTAGTAAAATAGTATCAACTAAATATAAGAGGTGAATATTACTATATGAAAGTTAATGTTACTAACAATTTTGTAATTATTATCAAACATTGGTAACATTTACCATTATTGGTTACTATTTACCAAATGGTACGGTAAAACGCATTTGGTAAATATTATCAAACTTTTTTTCAGTGCACGGAGAGAATTTTATTGTAGAAATTTGTGCTATATGTGAAATTTCATAACCGAGGAACAGGTCGATATGCATTCTGCGGTAACTGACTCTGTCCTTTCATTTTACACGTGTTACTCTTATTTTAGGAACTGAAATGTGCTGTTGAAACATTCTCTATATTTTTAGCGAAGCGTAGTGAAATTTTAGTGAAATTTACTTATGTTCTTTAGCAAAACAAGTTAACAGTTTACTCTTGCACTTCTAGAAACTACATGAGAAAATTAAAGAGAATTTATATGGGAAAGAACTACTAATATTCTCTCCGTGTAGATTTAAGTTGGAGCTCAAACGCATTAAACACATTATTAGAACAAACTATGAACTTAAATCTAATGAAAAATCCAAATCTATTGAAAAGATCAGTCATAAGCGTCATACACGTCCCGATATTGTATGCGTACATGTATGAGATTGAACAATTATCTCTAAATTTAATATCAAGGTTTATATGAAGTCACATGTACACGCTCGCTCCGATACGCTGCTTGACAGTGATCGTACTAATTTCGCCGCTCGAATACACTTCTTATCACACAGGTAATAATGATCGGGATAATTGCGGCCGAGAAGCGGCCATTCATTACCGTCTAAACCACTACTTGCCGACTTATGTAATTTCCGACTCGAATAGCCACAAAACACGTCTTAATTTTACCGGTTACGCATTTATCTTGAACTTTGTTCATTACATCATTAAAACGCACCGATGACAACGCAGAAAGGGATTGCGTTCGAAACTCTTATGTACAGAGTGTCGGTCTAATAATAATGTAATAGCGATAAAGTCCTTCGTACCTGTTGGACTTTGGCGTAACGATGTCTCTCGTTTCAGAGGTGTACTTCCTCTCGGCTCGGCCGCCGTTGAAGAGCTCGACAGTTTCCCTGGTGACGGTTTCCAGAAGTGGCTCGCCGCCTCGTCTCCCTTTACTAAAGGTCCTCTGGTCCGTTTTACGGACCATGACCACCCTCGACAAGGGCTGATTGAACTCGTGTCCGTGCATGGTCGGCGGGATCATAGCCAGCGACTGCGAAAGAGGACCTCCGACTCGCGGAGACCTGGAAGACAAATTGACACGGATGATTAACGGATGCGTCTATGTGAGACGCGTTTGAACAATATTCCACGCGTCGCTATACTAACGGCGTATTGGCACAAGGTAAATTTAAAATAAAAACTCAATATTAATCTCTTAATATTTTTTTTGTAATTGTAATTTTCTGTAACTCTTCAATTTTCTGCATTTACATGGAAACTGCTTCTTCTCTTAATAGTTTTTAGAGGGTACCATACTTGAAAACTTTGCCAAGAAAATATTTTTACGTTGTATCGGTTGTATAAACACGCAAATGTTTTTGCACAATGAAAGTACATGAAGGAAATGAATTTAAGCATTCTTTAATATGTGACGAAAACAATACAAAATCTCAGAACTGAGCGAATCTCACGCTGTCCAGTTGACGTAAATATTTTCCTGATACACAAAGTTCTGCAGTTTTTGCAAGCGTATGCCAAACGTATGTTTGCTGCACTCAGGAAAACTTGAAAGAACATTGCTGTATCATCACAACTAAATTTAGAAGCTTAAAAACATGCGAAATATTTGCAGAAAGATTTCTATATACACATGATTTGGTTTTCCGCTAAATATGATGAAATAAAGCAGCACACATTTATATAAGATCTGTCTATAAGTACAAGAAAATACGAAAAGGATTAGTGAGGAGTCTCTCTAAGTTATCGACATTTTTCGAGCTCGTCATCCACTTTAGCATCTCTTAAAATTCCTCAAGCCAAAGTTCGAACATCGTCCGCCATTTGTCGGGAAAAAGTGAGCGAGTGTGAGCGAGAGAGAAACTGTGCAGCGTCGTTTCATTCTTGGAACTTCTCTTTCACTCACGTCAGCCCTAAAAATGGCGGACAGGATGCAGTCTAATCAATAATCACCATGCTTTGTCCTAATTTTGACTAGAGGCATCTACTCGAGCCATCGTCGACCGCTTCGCGTGCGATCACGCATCGTCTGACAGTTCTCAAAGCATACATCATCGGCCGGAAAGCGGCGCGCATTGAACAACTCGCTATTGAGCAGGCATACCGATAAATCGCCACTGTCCCGTTTCCTCTTCACGATCAGTCGTCACGACGCGTGCGCCTCGCGGACCGGTTCTCGACGATACGTGCAATTAACGCCGGTCGGTGTTACTTTAATTATTAACCGCCTTCGCTCGCGAGCGCTTCTGGGCTTTCTTACGCGTGTAAATCGTGTATCTCGTTTCCTGCGCGGCTCTGACGCCCCGTCGTGCGCAACTGGCACTTTGTAGCAACCGTAGAACAGCACTGTGGGTTTTGCCGAGTGCTCGGCGAGGAACGCGCGAGATGTCTCGGCGACGGGGCTGTCATTACCGCATCATTCGACAGCTTGCTTGCGAAAACGCCGGCTATGTGGATTTCGGAGCGCGCGTGACGACACACTCGAAGCTCGAACTCCGCCGGCCGTAACTGGAACGGCATAACTAGATCGTAATTCCCTTTCGACGTAAATCGTCGCTCGCGTGCGAAACTCGGAATTAACCGGACGATTAAGCCGCGGCGCGCACGCTAAAACCAGACACGCCGGCTAAGGCAGATCTCCCTCATTTACGTTTAAAGCGTCCCCTCGTTAACCCGCTCTTAACCTTGTGCAACATCGCGAATGAGTTCTCCCCGCGGGGAGATAATTGAACCGTTATGTTAATAACAAAGCAGCGCTCGGTCTCCTTCCGTTCCGCGGTCTGGGAAATCGCTAACTCCGCATAATACAATGCGCGATCTTCTCCGGAGTAAAAGGGAATGTACGTTTCGTGCATTTGTTTAACAGATACCCGTTGACTTTATCCTTGAAATTTTATATTTTAAAAATATGTGCATGAAGACGTACACGGAAAGAATATATTTCAGTTTTTCCTCGTATAAATTATTTCTTAAATTTTATCATGTTTCTACACTAAGAGGAAAAATATCCAAGAAACAGTAAATATTTTTTTGATGAGTACTATCAGAATATCTACTAAAATGAAATATTTTTTAAAAATAAAAAAATATATATTTTCTTAAAACATTAAGAAGAGAGAGACCTTAATTTTTCTTGGAAAAGCAATTATCTATCTCGTTTAAATAAAAGAACTTAGATTTTTTAAGTAAATATGAGAGAGATGTTAGTATCCACTAAATAGATATTCACTAATTTGTATGTGTTTTTTCTCTCAGCATGATACTATAGGAATAAGCTGTCAGTGAAGTCTATCTTAAGGGATATATAGTAAATATCACTGGAAGTTTAGTAAATTTTTTAATAGCACACTTCTCACGGTTCCTAAAATATATAGCGAAAGAATAGTCAATTATCGCAGAGTGTGTGTTCAGTCTATTCCTCAGTCACAAAAGTCTACAGTAATTCTTACTATAAAATCTTTTCCGTATATATTTATAGGAATCCCAAAGTAAAAGATTTTTTAACAGAAATATTGATTTTACTTTTAAAATTTAGTCCTACAATTCTAAAAATATTAATCCGTACTCATGCGAATTTCAGAAAAAGTCGAAGTGTACCGCCGTTGAAGCGACATTTACAATTAGATCCGGCTTCATTCGCGGCAATGTTACTTTGCCATCGGGAGTAATTCGTTCCCTGGAGGCGTTGCTCGTAAAGTCGACGGACATCGCGCGTTCAAGCGCGACCGCGAGGAAAAATCGACAGAGGAAGGGAACGTCTCTGTAAAAGGGAGCTATTTGCAGATTTTAACGAGAATTCGCGGAACATGATGGAGAAACTGGAAAATATCGGGAGACGAAAGCGCGCGAGAGTCGCCGGTCGCGCGATCTGTACCCGCTGAGACATATTTTGCGCGCACTTCGTGTTTTTACACGACATCACCGTAGAACTTGACTCTCGGAGTATCTCGGAGGAGCATAAGTTTACGATCTTTATTGCCGCATGTCTGATATCGGCGACGGTTAGTTGGCTATTAATACCCGCGCAGTGTTCGCTAAGAGCACGTTCCGTCGCGGTGAATGAAATTTCGAGGCGGAGAAAAGTGGAGCCGCTCTTTCGGAAACGAAGAGAGATCTCCTCCGAGAACGAATTTTCGCGGAAGAAATTGTCTCCGCTGAGACATCACTGAGAAACGTGAGGAAAGTAATCGGAGGATCGATGATAAAATAATCCCGACTGACTTGCCGGACGCGTCATTCGAACCTGTGGATCGCGATCAGACTTTTTCCTGCGAAGAAAGTCTCGATAACTTCCTACGAATAACGGACCAGCGAATTACGTTAATAAAAGCCCGGCACGCACAATTAGGCTTCTTGTTCGATACACTTTCACGGCGATCACTCGCGCGGTCAATTCGGGACGAGGCACTCTTCGCGGCCGCGAGTTCGTAACTGAGCGTCAACGGAGACGACGAGGTTTTGATTTCTAGAAATGTTCAATTACATCGCGCGAGGATCGTGAAAGTCGCCAGGAGCATTTCGTCGACTTCAGCCTCGACGAATGTTACTGTAGCGACTTCGACGTCCTCAATGAAAAATGATAACCACGACGACGACGAGACGATGATGACTTACAGCGTAAGTGGTTCGACCTGCAGAGACACCGGCGCGTTCTCAAGAAAATCCCCGGCACCGAGACACCATTATTCTCCCGTGGCGTCGGAGGCTCCAGCCGCGCTCGGTATAAACCGCACGACAGAACGAACAAAACTGGCACGGGTCGGCCGCAACAGCGAGAGCGAGAGAGAGACGGTTCCTCTCCCGGAGAGGAAAGGTGGCCAATTAGCCGTTACTCGGCGCACATGCCTCGACCAACTATCCGACGCAGCTGCAGCTGCACCGCGTGCTGCACCGCGTCGCTGCACCGCGCTGCACTGGCCGCTCGCTCCGGCGTAGCCGCGTTCATAAGCGCGTTCACGGGACTCTCTCGCGCGGGTCTCTCCCTCGACCGTGCCACGAGCCGTAAACCGTTCGGCCACACTCCGTGACGAAAATCGCCGGGGACAGCCAAGTCGGAACACTTTACGTGAACATTTAACGCAGAGCCGAGCGAGTCATGCGCGGTCGAATCGATCCGAATCTCGAAGAGCTATACCCCAACTCGAATCTCTGAAGACATATTCGAGGCGAATTTTTCCGGGCTCATCGCATACTGATCAACAAATTTCAGTCTTTTTCAATGACTATTTCTTGACGTACAGTAAAAGCGAGACAATGCTGCCTCCGTGCATGTTTAATATGCCGATATTCACTGCCAGTACTGCAAGTCTATACAGTGCGCATAAAGCTTTCAGGAATTACGTTCTCTCTGATTGGTCAAGCGACATTGTAGACGCGATAGTTTTAGTCGCTAATATTACGTAGACTTAAGGCTCCTAGCCCTTCACATTGTCTATCTCTTTTTAATGACGTCAGAAGCGAGAAAATGCACGCTAAGAATTCTTGCGAAATACATTGAAATAAAAATATATATCCATAAAGTAACAGTTGCGATCGATTAAATAAATTTGTAAAATATTCCGTGCACTCCCCTTTTGCTCTAACAATCAATCAATTTATTGTAAATTAATCTGAATAGAAATAGGCGAAGAAATAAGTTAAGAAGATGAATAGTATGTCACGTTAATTTACGACAAATTATTGATTGTTAGAACAAAAAGGGAGTGCACGGAATATTTTACAAATTTGTTTAATCAATTGCGAGTGTTACTTTATGGATATATATTTTTATTTCAACGTATTTCGCAAAAATTTTTAGCATGCATTTTCGTGCTTCTGACATCATTAAAAAGAGATAGACAATGCGAGAAGTCAGGAGCCTTAACGTGAACTATACCACACGTATACCAACACAACGTCTAAAATCGGAACGTCTTATGTCTTAATTTTAAACATTGTGTAGATAGATTTTCAAAATCTCTATATAACATACACAGACACGTGCACGAAAATACAATCCCGCCGATAAAGTAGATTGATCGAGCGAGAAGCACACATGAGACGATCCAAAAGAAGTGATCGAACTGTGCACGATTCGGAATTGTCGAATTATTCGAACATCTTTGATTCGAAGACGATTGGAATCCGATTTGACTCGCATGATTCGCATACCTCTAATTTAACGTGATCACGAGCGAGAAGTTTGCTTTCGTCGAGCGCTCCGAAACACTAACGAGATCCCGTTCTCGAGCGACGTTCTCGTTCGCGCTGATTCTCGTATATTTCGCGATGATATCACACGATAAGTGTGACACGCGAGGAATAAAGGTCGCGCGATAAAAAGAAAAAAAGAACACGCAGATGTTCGGTCGGTTGCGCGCACGATGAGCGCAAGTTTCTTCCGCTTTCGCGACAAAGCGCGCTACTGTGCACCTCGCGGAAAGTAGCAGCATAATAATTCGAGGACGAAGACGCACGGAGTTGCCGTGCGTGTACCGCTATTCCGGCTGACCGGAATCACTGCTCTGGAACAGCACGATATCGTCTCTCGCTCGGACTCGAGAGTGGAAGCGCATCGATCTCGGCGGAGTCAGTTAACGCGCGAAAGACAACAGTGAAATTTGCGATTTCGGATTCGCGAATCCGTAATCGCGTACAAACGCACGCGAGGCCGCAAGTTAAAATTCGCCCGACTCGATTTTCCACACACACACACACACACACACACACATACACGAACTCGACCGAAATTAATCAAATTTCCCGAGTAACGTGCGGCACGCAGGCTTCAATAATTGTACAATTGTGAAGCTACAGATATCACGACGAGAACTGAATATAAAGTGTTACGCATGTAACACGACGCTTGATGTTCAAACGACGCCGCACCGTGCCGTATGTTCCTCTTCTTCGCGATCTCGCTCCGACTCGCGATGCCTTTTTTTCTCTTTTTCGAGCCGGTGTACGACTTTCACGTACGAAAATCCGCGCACCAGCGGAGCCGGGCGCAATCGCATTCTTCCCCGCGATTGTCGTTATCGGGGCGATTTATCGGCGAAGTTGATTTATAGCAACGGCACGTGCCGGCGCGCGCGGCCGCGTTCGCATAACAGGCGGAAAGCCTCAGAACGTGCGTGATTATCGGAGCGACCAATTAGCGAGAGGACAGCAGGAAGCCTTACGAAACGCGCAGAGAGAACGAGGCACGTTTCCACTCGAGGTGAGGGAGAGAAAGAGAGAGAGAGAGAGAGAGAGAGAGAGAGAGAGAGAGAGAGAGACTCTCTCGTTCACACGCTACTTTCGTTCGTACCCGAAGAAACAGCCATTTCTTTTTCTCCTTCGTCGTCGTCGTCGGCGGTCACTTCGTCGATGAGAAGGAAAAAACCATCACATCGATAGAGTTCGCAATTATGCTATCGTCGTCGTCCAGACTTATCTTCGATTACATCAGCGCGCGACCTTCGATGGAACCACCTGTTATGCTTCCATAGACATGGCTAATTTCCCGATAACCTTCGCGAGAAACGACACCTTCGTCATTGTCTTCGTCTTTGGACATTTCTTCGTCGCGCGAAGACAGAAAGACGTATAGAATTGTCCATAGTTATGCAAGAATGATTCGGAATGATCCACATCGAGTACGTTTCAAAGGAGAATGAAAATAAAAATTTGATGCATGATTTGAAAAGTATAGATAACACAATGAGGTTCTTCGCAATCGTTCAAGAAGTCGAGCGTGGAAGTCAGTTTTCTTCTATTTAAGGATATTCATTGACAAGCTTAATCCTTAAAGATGTGGATAAAAAAAGACATGATTAGTGAAAAATGGCGAAACTAAGAGAAAACTGTTCCATCAATCAATTTTAAGCTTGGATCTGTCTTATTTTATATAAAAAGACATATAGACTACTTGTTGATAGACAAAAACTGAAAATTCACAATTTTGTGGGTTGGGTAATTCTTGCATACGTAATTATAGCGAATTCTGTCTGCCGTGGTTTTCCATTTCCGTTAGAAAGTCAGATATACGGCAGCACAAGCAGCCGTATTTTTATGTGGGTTAATGTCGATCTTCCAATTAGCGCGCGAACAGCAACGAAATGCGACCGCTTTTCCGATTTCATGAAAACAAATATGATGCATCGCGTGTTAACGTGCATTTTCAAACGTTTCCTAGAATGGGATGCATTTAGGGCGGCAAAGAGAGTCGGGTCGCGGCCTGGAGGAATCAGACTGATACGAGCTGTCAGTTCAGGAAGCTGCCTGAAGTGTTTCGGTTCCTCCGTTACCTCGATCTATTTCGCCTAGCCGTCATAAGCCGTCAAGTTTCGCGAGAGAAACTAACAAAACCCACATTGCGCACGAGGAAAAAACGCGGGTCGATTGGTAATTTCTGATGAGATATGAAAGAACCAGAAAATTCCGGTTGAGATCACTAGAATTAATGTTCAAATTGGTTAGAAATCTTGTTAACTTGAACAAAATTCTAGTGAAGTCTAAATGGAACTTTTAATTCGTTCATTTTTTTCATCGAATATTCTCTCAAACCAACAAAACCTTTTTCCCGTACGTCTTCTAATCGAATCGCAAATTCGCGCTGAACCGCTTTTCATCTAGCCGCAAGTTCGCGACAAATCGCTTTTTATAGAATTGCAAATTCAAATGAGCGAGCGAACGTGACGTAATCCCCGTCGCGAGTGCGTTCCGGGGTTGATAAAGCGAGCGTCGCGTAATTCATCTGCGACGTTTCGCATGAAACGAGGTATTGGCTCGGCTGTTCAAGGCCGATGGATCATGTTGGTCATGAGCCGTACACGGCACTGTGATCTGCATTACAATGTCGTCGTCGTCGCCGGTTGTCAGTCGAAACGCGGAACACGAACGAAATTGTATAATAACTGCCTCATTGGTGCCCGCGGCGGATAATCAAGCGGCGATTACGTAAAATCGCGCCGCAAAACGCGCTTCGTAAAAGGAAAAGCCAGTCTGCGTGTTATCGGCGCAACTAAATCCGCGCGTAAAAACGGCGGAACGAGAATGCCGCGACGTGGCTTCGCGCGAATCGCCCAAAGAATCTTTCCCTCTAATTACGGCGCACAGCACGATCGTTGTGCCGATTCGGGAAAAGTTTTTAATGGCGCCACGTAATTCCTACCATCGTCGGAGCTTGTTGTGTGCCAAGCTCGCGTGAACGAAGCTCCGCGCATACAGGTGTAGCCCGGAAATTTCTCAAGTTCAAGTAAAGTTTGACTAATAAAATGGAGTAACGAAGGCGATTGGTTAAACGGAACATAAACGTGGATTGCTAGTGGAGTGAGGTTCAGATTGCAGATTATTTGAAGGAGAAATATATTCCGCACTGAGAGAAACAAAAAGCATTTATAAATATAATCACATAGAGAAATAACTAGTCCTGTAAATTATTATAAATTGCACACACTATGAATTACTATAAATTATGGTCAAGGTAACTATTTTTTTTTTTTTTATTAAATTCCACTATTACGTTTATAATAATAACCTTATATGATATCACTATCATATGTGTTAGGATAACCAAAAAATATGATTGGAGCGAAAAATAACTATACACGGAGAAAAATAATTTGTTGGCCCAGTAAATTTTCTGCTGATCTAGCAAAATCTTTTCATTATTATATGGATAGCAAAAAGATTTGCTAAGAGTACTAATCACTATTTTCTGGATATAATTTGCTGAATCTACAAATTATTTTGCTATAAGAACCATGATGGATTTATATAAGCAGTTGCAGTTTTTGCTTCGATAGCAAATAAATTTGCTAAAGATACATTATTTTGCATCAATAGCAAATTAACGTGATTCTTAGAACAAATATTATTCAACAAATTTTTTCTATCCTGGCAACGAAACTACTTCTGCTCTGATAACGAATAATTTATAAAATTAGTTACGTTAACAAAATTTTTTTGATGTCACTACGAATATGCAACAACGATTTTGCTAAAAGAGCAAAATTATTTTTCCCCATGTATAATTTTAGTTAGATTAATATAATTTTTTTCTCTCAGTGCATGTGCACAAGAAAGTGTCCTCCACGCAGGCGAAGCGTTACGTCGTTTTACGTGTTACGCGTATGCATCGCACGCACGAGGATGACACGATCAAGATCATCGCAGTCAGCTTCCGGTGCGACGATCATTACGAGCACGTAGTAATTCGAACCGCGAGGTCGCCGGCGACACGGAAGGTGCGACTGTCGCGAAAAATCCGCGCGACATCGAAGGTGCCGTCGACGAAAGCGCCGTTTGCCGACCGAGGAGACGCGCGTTTACGCAATCCCGCAACAGAATGGGAGTCGCTGTCTTCACTTTACGAGAGTGTTTCACATCGCCGTCTCCTTCGTGTAGCATTAGCGAGACACTTAACGCGAATCTGCGAACGCGAGCGTTTCAACGGCGGCGGGCATTTTTGACGCGACCTCGAACCTTGAGCCACCGCGACCCGATGAAATTTCTCTTTGATCCGCGACTCAACGCGAGCGAACGTGCAAATAGGCTACTGACGCAACCAGGAACGCGCCATCAGCCCCACGTAATAGCCGATAATTAGTCGGTGGTTTGCGCAACAGCCATTGTCGACTAATTTATTCCGGTGAACGGTCAAAGATTTGTTCCGCGAACTCTTCCGCCAAAATTGTGTTAGGTTGATGCAGGAGGTTTGTGTTACGTTCGTCAAATAAAAGAGAAGACGAAATCGTCCTATTTCGAAGGACTAATCATTTTCACGAATAAAATGAACGATATTGACTCGGTACTTCTTTAAATATCTACAGAAAAAGATTCTATAGAAAAGATTACTGTAAAGTTTTGCAACTACAAAAGGTACAAATTGACATTCTGTAGCAATTGATTATTCTTTCACTTTGTGTTTTAAAAGCACTACTTATATTTTAGAAACTGAAATGTGTTCTCAAAACATTTGCTATGTTCCTTCAGCAAATAGACTTTACTAGCAATCTACTCCTAGAAGCACTAATAGAAGCACAGTAAAATTGAAGAGAATTTGTATGAGAGAAAAGTACATATTCTCACTAAGCAAAACGAGAATTCTCCTTTTAATAATAAGTCTATCGTATTGGCCAAAGAAAATAGAAAACGAAATTACTCAATTTTGAAGAACTAAATTTTTGCAAATAAATGAACAACATCAACTTGAGATGTTGTTCATTGAGATGTTATTCTTTGAGATACTTAACTAAATAAACTTTACTAGCAATCTACTTCTAGAAACATTACTAGAAGTATAGTAAAATTGAAGAGAATTTTTATAAGAGAAAAGTACATATTCTCGTCAAGCACAACGAGAACTTGCTATTCTCCTTTTAATAATAAGTCTGTCATATTGGCAAAAAAAATAGAAAACGAAATTACTCAATTTCGAAGAACTAAATTTTTGCGAATAAATGAACAACATCGACTCGATATTCTTTGAGATACTTAACTTTCTTTTTAATAGCCAAATTTCCTGTAGGGATTTCATAGAGAAATGACAAATCTTTCGTACTAACACCTGCGGCCTAATCAAACGCGATTTTATCGTCAAAATGTTTCTAAAGTTTCAAGGTATCCGGCGGACGGGAGAAATTGCAAAGTTCTCGCGACGCCACGAACGAGCTCGTCTTTTGTGCAAGAATTAAAAGTGTCAAAAATACAATTTATCCCGCGCGTCGTGGATGGACGTGTAATTTACGCGTGTGTAATGTCGACGTCGGCTGCGCGCGAGAAACTTCGCAATAATTAAAACCTTTTGTCACCTTGACACATGGCGCGCGCATACACACACCTGATCAACGTTTGGATAAGATAAGAGCGTTATAAATATCTCTCTTTCTCTCTCTCTCCCTCCCGCGCAAGCCGCGTTCGCAAATTCGCGCGTTTCGTTCGCCATTTACACTCAAGCTATGTATCTCTTCCTCGCAATCGAGCACTGCTTCGTAAGCGACCAATCAATGTTCGCTCGAAGCACACCAGCGAAAGTTAGCGTCCAATTTTTCCCAACAACTAACGTCGTCTAATGCCGACGGTGGATTTTTCATTTAATTATTATTATTCGCTTAATTATTCCCCTTTTTTTCTGTCGAATGTTGAAGTGACCTTTGTGTAAATTGCATTCCATGGTATCCCATTCGCGTGGATTACGTCGACACCTCAGAGTGTCTAAGTGAGTAACACCTTCCCCGTAATTTCATCGCGGTAATGTCACGACGCGAAATGTCAGACGGAATGAATAATTTCCCAATCGATGAAACTCCGGAACACATTTCTTTCAGAGTGCCTCTTGCACGGCTGCCATAGACGGCGTCTTGCGGCCCTCTCCTTACAACGGCAGATAGGATTTATCGACAACCCGGTTTACTTTGGCGATTGCCCTTCTTTTCCATTCCATGACTCAGACTTATCGTGATAACGGAGTAAGGGCGTGGTACACCGTCTATTACACTGATAACACGTACGTTTCGAGCGCGCACGCCATGCGGGGTTTATAACGCTCCTCCATGATCATCCCGCTTCTAAGAATAACGCGATAAAAGGCAAAAGCCGCGAGTCTTTGATATAACGTCGAAACTTTTTGGAGAGCAACATCTCTCGCCGTGAAGGCGCGCGTCTGCGCGACAATTGGCATTCGACAGCAACGAGAGGCCCCGAATCAATGGCCGAATCGATTTTCCGGGCGCGGACTTCTCGTCGAAAGCTGCGTCACGCGTATCCATTAGCTCCGCTACTCCTATCGGGAAATCTCTAATCAAAAGATCAAGTCTCGATTACACGGCCAACAAGCGGAGCAGCGTGCCGGCGATGAACCGCGAACGATAATGAGAAGCAAGCGTAATAGCAGTCGGCGGAGGACTCGCGGGGAAGAATATACGAGACGGCTGAGCTGCTGGCTTCCCACGCCGCGCCTTTCTCCGCGGGCAATTGACTCGAATCGTAACGCGGTAATGCGCAATAATAATGAAAATAATCCTCGCGACGCTCGCTAAGAGCACATTGTCCGCCGATCGAGCTCTGCTCGCGATCAGTCTCGCACGATGCATTTTCCCACAAATAAAAATACAAAGCCTCTGAGATCGCGTTTTACTCCGCAATCTTCTCATCCGAAATAAAAGACAAAAGTTCCCAGTCCTGGACACTCTTAATGTTTTGGTTTTTAACTCTCTGAGTATGCTCGAAAAAGTTTCGTAGTAAAATCTTCAATTCCTTTTGATTTGCTTAAACTATTGTACGTTGCTTGTAGCAAACACAAATGAAAATCAGATATTTCGTATTCTATTCTTTCTATTCTATTTCTATTCTATTCAGATATTTTGTATTCTATCCTTCAAAAATTCTTCAAAGAAATAGCAATGGAGAGTAAAGAAATATAGATATGCTTATTAAAAAAAAAAAGAAGAAAACCTACTTTGAGGAAATCGCACGATCATTTTAAATCACCACTAAAGGAGTTATTTCGACTTTCAACGTAGAATATTTTTGCGTGATTGTTCGCAAAATGATAGAGGAATTTTGCGTGCAATCTGATTAATTCTCCCTGCAGACAACGTGTATGTCATGAGTCGTCAGACATCCTGTCTACAAAAGATGCGTATGCATGTTTTATATTAAAAGTTGAAATATTCATGTTTAAAAACCAGAATAACAAGATTCTCCATTTAAGTGCGTTCCCTGGCATAATTTTATCTTACACGCGACACACCTGGATATTCTTTCATCGTCAAATCCGATGCTCCTTTTCGCTTTCGTGCTCACTCTTGCACGCATCGCGTCTTCGGGCTCGATTCACGTTACGTAAGGCCTTGTTGAAAAAGAAAAAAAAAGAGGAAAAAAGAATCGCATCGTCGTGCGCGTGGAACAAACGACGGAAACCCGCCGTTACCATTAGCATTACGATGCTACAATGAAATCCACTCGCCTCGAAGGTCTCGAAAGTAAGCAATTCAGCGCTCCGATCTACGCGGCGGGCACGATCGCGGAGGTGAATCGGGAGTAAATCAAGACGTCGTCGTGGCAAGTCAGTCGACGCTAAAAATCGCGCAACGCTCCGCTAATGAGGAACGATCTTTCTTACGGCACCCAGCTGTCTTCGCGGCCTGTGCGCGATCGCCGAGCGCGCATTGCGATCGGTGGGCGGCGTGCCGGACTATCAATCGTCGCGCTCTTTCCGGCTCGCTTTTGCGCAACGTCGTACCGACGGCGATATTCGCAACATTCTCGTACGTGAGGTCAAGCGGAAACGCGGCAAGTGAAAAACTGCGGAGTCACATCGCGGCCGGGTATGAAAAATTCATCAATCATCAGCCACAGGGGGAATCGACGGTCTGCGATTTCACGTTAAACTTTTTGATCATCTTTCCTGTATTTTTTTTCTTTTTTAATCGAAACTGCGTAATCAGATGTATCAATCATACTGTCTAATTAATAATTAACTTTCCGCAGGCCACGATGTGTGTTCGCCCGTTTGCTTTTTCTCTCTCTCTCTCTCACCTTGCCAACATTGGACGCTGTAATTATTTTATCGGTGAGTGAAGGGCGAACGTTTTATTTTTCTCACGCGATTGCAGGCCATTTTAATGCAACATTTCATGCCCCTCACGTACAATTTACCGATACATGAGGCGCCCTTTTTTACGCACGTCCAAATGGAAATAGAGAAAAGGAGAGAGAGAGAGAGAGAGAGAGAGAGAGAGAGAGAGAGAGGATTTGCTTCTCTGGCAAAGGACCGCGATCTCAATTCCCAAGAGAATCCAAAGCCTGACGCGCACTCGTGCACAAAGGAGTCTCTGAGTTCGAAATAATAACTACGCCCGTCAGTCGCCTCGCAACTCGTCCGCCGGCGAACTCCTCTGGAACGATGCGACCAGCAAGATCAGAGAGCGCCTTTCGCCTCTACCCGAGCACGTACACCTTAGTTTGCACACACAGAGTGCATACTTGGCGTTTAGTAACTGTCCGTCTCGCGTGTCACACGTTGACGCGATACCCAGAGCGATCTCGATATCAGACAAATGGAATGGAAAATCGAACAGCTGCTCGAAGAGACGGACATTCAAGCACGTATCTGCGTCGCGCGTGCAACGCTAAATGCGATCATGCAATTTCGGACTTAATCCAGCGAGACAGGCGGCGCCGTGCATTTCGGATGTGTACACAAAGCCGCGGAATCAAACAGCTGCATTTAGCGACGAATGAGAATACGGGGTCTCTTTATTCGCGCTCTAAATGCAGAGTCAACGATGGCAGCGGCCACGTCTTCGCGACGGTCGTGTTTACGCATGTACGAATTATAGATACGGCGCGTTGCATTTTTGCGGGATCGCGGCTGCGTCGTGTCGCGCAAGAGATGACCTCGCTTTTAGCCATAGGAACGTTCGGTTGGCAATCCGACCTTGGAGACGCGCGTACACGTGACGCGAAGTAAGCGTCACACAAGAGCCCTTTCATCTTCAATTATTTCCCTCGCGTATCATCGCGAAAAACGTCCTGGTATAAACGACACGCGCAATCTCGTCGAGATTCTCGCCAGTCTCGAAGGAAAAACAAAAGGGAGACGTCAAAAGCGTTTCTTCCACGAAGGTTCCCGAAGAAATGTAACAGAATGAACCAGCGACGATAAAGCGCAGAGCGTGCGCTATAAATACGCGGCGACACGCGAGCGCGCGCATTCGCCGCGATCCTGAAATACTGCGATATAACGAAATGTCCATACGACAAATTGCGCTTGCCCTAACGAGACCTCGTGCCACGCGCTCGATGCGCGCTTCAGTTCAGTCGCGCCGCAGGATAATCTTCCCTTAAAGCTTCATCTATAATGTGTTATTTGCTTCCTGTTACTTTTTCTTCATCTCTTTCTGACTCAAGCCTTAAACCTTAAACTAAAAAAAAGACAGAAAATAAGAAACAGGAAGCAAAGAACACACATTGTAGATCAGGCTTAAAGAAAGGAGAGAACGCGAGAAGAAGAGCGCTTGAAAACCGCAGCTCGAAAAGCCCTGGCCGGAAGTAAAATAGAGAAAAACGTCGTGGAAGTCGTAGACGTCGGGACACCCCGTAAAGCCGCGGCTATTTTCTTCGAAGGGGACCTCTTTCTTCACTCCGTCGCTCTCTTACCCTTCTCTTCCTCCTCCTATTTCTTCTTCCACCCCCTCACCGTCCCACGAGCCGACCGATCTCTACAGCGAAAGCCGCTTACCTCACGCTGTAGGATCTTCCCGGTTTGGAGGTCATTGCACTGCGGCGGGTGGTCGTCGTAGCGGGGTGGTCGGTGGTGGCGAATCGATTTTCCATGACAGCGTACGACGTCGTTCGTTGGAGGTCGTCTCTCTTTCCTCCCCCCGACCCGCCCGTTCTCTCCCTATTACCCTCGTTCCTCACCTCGCCGCGCTCGTCCCCGTGTTCCTCGTGGCACGTGACCAGGACGTGAACTTCGCTCTTACGAGACCGAAGAGAGCATCCTCTTCAAGATGCAGGTCGATCGATACTTGGTCGCGTCCCTTCGTTCGGTCCTCCTCCGCGCTTATACCCTTCGCTCCTGGTACACGCGTGCTCCCCTCACGTCGACTCGAAGATGTCCAAGCGACACCTGATGGAACGCGAGTTCGGGAGCCTCAGGGTTATCGGCATTGCCCCAGGCCGGTGAATATCCGACGGACGTAAACGACTGACGCGACTGCGTCTCGAATGTACGACGAATAGGTTCGACGATCGGGACTGAGGATGGGTGGGTGGAAAGGAGGGAGGGCCGCGTCTCTCCTCAAGGCTGTCGATTGCTCGTGTCACGATTCGGGAACTCGTGACGTGAATTCGCCAAGTGCGCTACCTCGGCCCGCGAAGTCGGTTTGAAATAACGTAAACAGTTCGCATGACAGGAACCAATGTCACGGCGACGGTGACGCGATCGTTTCTGTTTGCACGGGAATTTATGACTGAGCGACGTTCGTCGAAGAGTGTTTGTTTGTACACCTTCTTCCTCAGCTTTTTCCACGGCTCTTTCACCTTCGTCTTGTCCCGGGCATGGTGGTCCCGGTTGTGTCGCGTCGCGACGCGGCCCCACGTCGGGAAATCCCGGAGTGATCGATGCACGGCGAACCACCTTTCGCGACTGCAAAAAAGCTCACGTGACCGTCGCGAATCACGTCGTTTCCGATTTCTCCGACGATCTCCGCGGATTCGTTATGGATTCTTTGCACACCGCGGCGGCCTTTGTTCCGCGGGTTCACGGATAATCAGCCTTGGAAATTCGCAACTATTGTACCTCCGAAGTCGACAACAAACGAGGTCCATTGAGAAGAAATAGTCGACGATAGTCGGGGATTTTTGCAGGAACGCAGGCGCCCGTGATTTCCGCGAGGGCTATTCACCGACAGCTGTTTGCAAAAGTCCCCGTGTGAAACGATCAATGTCATAGCATGTACAAAACACGAACGTAATCTCCATGTGAAAACGACTCCGCACTAGCACACTGTGTTTAACTGCCGCCGAGGTTTTACGCTCTCAACTTCGACAAACACTCCCGAGTTTACGAGAGAGACTTCCTCTCGTTCACGTGGTCGCGGTCTCTTCGACACCCACGAGCGGAATGAACGAGACTATCCCGAGCGGAGCGAAACGCGTAAAGTGGCTCGTGGCGCCGGGGGTGATTCTCGTGTGCCGACGCGTCGGCGTCGTTGCTGCAATTCGCTGCAACCACCCGTGGTTGCACTACGTTTTACTCCTATCGACCGTATCGCACTGCGACGAGGAATCGGACTGGCCGGTGTGCCGCGTGCCGCGCAGGTTTCATAAGTGCTCGGGAGCGCGCGCAGGCTCGAGCGGCACTACTATGAGAAGCGCAGGTGGCGCCGAATTAAACGCTCGTTAATGTCACTTATCTTCCAAGCGCTCGCTGAAAAGCTCCTTGATCGCGTTAATCACTGAATTACCGTTCAAAATTGAACATCCCGTCGCAGGTCGATCGACCAATCGACAGATACGGAGAAAATTCTTTCCTTGAAAGAAGAAATTATCTAAAGAACGAGAAATTATCTCGAAGAAATGCAGCAGAACGTTTTGTCACTCACAGGTCGAATAGACAAGAGATATATTTACTCGACAGAAGAGTTATAAAAACCAGCAGCCTTACTAGTCAGCAACCTTCAAAGGAGAATACATTTCCCACAAAAAGTCATTCTTTTTTATAATTTTATAACAGATTGGGAAAATGTATGTGTGTGTGTATTATCTTTTTGCTTGAGACAGATATACGGTTTTGAGGAACGGTGAGACGAAGGGACGAAAAAATATCGAAATAATTACAATTTTACAACAGTGACAGCACATGAGCTCAAGGAGAAATTACCCATTGAGGTGACTCGGGAATTAACAGGATTATCCGCGCATTATCTCGTGCAATTTGCACGTTCATCCTTCGCACAGTGCATTCCACGAGCCCGCAGACGTGCCGTTATCGTCGGATCCGCAGTATCAAGCTCGTTGAGAGCCGGCCAATTAAGAGCCGCACGCAACGGACCATTGGCCGCATTAAGGCCCGGACGATCGCCAGATACCCAGCTATCTCGATCGATTTCCGTCCCGAGATCTCCACCCCCGCGAGGCCAAAGCGTGAACGCATGTAGCGACGTTCTAACGGCTGCTAATTACGAACGACGGACTGAGTCACGTCGATGAGGGACAATTAACGCGCTCGCGCGCGCAGTAACAATCACGCCACTCACACCGTCGCACCATTAAGGCGCGCGCATTAGTACGATATTAAACGGCACGACGGTGATGACGAGATACGCGAGCTGCTTATTGCTATTAGGTGACGAGAGAGACTATGCTAAACGAACACCGCGTTTATAACCGCGCCATGACCACCAAAAGTCTGGAATCTGGCTGTCCGCCACATAACTCGCAGCCTGCGGCAAGGCGAGGGGATCAATCGCGATCGGGGTTACCGCAATCCTGTCACTCTTCATGAATTGCGATTTCCATCGTTCCGCCCCCAACCCCTCGAAAATAAATCGAAAATAAAAAGAAAAATCCTCGGCCCGCGTAAATTTAATTTTCTCGATCGACAACTCTTTTGCAACTGAAAGCAAAAAGAGTGAAAATATCGGAGAGATTAAACGAATGGGCATTTTTACATCTCTCGTACATTTTCCGCAATCTCCGTCCGGATCCTTAAATCTCGTGGACACCGCAAACGAGGACGAAAAGTCCGCGGACCAAGTCCGCTGGCGCGGCCCGTCGGACGCGCGTGAATTATAGCCCGCATAAATTTGCGCGGCTTCGCCGTGACAACGCGCCGCGCCCCCGGGCCCGAAATCCGCGGAAGAGCGTGTTTCCGCTCGCGACAGGGACGGAATCCGTCGGCGAAGTAATCCCGACAATGCCCCGGCGAGAGTGCGGCGGCGGCGGCGTAACGCCGCGGCGATTTCGCGCGCGGAGTATTCTAAATCGCGCGCGGCGTTCTCGGACTTGCGCGTCTTGGCCGAGAACAAACGCGGCTGACGCGCTGAGATTACGCGGAATGTCGCGATGAATTTCTGACCCGAGGGGGTCTCTCCCTCTTCTAACTAGCGCATCGTAGCGCGTCGAGCTATTCCAGCCGGAGGGACAGGGCGCGCCGCGCCGGGAATTCGCGCGACTCGCCGGGGAAGGTTGGCCGATGGCACGTACAAATTGCACCAAAAGATAACGCTCGCGACGGCACACCCGTCGCTTCTCATCGGCTCGCGCGAAAACGTCAAGCGCCGCGGTTTAATTAAAAGAGAAAGGATGGAGGAATTGCGGGTCCGGACGACTTGCAACTCACGGTTGTAACTCGCTTGAATTCTTCGCGGTCGATAGTACGACGTTGGCCATCGCCGTCCAGCGCGATCGCGAATGTACCTTGCAAGCTTGCAGCGGAGCAGAGCACAACAGGCTCAAGGAGGATCGCGGAGCTTTCACGACGGATAAAACCGAGGTCTTAAGACTATGTTGAGAGTCGCGACATTCGAGCTTGTCAGGTCCGTTGAAATGCGGCGGCGATAAGTTTCCTCGATTGGCCGCGAAGCGAGCCGGGTGCCTGCTGTGTGATCATTATAAATTACGCGTAATGGTACTAGGCTGAAAATGGCACACACTAGCTGAAACTATGCGGAATGTTGCCGCAGATCGCCAAGGCGGACGCTTTCTTGAATTACGGCCGCACGAGGTACTTCGCCGGCCGTTTCTCGCGCTTGCAACACCAATTGCGTTTGTACACGTGTACTGAGGCTAGAACCGCGTGTCTCTTTCGTGTTGCGCGCGCGTACGGTTGAAGACGCGAGTCCCCGATGCAAGTCCCGGGTCGTGTTTTTCCGTGCGCCTCTCACGCAGCAAATTATATCGCAAAGTAATTTCTCTGTCGCCCCCGATGTGAATCTCACTCGACGCCTGTGCTTCGCTCCACGTCTATCGATCGGTCTCCCTGTGACCGATACGCATGAGCGAAGTATGTTCTTATTGACTTGATCTGCTTTGACTTTCCGTGCGCGCGTTTCACTTTCCGCTACTGCGGGGGGAGAGAGAGAGAGAGAGAAAGAGAGACAGAGAGAGAGCGAGAGAGAGCGAACAACGGTATATTTCGACGTTAACGGTCGTAAAAAGGCATCTCCCACGATCGTCACGCGAGAGGGCCCGTGTCTCAGCGCCATTCGAACGACGGTTCGCGCTGCATAACATCCTTCTCACTCGCGAGCGAACGAATCGTGAAATAGACGACTTAATTTCGGCGACTGACACGCTTCTGGTCTGGAATAACGTCGCGGCCGACGGCGCCGGTAATTCATGTCGGATGACAGCGGTGTAATTTAGGCGCCACATAAATCCGCGAACGTTGTCGGCCGGTGGTCAAAGATGAAGTCGCGCGACGAAGTTTCGCGCATACCGTAAGCGGGATTCCAGAGCGGCGGCGCGTACACGGCCCCGCGGACGCGTACTCCCCGGGGAAACCACAAAGAAAGTCGCCTGGAATGCCGGGAGAGTCGCAGACGCGTAAATCGCTCGGCGCTCTCTCGTGCGCATAGGTGCGCACACTCCCGTGTAAATATAGAACGCGTCCCGAAATATGTCTTTCAGTCCGCACTTAAAATCGTCGCTTCCGCCGGCGATCCGTCGGGGTTTCCACCACCTAAAGGGCCGCGCTACGAGACCGTCGACGCCGCCGCGGCAGCCGTGCTTTCTCAACGCGATGCAAGCGTCGGCGACGCTCGTCTCGCGGATCGATCGCTCGATGAGCTTTCAAAAATAATACCACCTCAAGAAACGAGCAACGCCGTCAGTCCTCTCGAGTTCGGTGCGTTCCTGACGACTACATTCGTGCGAAAATAATGTCGCGTTATTCCAAGTCGAACTCCTCGCGGCTTTCTCGCTACGACGAGATTCGGGCATTTCTCGCAGCGTGAGGAGAAACATCCGTGTGACCGGGAGAATTCCTCAAGGAAGCGATAAGGGAAGAAGAAGTCTATCGATCCACGTGATCGTTCAGGCGTGAAGCCAGTGTCTTAGAATGATGGGTAGATCGGATTTGCGATCGAGCGGTGCCGCACGAGAAGGCCGCAGGGTTTACGCTGCACGAACCATTGATCTCGGATTTGTTCAGTTCGTGTCGTGATAGATCCGTCTATTTCAGTACACGAATTGTGCACCGTCATCGAAGAAAGCTCGTAATAATAATAATAATAATAATAATTGCGACAACTTGGTAACACTCGCTTTCTAGCCGAGACCGCGGAGAGACAGATGAAATTCGACTATCAAGAAATAACCTAGGTAAAATAAAAGCTGACTTACTTTTTCATTTGAACGGACCGACCACGGCCTGTTGACTGATTACGACCTGATGATTGATTGCGGCCTGTCGACTGATTGCAGCCTGATGATCTTGAATAATTTATATTCCGTGGGTACTCACACTGAGATAACATAATAAGAAACTATGCAAAGACTACGAGAAAACTATAAAGTACACTAAATGTTCAGTGTGGAAAACCTGACTGAGATATCGACCAACTCTGACTGACTGAGAAGATACACTGAGAACTCTCTGACTGCAGATTCAGTAAAAATCGTGTTGAACACAGAGAAGCGTCTTTTATACTGAACTTCAGGGGTGGTGAGTCCCGATCTACAATAGATGTAGTAAGCTTTAAGCCGTAAGAAATTAACCAATCACAATTATTCCTCTATAATTCCACTGTGATTGATCAATTTTTTAAGACTTAAAGCTTACTGCACCTATTGTAGATCGGGACTGACTTTCAGGGGTGGTGACAGGGGAGTGGACTCTTCAAAAGTCTGTTTCTCAATTGGTGAATTTGTTAAGAAGAAAGTAAGAAAAGGCTTTTGAAATCCTTTGGAGCAGAGACAATAGAGATTTTTATCTAAAGAACAGAGAATAGAGATTTATGTTTTCGGGGTCTTGTTTTATCTGATTGTTTAAGAAATGACAAGGGTCGTGTTGTCAAACAATACAGAAAAATGCGGTATTTTCTTTCTAATATTTCTATTTTAACCTATTAACACTAGAATTAACTGTGACACTTCACACATCTAGCAAGCAAGTAAATTCTTTAGAAAATTCACACAATTCTTTAGACACTTCACATATCTAACAAGCAAGTAAATTCTTTAGAAAGTTTTATCAATTGAATGGGCTTAAAACCTACAGCTATAAATAGATGACATAGCACTCAACATATTAAGATGTCTCTTTTAGAAGTTTCTGCTACCTGAGATGAAAGATTTTTTAAAAGGTTTTATTCCTCTCTCTCTCTCTCTCTCTCTCTTGACACATTTTAAAGTTCCCTAACCTTATCTTTTACTCCTTTTTCTAAAATTTATTCTATTGTTGAAATAAATGTACAAAAAATGTTGGAAATATTAGAAATAAATGTTGGAAAATTGCGAAATTCTCAAATAAATTTTACGCGAATGACCTTAGAAACCGGTTAACGGTTAACATGCAAGTGTGACCTATCGTGGTTGTTTAGCTGGCGGCTCTCAATTATTTATGATCACTTGTACGACGCGATACGGCGAATACAACGAAAGGTTTCCATCACGGATCCTGAAAAGGTGAGCGGGCTTTCGCGGTTTGCATTGTTCCACGAAAGGACGATCGGGTGAACATATCGCGCGAGTCTCTCGTCTCTTCATCAATTCGCCGCAACGTGGAAGGTGTGGTCAGTCAGATAGCTCGGCTTTTTCGCTTGCAATAAGGTTAACCGGGCGAGAGCCGCCTTTCGCCTTTTATCGCGGCGCGGTGCATCTATGCACAAAAGAGTATTCTTTTCGACCGAAGTCGACGCGCGAAATGCCAGCAATCAACGATGGTTGTTGCCGAGGAGATCACCGTAAGATACTGAAGTAACAGAAGAAAGTAAAACCAACACGTTTACGTAATCAGGCGCGCCATTGAATAATTAATAGAACCACGCGAACGTCTCGGGCTTGACGGCGAAACGTGCGACTCAGAATCGAACGGAATCGACTGTTCGATTGCGAACGCGAACGTGAATCCCGAGTGCTCGCGTCGACGCGCGCTCCATCGTCAGCTGCAACAAAGCAAGCCCGGCGACTGTTAATTACATACATTAGGCGTGCAGCGGGACGAAGATTGATCACCGGTTACGACGATCGCCAGTAATCGGGGTCTTGTCTCGTGTGTACGTACACATCGTCGCCGTCGTATCACCGCGCGGCCGACGAAAGCAAGTCCAGTCTCCGCGGCCGTCACGCACGACGGACCAAATAACAATCGGAAGAGCGTGCATCGCTCGCGCACATCGAAGGTTAATTGAACGCGACCCCGCGCGTTCGACAACACGTGGGCGGCCGGTAATTGTAATCCATGGGATTAGCCGCAGCTGCCGCGTCCCCGAGAACACAGCACCCTCTCTTTCTCCCTCCCCCTCCCCGGGCGCGTGTGTCACTGGCCGTCGCAGGAAGAGGAATAGACAGAGTGCGGCTACTCTTAACGAGGGTAGTTACCCCACGAATCGTAGATTTCCCCAACTTTCCCCAGCCATCTGCCACGCGGCAGAATTCGACAGGACTCTCCTAGTATCGATCGGAACGTGGATTCATGGGGAAAAAACGCGAGCCGACTGAATGAATTCGAATAACACGGAAACTTCTCGAGCTAGGATATAGCCTATTCTGTGACTTCCCAACGACGATATGATGTGTCCTTTCCACATGACAAAACTATTGTCAAAAGTTACAAGGACCTATTAGGGCCCCTACACGGACGCTAAATAAGTATTTCTAATTTCAAGCTGAAACAACATGATGCTTTCCATAAACGGAAAACAAAATAGTGCAAGGAGAAAATATTATACATGGAAAAAAGAATATTCTTATTTAGAGAATATCTGTATTCTCAACATGTTCATGTTGAAATGAAATTATATAGCGTTAAACTTGCTTAAGAAGAAATTGAATATAGTTCCACTAAAAGTATAATATTCTCGTTCAAGAATAATTTTCTTGAATTGAGAATAATGAATTTTAAATATCGAAAAAAACGATATTTTCAAACCAAGAATTACTTTAACTTGAAATTATCTATGGTGGACTAATATGTATAACTTGTCATAACATTATAATATTGTTGAAATTCAAAAATATTAAATTGTAAGAAAATAATATATTCTTGCTTATACATTGAGAGAAAAATTATATTAAAATTAACAAATATTTCCTTGATGGGTGCCATTAGCATATTTACTTGAAACTACATTCTCGTTATTTAAACCAAATATTGTTTATTTAAATCAAGTAAATAATATTTGATTTAAATAAAGAGAATGTAGATTTAAGTAAATATATTAATGGTATCCATCAAGAAAATATTTATTGATTATAATTTTTCTCTCAGTGTATGAAACAATGATCGCGTCCATTAGAATATGTAAGTCTCAAATTGATACTTAATTTTTTCCGTGTAATGAAAATTACAACAAAACTTTTATCATCTTGATCCATACAAAATTATCATAATTTCAAAATATTATGCATGCTCGACTTTTTGCCACAAAATTATTGTAATTACTTGAATATCTTTTATATATCATACATCAGGTTTGTAGATCGTCAAATTTGCTATATATTTCTGTAGTAATTTATACTACAACTCCAGTATAGTCCAGCTTCAACAAAAACACTCTGCAAGGAGATATAATTGTAATGTAATTTTTATTATAATATTTTCTCCGTGTGGCACAGCACAAGCAGTTGATCGTTCCTTCCGATCGACTGTCGCGATATCGTTACTATCGAGTTTCGTTTCTTTTCTCTCTTTCCATCGACTCATTGCGACACATCGCGACGGTGGATTGGAATACAGAATGATTGTCCTGCGACGTTGCAAACACCTCCGGTAACAATCGGTCATCGAGATAAAACGGCTCGTGTTACCGCGCGCAACGGATTCTAATCCCGTCTGTAAGGTCCATTGCGACACCGAGGAGGTCCGCGATGCCGATGGTGTAACTTTCCAGCCCAGAAAACGGGAATGAACGCGGACGAAGGTCTGTCGAGAGAATTCCGTCGACCTACTCACACATTCACACTAGTGAATGCGTTATTTCGATAGTATTTCTTATAAGAAATAATGCACGGAACATATTTGGAATTGAAGAGACAAATTTCTCCTGCATTCAACCGACTCTAAGCGCAAGTTCGACGTACGATAATGAGAAGAGACATTAAGCGAATTTTATGAGCCTGAATGAGTCAAACGAATTAAAAGTGAATTAAACGGATAAATTAGAGAGGAGACCTCTCGAGAGGTCGACATTAGCGTCGCTTTGTTGTTCGCTAAATTGAACCCCGCGCATAAGAAAAAGAGAGATAGAGACACACACACAGAGAGAGAGAGAGAGAGAGAGAGAGAGAGAGAGAGAGAGAGAGAGGAAACACTAAAAAAAATATATTTGATATTTGTAATTATAATTACACAGAGAAATATTATCATTATAAATTATAATCAGGCAAACTATTTTTTTATTAAATTCCTCTATAATGTTAATGATAATAACCTTATATGCATGTTATTACTATTATGTTTTCATGTTGGAATAATCAAAAAAGATGGAGCTAAAAATAATTATAATTTTAGTTAGGTCAACTATTTTTTCTCTCAGTGCAAAAGAGAGAAAGAGAGAGCGGGGGAAATCATGCGTGGTTGAAAACACCTCTGGAAATAATCGCGACGATGCTGTACGAAAATATCTCAATTACGCGCACGGCGTTCTCCTGACATTTATAAAATTACATAGGATTCACTTGACGAGCGTCGATGCTCCCTACTCGAGTCTGGCGCATACTTGGCTGGATATCCAGCGCATACGACGAGGAAGATTTACGCCGGCATATTAATTAAAACACCCGGGGATTTCATTCTCACGAGGTAGCGCAGGCACTAAGACGGGCTCTCGTTTCCTAGCAGATCTCGCGAACTTAATGAGCAGACAAGCGGAAAGGAGCGCGCTGGCGGCGCCGGCTAAGTCGCGGCGCGTGCTACGCGATCGCGGCGCTAACTTTTGAATTATCTCACGGTTGCTTCAAATCCGCGGGTGTCGATACTAAGTGGGATGCTATTCTACTCGTTCCCGCAAGAGGAAAAAAGGCGAATGAGAATTCGCCTGGAAAAAAGGCGGGAGAGAATGGACAGATTTTTCTCTCCGCCTCTCTTTTATCTCGCCCGCGAGAAATCCTTGACAGTGAGACCAGGAGAGAAAGTACCGGCAGCTGGTCGAAGAGATTAACAACAGCGCGTAGAAGAGGACAAGTCGCGCGAACGATTAACGGTGATCTCCTCGAATGCCGCGCAGGTTGCCCGTAAGAATTACGAGTTGCAGTCCAGGCGTGATGATGAGCGTCTCTCGCGGAAAATGCGCGTCCCGATATCGTCGTGTGTGAATTATCCGACTCACGCGGCTTCGTACCTCGCGATTCTACGTCCGTCGGAAGAGCCCGACTGCGAGATACCGACGCGTCCCTCTCGATGCCGTCATGCGGGATTTATCGCGGCGAGTAGATCTTCGCGTCCCCGGCGATGCGTTGCACCTCGCGCCGCGTCGCACCGCACCGCACACCAAGACATCCGTCTTCTAATTACGCGCGATCGAGGCGGCAGATATTTATCGAGATACGCGGATCATTTTGCGTTTTACCGCGTGCACGACTGCGATTGCGGCTGAATGGCTATTGGAAACCACTACCTGAATCTCGGGACGATCTCTCGCGATTGCGCGCGGCCACATCTGCGGAAACGCATTCAACTTACCGGCTGGCGATCGCTCATCTCACGACTCGAGGCCTCGCGTTGAATTTTCATCTTGCGGGAACGGCAGCACATGGTGGAGATGCAGTTTAACACTGGAACGCCCGATAGAATCATTGTGACTACTTTAGGGTGTCGCGAATTCTATTTCACATAGTCTAGGAAAATAACTCTCATGACTTTCAATTAATTTTGAGGAAGAGCACGTTGAAAGAACAACGGAAGAGATCGATAATATTGTGATGAATTACTTTATGATTTATCTTGGATACTCAAACAAGAGAGTCATCTTGACTCTTTATTTAATTGTCAATATTATAAAAATAATATATACAAATTACTATATGAAATTTAATTTTTAATCCTGATTAAGTTTAAATTATGAAAATTGTTGTAATTTACTCACAATATATAAAATGACTATATTTTGCAAATTATCCTTAGCAAAAGTCATTATTAATACGAGTAAATGAGAGAGAGCTTTAAAATGCTAGAATCGCGAGCAGTCGACATGATTCCGTGGGGCATCCAGAGGGAGTTGTTCCCGGGCATTCTGGTGTTAACGGGATTTTTATGTCCGTTAGGGAAGCTCTACCGTGCAGGAACTTCCGCTTTCCACATCGGATCCCTTCGCCGGGCACGCCGGCTGGGCAAGGTTACGGATGTTCGCTACGTTAAGTAACAATCCCCGGGCAATTCCATGCCTGGGTAAAACGTAATTAGCAACTTCGCGCGGCGCGATGTCGTTAAATAGCGCCGGCTACCCTGCGGTTTTTCAAGTGTACTTAATTTCACGGTCACCTCGCGTCCTGCCGGCGGGCACAGGAAGGCAGTGAGATCATTGAAGATTACGCCAGCCGGCGTAATTTGCGCTGACACCGCGCGATCAGATGCAAAAAATAGCGAGAGAGCCGTTCCCCGCGTGCGCGAAGTATGCCACGCGCCGAACTGCCACGACTGCCCTATCTGCAGAAATATATCGCGGTTTCACTGGCTTTCGAAATGATAATCGTAATGAGACACGATTTTCCCGCGTATCGCCCCGTATCGGATCGCGATCGCGAGTACATCCGCGGGGCCGGATCCGCTTTCACGTGACCTTGGAAACCTGACCCTAACGAGAGAGAAAACCTCCCGCGAAAAACGATTCGCGCCCTCCCAGCGCCGCGTCGCGTCGCGCAGGTGAGAGAAAACTTAATTCCGCTCGCCCGTCGTTTCGCTCCGCCGCGATTTATGGCCCGGCATTGTTGCACGACCGACAATCTAAGTTTCACGTAGGCGGACAAACCGTGGTTGCGAACGCGCAGTCATTGATATTCCACGGTGGTAAAGACAATGACCTGGTTAACCCGCGATAGCGGAATCGGTGTCAATACCATGATGACGGTTTGTTGTCGCGGACGGCGACCGGAAGACACTCGATAGATATGAATATCGATGCAGCTCGAAACGATATGGCTCGCGTTATTCGCACTACTGTTGAAGTATCACAAAGTTTCGCCCTACAAAGGGTTAAAAATATGAACATTTAAACTTTTTACATAAAATAGGTATGCATATATTCTATGTTGAAAGTTTAAATATATTCGTATTTAAAGACCGAAATAATGTTCAGAATTAGATACGTCTCCGGGAATTGGTACTTTTGTTTTACCTTTCTTCGAGACATTCACAAAATATGTCATATATATTGTTCGTGAACGTTTGTATTTTCTATTCGAGAACAAGTTCTCTCGCGAGTCGGTGAAATCGATGAGACGGGCGAGTACGTCTCCGGTCAAGGCGGTTTCACTTTCTATAAAAACGTAGCCGGTTTCGGAAAAGGAATTACGGGAAAATCTTTGGGCGCTCTTGCTTTCCTCCGGAATCTAACGAGCTGGAAACCGGTTTCCTGTTGCGAGTTGTTTACACGTACACGAGTAGTTGGAAAAAAGATTCGAGGATATCGCACGGCGTTTGTACAAGAAACATTGTTTAGTTTACAAATGACCGCGTACGACGTATAGATAAGTGTTTTCTAAAGATAAAGTCTCAAACACACACACACATATAGAGCCGAGAAAATTCACGAGTTCTTCACTAAAGTCTTCCTGTTATTATCTTATCGAGATCGTTTTACATTACTGAGATGTAATTATCTCAGAGATGTATATTACTGAGAGGAAATTATCAGTTACGTGTCTGTGATGCGAGCCATAATTGGCTATGGTTATACAACAATGATTCAATTCACTATAAATCGAGAAAATTGAAAATGAAAATTTGATATATGATTTAAAAGACAACACTGACAAGTAAACCTACCCAAAATGTACACTTCGATTTCTTTCTAATTTGGCACAAATGTAGAAGTACAAAAAATATGTAGGTTATATTTTTTAATTTTGGCCCATTTTGAGTTTCACAAGCAGTTTATAGCTTTTTAATGTTCTCACTCCTTATAAATAAGTACAAAATGCATAAGAAATAAAATTGAATACAAGATATAGTTAAATAATTAGTTTAATAAAATCGGCATAGTTGAGACACGAATCATTCTAAATTTCTTTAGCCGAGATTCCAACCAAAACATCTTAAATCTGTGCTAAATTAATCAAAAATGGTTAGAATCTCGGTCAAACCGCGAAATCCGGCAATTTTAATAAAAATTTTAACAAAATCGATATAACTGAGACACAAACCATTCTAAATTTCTTTAGTCGAGATTCCAACCGAAATATTTCAAATAAATAAATATATAATAAACAAATAAATAAATATAACAAATAAATAAATAAATATTTCTAAATGCTAAATTAGTCAAAAATGATTCGAATCTTAGCCAAACCGAGAGAGAAATCCGGCAATTTTAATTAAAATTTGAACAAAATCGTCACAGTTGAGACTCATATCATTCTAAATTTCTTTAGCCGAGATTCCAACCGAAATATTTCAAATCTGTGCTAAATTAGTCAAAAATGTTTCGAATCTCGGCCAAACCAAGAGAGAAATTCAACAATTTTAATTAAAATTTGAACAAAATCGGCATAGCTGAGACACAAACCATTCTAAATTTCTTTAGTTGAGATTCCAACCGAAATATTTCAAAGCTATGCTAAATTAATAAAAAATGGTTCGAATCTTGGCCAAATCAAAAAATTATTTGTATAAATAATTTTTTTTTCAACTTTTTAAAGGTTTTATTTAAACATTTTATTATTTATACAAATAATTTTACACATTTGACTTCATATTCATAATCAGCAAATCAAAAACGCCTATATCTTGTACTCAATTTTATTTCTTATGCATTTTTATTCCACTTATCGATGATAGGAGTGACAACATTAAAAAGCTATAAACTGCCCGTGAAACTCAAAGTGGGCCAAAATAAAAAATATGATCTAAATTTTTGTACTTCTATATTTGTACCAAATTAAAAAGAAATCGGAGTGTAACTTTTGGGTAAGTTTACTTGTGAGATTCTTCGCGATCGTTCAAAAACTCAAACATGATCAATTTTCTTTTCTTTAAAAGTGTTTATTGACAAGTTTAATTCTTAAGAAATAGGTAAAAAATGCGCAATTAAAGTAGAAGATACATACTATCTTTTTAATTAATTCTAGGTGTCATAATACTTGGATCGTTGTGTAGAAATACGTATGAACTGCCGATTAGTAAGAAAAACATCATAGTGAGTTGGATTATTCTTGCATAATTATACTCGATTGTGTTCCTCGAACCATGGAAATCGCCAAGACGATAAAGTCATCGATTCCCTCCTGATTCGCTTTACTGCGCATTCCCACGCCAAGGAGAATCCGCAAGAGCGGTAATATTTCGCAATTCACGGGGCTTCTGTCGGTTTCCCAATGCTCAGCCTCGGCCAATATTTAGTACGTACATCTCTTTATTAGCACGTGTACGGCGCGCGTTTTTTACAATAGTTTCTTATCGTGCGGGTGACGTCGCACGTAGGCGATTACGAAACAGGAGAATTACACTTATAAATACACGGCGAAGTAAGCGCGGCTAATGTAAGCACTCAGGATATCGCAGATTATTGAAGTCTCGCGATGGAAAATATTTGCGGCCGCTCGGCGTTGCGGACAGGATTTTTTTGACGTAACGAAACAAGTCATTACGCTGCGCGCGAGCTTCGCGATTGAAAGTTCCCGTATCGCCGGAGCCCGCGTGTCTTTCACATGCATCGTAACTCGAGGCCCGCTTCCTCGTTTCAGAATTAAGGACGAGGCACCGGAGGTCCCATTCCGAATAATTACCCGGACCTCCGGACTCGACTCGACTCACGCGACGTGGGAAATAAAACAATCGCGAGCGGACAGAGAATGTGTCCTGTGGCTCGGCGACTATCCCGGAACGAGAGTGAGTTCAAGTAACTGTGTGTACGGCCCCGCGAAGCTGGGAATTTTAGGGTGAGGACGGTAACGAGCCGGCGGAACTCTCGGAGAGTACTCGCGCGTACTTGAGGCCACCGCGTGGCCTAGTTATTACCACGATGACACCGATGACATTCCAACCGGGTCAGCCGGTGCATAATAGATCGTTGCACTTTATTTCCCAGCGCGCATATCGCGACCCGACGCACAGCGCGACATGCGTTTGCCGTTGCAACGCGCGATAATCGATGAGGCTAACGAGGCGGGAAGATCGAGTACAAACAGTACCATGAAATTTACTTTTAAGAGAATGCTGAAGCTGAAAACTTCACCGACAGAACTTCACTGACATTTTTCTGCAAAGTTTACGTCGTGGTTACACAGAATTATAAATGCTTTTACGCAATAAAAGTACGTGCAAAAACAAATAGGAGCATTGCTCGATATATGACGAAAACAAACAAAAAATTTTTAATGTAAAATCAAGCTGTCAGTAAGTATAATATTTGTCTAATCCAAAAGTTCCGCAGCTTGTACATACCGAAATTGTGGATACTCCAAATAGAAAAATTTTGAAGAACATTGCTCTACCTTTGCGGAAAAAACTACAAGAATTCGGAAAAACTACTGACATGTTATTGAAAAATTGTAGTTCTTCAATAGTATGCCAGTAATTTTTTCGTATTTCTATAGTTTTTTTTCCATAAGGGTATCTTCGCATCTGCACTTGGAAGCTTAAGAATATCGAAAAAGTTTGCAGAAAGATTCTATACATATATGATTAGGTTTTCCGTTGAATATAGTAAAATAAAGCAACACACATTCATGTAAGTTCCGTATATATAAGAAATACGAAAAGGATAGCATGATTATGTTAATGACGATCGTTTCTGTATTATCGACATTATTTGAGTTCGTCATCGACTCCAGCATCTTATGGAGATGCTGAAGCTGAAAACTTTACCGACAGAACACTGACATTTTTCTGCAAAGTTTACACAGAATTACAAATGCTTTTACGCAATAAAAGTACGTGCAAAAATAAATAGGAGCATTGCTCGATATGTGACGAAAACGAGCAAAAAATTTTTAATGTAAAATCTCAAACTATCAATAAACGTAATATTTGCCTATATATACTTTGCCTGTATATACTGAAAGTGTGGATCCTCCAAACAGAAAACTTTTGAAGAATATTGCTCCACCTTCGCATCTGCAACTTTTGGAAACTTAAAAATATCGAAAAAGTTGGCAGAAAGTTTTCTATATATACAGGGTGTTCCGTAAGTCGAGGTCAATCGCTCGGGAGATAAATGGGGAACCAAAAACAAGAAAGAAAGTTGATACAAACATAGGTAAAAAAATGCGTTGTCTTCGAGTTATCGCCATTTTTATGTTAAAATTTGAAATTGCTTTGTCTTCGAATTTTTTTGTCAAAATTGAAACATAAGATGGTTTTTATGAGTTTCAAAACACAACTAAAGTCAAATAAAAGTTGCGAGTTGCTTTAACACTACCCAGGATGCACCGCGTGGAGGTACAGCCTGCTTAGCATCTCTTGGCAGAGATCAAGACCCCACAGTTCGTCACTCCTGTGGTATTTAGTGACTCCAAACAACCAAACAAACTTTAGTTATGTTTTGAAACTCATAAAAACCATCTTATGTTTCAATTTTGACAAAAAAATTCGAAGGCAAAGCAATTTCAAATTTTAACATAAAAATGGC
>NW_022639456.1:3619841-3620182 GCF_010583005.1 Odontomachus brunneus | reverse complement strand
CATTTTTATGTTAAAATTTGAAATTGCTTTGCCTTCGAATTTTTTTGTCAAAATTGAAACATAAGATGGTTTTTATGAGTTTCAAAACACAACTAAAGTTTGTTTGGTTGTTTGGAGTCACTAAATACCACAGGAGTGACGAACTGTGGGGTCCTGATCTCTGCCAAGAGATGCTAAGCAGGCTGTACCTCCACGCGGTGCATCCTGGGTAGTGTTAAAGCAACTCGCAACTTTTATTTGACTTTAGTTGTGTTTTGAAACTCATAAAAACCATCTTATGTTTCAATTTTGACAAAAAAATTCGAAGACAAAGCAATTTCAAATTTTAACATAAAAATGGC
>NW_022639456.1:3618732-3619568 GCF_010583005.1 Odontomachus brunneus | reverse complement strand
ATTTTTATGTTAAAATTTGAAATTGCTTTGCCTTCGAATTTTTTTGTCAAAATTGAAACATAAGATGGTTTTTATGAGTTTCAAAACACAACTAAAGTTTGTTTGGTTGTTTGGAGTCACTAAATACCACAGGAGTGACGAACTGTGGGGTCCTGATCTCTGCCAAGAGATGCTAAGCGAGCTGTACCTCCACGCGATGCATCCTGGGTAGTGCTAAAGCAGCCCGTAACTTTTATTTGACTTTAGTTGTGTTTTGAAACTCATAAAAACCATCTTATGTTTCAATTTTGACAAAAAAATTCGAAGGCAAAGCAATTTCAAATTTTAACATAAAAATGGCGATAACTCGAAAACAACGCATTTTTTTACCTATGTTTGTATCAACTTTCTTTCTTGTTTTTGGTTCCCCATTCATCTCCCGAGCGATTGACCTCGACTTACGGAACACCCTGTATATAGTTAGGTTTTCCGTTGAATATGATAAAACAAAACAACACACATTCATGTAAGTTCTGTATATACAAGAAATACGAAAAGGATAGCGTGATTATGTTAGTGACGATCGTCTCTGCATTATCGACATTGTTCGAGTTCGTCATCGACTCCAGCATCCTCTTAACAGGATCAGGCTTTTGCCTGCAAATTCTGATACTCCATGTCTGCGTGCAGACAACGCATAGATTATATACGAGATGTCATCTATATAGACAATGAGTAATCTGGATGTCATTCAATGAACATACGGCTTGCTCAAAAATTAGTTGAGAAATTTTTATATTGAACTTCTCTCTCTCTCTCTCTCTCTCTCTCTCTCTCTCTCTCTCTCTCTCTCTCTC
>NW_022639456.1:3610230-3611912 GCF_010583005.1 Odontomachus brunneus | reverse complement strand
CTCTCTCTCTCTCTCTCTCTCTCTCTCTCTCTCTCTCTCTCTCTCTCTCTCTCTCTTAGAAACTCGATATAAATTTATGAACATTTCCTAAGCAAGTTTGAGTTCAAAACTCTTCAGTAACAATCTATGCACTAAGAGAAAAATACCTAAGAAATACTAAATATTTATTCGGCGGCTTATACTGATATAAAAAATACTTTTTTCACAAATAAGAAAATATATATTTTTTTTTTTAATTAAAAAAAATGTAAAAGAATTTAGATTTAAATAAATATATGCCATTAGTACCCACCAAATAAATATTTATTATTTTTTAGATATTTTCTAGAATTTTTTATGTATTTTTTAGAATTCATATTCTGGTTTATAATTTTCAATATATGGCAATATGTCTGATGATAATATTAAACGTAACATTTCCGAGCTCGATATTCAGTATTTGAATTTCAAATAATTCTCCTAACGATGGATTACGACAGATACAGTCACTTACTCGTGCCTGGTCGCGCGTTATCTCGCCGTCGTTAAAATTGTCGATATCTCGCTAAAAATAGCGAAGGCGAGCTAGGCGAAAAACGAGCAGACCCCGACGTCCGTTAGACGACACTGATGCGAAGAAACTGACGACGTACAGTGGGCCCGTTCTCGCTCGTCTAAAAGTTCGGAAGCACTTCCGGCTGCGCGTTCTCGTTATCAGTGAAAGTCGTTTGTTGCAAACGTGCATATAAATGGTACGGCATGATGCTCGACACGATCTTTTCGATGTTGGAGAAGCGACCCGACGGCTTTCCATTTCTACCGTTTTTAATTTTGCTTTCGGAAGAGCACCGATCGACTGTGCGACGCGAACTGCGACACGAAAGTGTCAACCTCGCTCATCAATGCCAGAAATTTCTAACAAAGCCCTTGATTTTCTACCCAGATTCGAAATCGGCGCGTATACTTCGCACGTTGAAATCGCCCGAGAATGGAGTGTATGAAGTTGGCACCCCACTTTTTGAAATTTATAATTTTGAAAGTTGTTCCAGATTGTTCTGACTTTGTACCACATTGTTCCAAAGTGATATTGCTTCATTCGAAACGGTTTTCGAATAAAACAAAAAAAATGATTTTTTGAGCTGGCACCCCACTTTTCGAAAATCGAACATTCTGATACCGCAATAGATTGTTCTAGTTGTTCCAAACATTGTTCCAAAAGGACAAATCCGTAAGTTGAATTATAAGTCCAAAAAATGAAAAAAATGTTTTTGACCTGGCACCCCATTTTTTGAAAATAAAGCATTCCGATACCGATATAGATTGTTCTAGTTGTTCCAAACATTGTTCCAAAAGCACAAATCAATAAGTTTAATTATAAGCCCGAAAAATTAAAAAAAAGTTTTTTGACAAACAGTCTATCGGACCAAGAGTAAACTTATACTATCTTTCTTGTTCCAACCGAGATCTTTTTGTTCTGAGTTGTTCTAGGCTTAAGAATTATAGTTCTAGAGTATGAGACTCATAAGATCATTCGTTCTCCGAAAATTCGTAAAAAAATCGATTTGACAGTACTCGACGTCAAGAGTAAACACATGCTTCCTTTCTTGTTCCAACCGAGATCTTTTTGTGTTGTGTTTTGTGTTTTGTGTTTTTCTGAGTTGTGCTAGGCTTAAGAATTATAGTTTTAGAGTATGAGACTCGTA
>NW_022639456.1:3609836-3610014 GCF_010583005.1 Odontomachus brunneus | reverse complement strand
GAAAATTGGCGGAAATAATTACAAAATGTCATGACAAAATAAAGTGAAATTGCTTCGTCGTTTAAGCCTAGTATAACTCAGAACAAAAAGATCTCAGTTGGAACAAGAAAGAAAGCATGTGTTCACTCTTGACGTCGAGTACTGTCAAATCGATTTTTTTACAAATTTTCGGAGAACG
>NW_022639456.1:3580791-3609646 GCF_010583005.1 Odontomachus brunneus | reverse complement strand
AAAAATTTTTTTTAATTTTTCGGGCTTATAATTAAACTTATTGATTTATGCTTTTCGAATAATGTTTGGAACAACTAGAACAATCTATACCGGTATCGGAATGCTTTATTTTCAAAAAATGGGGTGCCAGGTCAAAAATATTTTTTTCATTTTTTGGACTTATAATTCAACTTACGGATTTGTCCTTTTGGAACAATGTTTGGAACAACTAGAACAATCTATTGCGGTATCAGAATGTTCGATTTTCGAAAAGTGGGGTGCCAGCTCAAAAAATCATTTTTTTTGTTTTATTCGAAAACCGTTTCGAATGAAGCAATATCACTTTGGAACAATGTGGTACAAAGTCAGAACAATCTGGAACAACTTTCAAAATTATAAATTTCAAAAAGTGGGGTGCCAACTTCATATAATCCCGAGAATGACTTCTCCTGCCGAGGAGTGCCAGAATCGTCAATAATGACGTGGTTGATTGTTTGAAACGCAGAACTTATCGCGAGATATGTATTCTTTGATTCACGCACAATCTCGTCTCGATATCTCCGAGATAAATCTTTCTCACAAGGTGGTGGAGGAGTGGTGGTATCTAATCGCAATTATCGCACGCGTTCGCTCAATTTACGAGTGCATAGCCGCAGACTCGCGGTTCGCACGAATCACATGTGAGGGAAGAAAATTATTGTCCCTCCAGGGCAATAAATTAGTCATCAAGTACTCACTCGATCGTTAGGTCGTTAAGTTCCTCGGAAATGCTAGACAAGCTGTCGCATGACCGGCTGATGAAGGAGACTGGCGAGTGCAATATCCCCGCGTCACTTCTGAAATCAGAAAGATTGAATGTCATCAGCGACGACGCTCAGGAGATTGCCATTTATTGCTAGTGACAATAAAATCATACAATAAATCACACAATAACGTTAACATTCAACGAATGAATAATTATGAATGCCGCGAGGGCAGCTGATGAGACTTGATGAGATTTTTGGACGCGGTGATGGCAACGACGAAATCCGTTTCTAGATCTCAGTTATGACTTTCTACATCTATTCATCCGTTTGTTTCAGGCTTAACGGCGTCGCTCGTTCTTTTAGTGAAACACGCCGACGCTCATCAGGCCGTGGAGCAATTCACGAAACGCCATAACCGTCCACCCTTCGCTAACTTTAGCTCTTACATAACAGGCGTCCAGTGCTCGAATGAGTTTAATTGGCGCTCGCATTGTTCCTCCAAGAGAATGAACTCGTGAGAGGTCTATCAAACTGGATACCGCCTTCTTCCATTCTATTGACGATGATTAATCGCGAAAAGTATCTAATCACGCTTTTCGCCGCTCAAAACGCGAAAAAGTATCCGTAGGATCAACACGAATTATAGATTACAGCGGCGAATTTGCGAATATTACGGTAGATGCTACGTCACTACGTGCTTTTTAAACACTAAAAATGCGCGAGTTTGTAAACAAGGCCGCGGTAACACCGAGTGCGACCTACTTTCAGCGCGTAGTTCAGGATTAATCTAAACGCAAATAAAATTAACGGAGAAAGAAAAGTGGGTTTATTGTCGACTTTTTCTTTACCGCGTGTTTTTAAATATCGTAAATATCATAGAAAGGGTAAGTCTTCGTATAAACAGCATCGATTAAGGACGACGATAACTGCAATACGGCACAACAGCACCAATCAGACCGTCAGACCGCCCGATAAAACTCCAAGCTTCTGGCACAGATACGAGCCGCTCCCGTCTCCTGCAATTAACTGAAGTGCCGCATAGTTTATCGAGTTTGTCTGGACGGTGCAGCGGGTCTATAAGTGACCGCGTTGGTCGTGTGTCTAATGTAACGATAATAACCGCGATGTATTGACGTTGTTCCCCTTTGGCCGGCTATTTCGAGACAATAGCGGCGCGCAACACCACAAATTTGTAAACAATGAGGTCTACTCCCGCTCGATCTTGTCGCTTGCATCGAAAATCGAGCAGCTGTCGGCATATATTCGAGCTTCCGCTCCACCACACAAACAATCAAAACTGTCCTTTGATAGGAAAAACGGGGAGATGAATTGTTTCCTTCCTTTTTCTTCGAAAAACATATCCCTTCCCTCCCCTCTCCTACTATCTGCGAGATCAAACGCGCACCGCGAGATTGATGAATTAACGCGAATATGATCGGCGCGCGATTAAAGCGAGGCCTGTTTGGAAAAATACACGAGAGTCACGAATGATCCAGCTGGTCGACACTGCTGGTTGCACAAAACGCGCGGAAATTCACTGCAATCGGACATCTCGCACGAATTACAGAGCGAGAGCCTTACTTACGGCTCATTATCCTCGAGAGACGACATCGTCGACATTCGTCAGCGCAAACTGTTCCACTGACAATGCGTGAAACACAAGTTGACCCAGCCCACACGCCAAGAGACACTGTCACTGTCATTACTACTTTAACAGAGTGCTGTTTGTACGTTTATGCAGCACTTACACAAACCGATAAGGCGTTTCGGTCTGATAGCAGGCTTTGTGTTATTTCTCGTTCAAGTGAGAGGCATTTGACGTACTATACATTTCTATTATACGTGCCGCATACACGCACACACACATATGCGCACACTTGCTTAGTGGTCATCGGTATCGAGCGGTCGGAACGAGTGAATTAAGGGTAAGGATGCGGAATTATGCATGCGTGGCAAACTAGGTGCACTTTAAATATGTTACGAAGGAAGTGAAATGTAGAGCGCGCCGTTTAAATAACCGGCACTGCCTTTGCGGCCGCTTGGAAAGCGTTAATCGAGAAATAGACTGCTGCTTCCTTTTACGATCCTCGAGCGCGAATTTATCAGCCAGTTAGCCAACTAGCCAGCCAGCCAGGTAGCCAGCCAGCCTGTTGACAACACTTGCGTCGTTTCTTACGCGGCTATAAATATGTATTTTCTTATCGACGAGTATCGTCGATCTGCCGATTTGTTACGAGCCGCGATAACGATAAAAAAACGCCACCGAACATGCCGCCGCTAAACTCTGAATCATACGCAAACGCTCACAGAATATTCGCGTTATGTGCTAACTCAGCTCGAATCAAACGCAAACACGAAAGTCTCTTTTTATGCCATGGACGTGATATATATGGACTCCGAATGCCCTATGTTCTGTGATAGAGTGAAGCCAACATTTAGAAAGAGAGCTAGAATAGAGTGGTTATAGTTTTCTTCCTATTTTATCACTTTTTTGTTGCGCGTGCATTCATTTCTCGTTCCCATAATATTATAGAGTGCAACACTCCGACTAGACTGGCAAGTAAAAGTCTTACTTAAATTTTATTGCATACTTTGTCTGTGCAAAAAAAGACAGACGGGCTGTACATATTAGCTTCACTTTTCTGGCCATGTGCTGAGTCTATGTATACTACGTCCATGTTTTATGCCGAGCACAGGTGAACTGATTCCCAAACTGGGAGAAGTGATCTTCATTTCAATCGTATGCACAGTTAAACAATTTGGTGGAATGTCCCACGGATGTGTTAAAACGTAGATTACGTGAAAGAACATCTCCCGCGCTCGTAAAAGAAAGTAACATTCTTTTAGGAATATATATGTGAAATCTGAATGGGAGATTTTACTCGCAAAGTTACGCAAAGAGACTGAACTCATATATTTTGGTGAATAATCAGCTTAAGTACGAATCTCTTACCTTATCTTCGCCTTATCTCCGCGAATTTCTCTTTTCGTGCCTTTCGGAAACGCGGAAGCGGAACGACTAATGGCGAGTGATTCAAACGAGGAGGTTTGAATTCCGGCGTTTCGCGGAGAGATGGAGCCAGCAATCAGGTCGACTGACCAGCTGGTAATGCAGATACTGATAATCCAGCAGCTGTTCTAACCTTAACCTAACCTAACTATCTTGGTGCTTACACGTGTGAAGACGCGCTTGTGAAAAATGGCAAAATCGTTGCGAAGTAAATGGAAAAGGAAATGCCGAGCGGTCAAGAGAGAACGTTACGCGGCAAAGGAATTGGACAGATTAAAAAAGACTCTCGGCATCGACGAGAAGACATCCAAAGATGTGGAAATGACTAATCTCGAGGAGATTGCCATAGGTAAGGCTTTGTACATTGCAAAACGTGAAATTATTGTTATAAGTATTACATATATGTCGTAATATAACAAAATAATGTACTGTTGTTTAATTTTTGGAAACCAATAGTTGTAGATGCAAGCAAAGTAAGAAAAGATATCAAGACCAAGCGGAGTGCCATGACCACTGATGAGGGTCAGATGGAAGTGGAAGATGCCAGAGTATACGATAAGAAAACATTACGCGATCAGTACGGCAATTATCCTGTGTGGATGAATCATAGGAAGATACTCAAGCACAAAAAAGGCAGAGCCAAAACACAAAAGGCTACTAAACAGACGAGCAAAAGACTCACCAGACGTCAGAAAAAAGCATCAAAGGATAAGAAAGCAAAGGACTAGATAAATTAAACTAGACAGCTTTAAAGCGAATCAAGTTTCAGAATAGCATTAGTACAACTAAAAGAGACAAGTCTAGTATAAAAATCTTTTCCATAAATTGTACTATTAGCTTACATATTACTTATTAACTGTTGAGTATGGTGAAAGTTATTGCTTATTTTTTTATGGATAAATGACAATAATTCTTGTAGTGTAAGTTAATGTACCATGCATTACTTTCTTTGGAATCTGAATGAATCCAAGAGGATATGATTAAAAACTGCAGAATCCATATCGTTTTATTATTGGTACAAATAGTTCTACTAGAAATAGTATTGAATACAAATAGTCACATACAGTTAACTGTTAGAGTGCCAAGGAACACGATTACACTCCTCTTATATCGTCGCAACGAGCCTTATCGCGCTTTTTTTCTCAAAATTTGTATTTTTATGACGATTCTCTTTCTCCTAGCACTCGACAATTCAATTACTACTATATTACGAGCTTGAAATGTAATAAACATTAAATAATAGCAACAGTGCTATTTCACATCAAGAATTTCTCGTAAATCCTATGGCCAGAATTACGTCAGTACTTTGAGATTAAGACGATGTTTAACTCGAAAATATCCAGACGAATATATGTAACATCTGTTTATTTGCACATTTCTAAGAGCGACGTTATTTATCGCAAGTTAAGAATGCAGACTTCAAAAAGTCGTTATTCACTTGTAACATTCCGACAAAATTAATAATAAGAGTAATACTATCATTATATACTATTAATACTAAGTGGGAGAATAGTAGCAGTAACACCCGACAATCTACTACCATAGTACAGAGCAGGATAGCAGATGGTATTACCTACCTACTACCTGCTGTCAGTATCAAAAATCGATCGTAATTACCGCGTGACCCTAAAAATTCAACGAGCCGCTAATTGGCAACGTCGATCTGCAACGTATTCTCAAGCGATTCTCAAGTTCTGCAACGCGGTTCATCAGATGTTGTATCTTCCTCATTTCCGCCTCGTACTGCTTCATCTTGCTTCTCATGTCGTATACTTCCTGTTGCATCAGTTGCTGAAACAAATCACCATTGTAATCCACGCACGATGCAGGTATGTATTATTTAATATTTCATAAGTACCACGTTCTCGACGGTTCTCCTCATCTCGTTGACGCTCTCGACGGCTAGCGTGACCTTGGTGTTCATCTCTGAAGTTTCCGTGTCCCTCTTCCTGCTCCTAGCCACTTGCTGCGGAAGTAAGACGTTTTTTCTCACCGATCAGACCAAATTGGCACGAATGACCTACATACCTTTTCCAATTTGGTCAGTCTCTTCAAGATGATCTCGTAGTCGTGAACATCGTCGCCCACCTCGTTTTCTGTATCTACAATTTAACAATGCGTCCGTTACTTCATAATAATTCGTGTGCCTTACTTTACATATATCTCACATATATCTTTTGCGATTGTCAATTATTATTTCTAAATTTTGTTAGCCATTTATTCTAGCTTTTTTAATAAACTAGAACACCACATAGCGCGCGCCACTTTAGCCTTTTTGTTGTATTTACAATTTATATTATAATACTCGTTTTTACAAATTATATTCCCAGCAAATACAATGTTACATGTAACGTACATGTTAGTTGTAATTTCCTATTCAACAATGTTATATAACTGTTATATAACACGTATATTATATAACAGTTATATTGTTTGTTGAGTAAGAAATTACAACTAACATGTATGTTACATGTAACATTGTGTTTGCTGGGATTACAATAAATATCAAATTCATGTGGCGCGAACAACACAACTCGATCTGTCACCGCGGCTGACAGCTGCAAGCGGCACGAATTCAACTGCGACGGGATCGAGACAATCGAGACGGCCAATTAGCGTCGCGGAAAAGAGACTTCACCCACTTCGATACATTCGAGATTTAGTTAATACGCACTTTTTCTGATAGGATTTTTCTCTGTAGAATATGCTTTTCCGTACATACCATGAAAAGAAGTCGTTGGACCTCTCGTTGTTGACACATCGTCTTGAAAATCGTTCTCCAAGTCGCGCGCCTCAAACGCGTTCTCGGTGTCGGTGTCTGTAAGAAATAAAATAAAAATCAAATTACATAAACTGTGAGTTTCGAATTTGGCAAACTCACCGTTCCTCCAACACGATTGGCCGTCTTGCTGCAATTGAAAGCCAACTCTGCAGTGGCATCGATAGCTGCCAGGTAAATTCGTGCAAAGTTGACCGCACGGTTTTTCTATCGCGCACTCGTCTATATCTGCGGGTTGAAGAAACAAATAATTAATTTAGCTCTCTAACAGGATGTGACGGAAGTGTGGCATTTAGTTCCAAACGCCGAAACCGATATTCATTCTAATCAAGAAGACACGAGGGAAATCGCGTTTAGAATTATTTATTTCTTAGAAATGAAGGGTCCTCGAAGGAGTCAGCTCTAAGAAACGACACCATCGTCGCGTGTTAAGGCGCGAAGAAGAACATCCGATCGATTCCTCGACCACGAGTGCCTTCTCGTGCCTGGTAGCGCCAAACGTAATTAAATCGACGCGGCGCGATACGCTTCTCGATAGCATTACGCCGGACTAACTGCAGCGCAATCCGTATTGCGGTGTCCTGCATGTCCTGCATCAGTGGACTGCAATCAGACCGCGCGTTCTCTTGATAAATTTACGAGCGATTCCACAGCGGACGTTAAAATCGCTGTTCTGCGTGTGCAACAGATAGTAGTACGACCACGACTTTAATAAAAAATTCTATGCTCTAAATTAATCCAAAATTGGGCAAATCTTACTATTGAATGAATCTTTAGACCGCCGGGAAAACCACTTTTGTGGCTTTGCACAAATCTCAAAATTCTGTGCCATGTGTGTGTTACTTCCATAGAAAAATTCTTGAGGAAAAAACCACTTTTTTAATGAAAAAACGCCGGCAGTCTAAAGGTTAATCGATCTCGTAATGATGTCGCAGCATAAGGCATAATTTAAGAGTGCAATCCTGCAATTTTCTCCCGTTAAAATCGATACTAATGCATTAATAATAGTAATAATGACGCTGCATGTTACTTGGACGTTCGAATCTTAATTGAAGTGAAAATTACCTGTTTGGCACTGATTGCCGGTGTAACCCTTGGGACACGTGCACTTACTGGGCGACGTGCAAATTCCACCGTTCAGGCACGGCGCCGAACACGTAGCTAAAGAACAATCGCAAGTGCAGTTTAATCAACTCATCGTACACGTTATACAATTATGTGAACGATGTTCGAATGATATTCAGGGAGCTACCATTCACTACCCTACTTACGTTTGTTACAACCGGAACTTAGATGAGTGATTTGCGACCATCCCGGGCAGCAAATGAAACCGGAGGTCAGCTCGGTGTAACCGAGGATTAACCTAACGGATGTGTGTCTTTAATTGTAATGAAATGTACAAAGTGTAGAAAATATCACCCGAATGTGTGAAACACGAAGAGACTATTCTGGAGTATTCATGAATTTACACGGAAAAAACAATTCTGTTGGTAACAATCGAATTTTCGATTGCTCAGGGATCAGACGAAAACTCGACTGTAGGAACAGAAAAATTCCTTTATGAGGCTTCTGTATAGTCAATTGTTCTCAGTTGCCTCAACCGAGTTCTAATATCGTTGAATGTTCAGACGAATATTTTCACGGAGAAAAATAATTTTGCTCTTTTAGCAAAATCGTCGTTGCTACTACATATTCGTAATGACATTAAACAAATTTTGTTTGTTAATGTAACTAATTTTACAAATTATTCGTTATTAGAGCAGAAGTAGTTTCGTTGCCAGGATAGAAAAAATTTCTTGAGTGTATTTGTCCTAAAAATCACGTTAATTTGCTATTGATACAAAATAATGTATCCTTATCAAATTTATTTGCTATTGGAGCAAAACTGCAACTGCTTATATAAATCCATTATGGTTCTTATAGCAAAGTAATTTGTAGATTCAGCAAATTATATCCAACAAATAGTGATTAGTACTCTTAGCAAATCTTTTTGCTATCCATATAATAACGAAAAGATTTTACTAGCAGAAAATTTGCTGGGCCAGCAAATTATTTTTCTCCGTGTTCGGTTGCGACAACAGAAATATTAGTTTTCATAACAGAGGTATCGCTTCTGATCACCTAATTTTCAGTTGATTCCTATTTGGTTGCACCAATTGAGATTTTTTTTGCGTATACAAGTGTGTGTGTAATCGTCCTCAGATAATAAATTCCAAGACAGAATAAACTCAACTACTGATTAATCTCGACGAAGTTTCTCGCATACTCGAGACATACCTAATTTGTCTTCCTCGATGATGATGAGAAGTCGCTTGCCTGGTGCAGACTCGCCTCCTGGAAGGCAAACGTTAGCTTGAAATTCAGGCGAGAGAAGACGACTTATTCCGCAAACAAATTGTCCGGCACACTTTGGGACACAGCATGACTCTACTCTCTTAAAATGAATCAGTCAAACATGACTGAAAACAATAAATATACTGATTGCAGTTATAAGTATAACATTGAAAGTGCTCAGTGCTACATTCTTAACTGATATCACTGACTATTCACTGATTCACTTTAAGAGAGTACGTAGCGAAATCCGCTCGTGTTATGTGCTAACTTCCAAAGAAAATCAAGCTACACATAGCATCGCATTAAGAGTAGAAAGTACCTCCCTGATCAATTATCACCATGACTGAATGTAAATCAGGCGCATAAAAGGCATCATTGCGAAGACATTATCGCGATAGGATAACCCTGGAACCGATCCTGTCGATCCGGTCTCTCTCGCTCTCTCGATTTCAGCTTTGCATTTCGTTGTCGCGGCTTACGCGGCGGGGAAATTAAATCGGCCGGTCGGCTATTCCGATAGTCATCGTCGACGATGCGCCCCGCTTTATATCCCGTCGTTCCGGCCGAACTGATCGCCAAAGCGCAGTCATTTGAATCGTAAAGTGCGCAGAAGGGGCCGGTTAAACCGTGAAGTACGAAGGTCGATCGAACAGACGACCGAAATAAGTATTTGCGTTGGCGACGATATTACGGCTTACCGTTGCCGCGAAGTCGGCTTGGGAATTAAGCTTACACTACGAGAGTTGATGTGAGAGACTTTGCATTTCTGATTGAGACCGATACCCAGAGAGGTAAAACAAACAACATGAGCCAGGGATTCTCGAGTCGCCGCGTCGATTCCGCAATCGTCCGGGAATTCGAGGCGACGGGCGGGGTATATACGCGCGCCTCTCTCGCAGAACACATTCCCATTTTATTGCCCCATACCGCTTACCGATATAACCGCAGTCAATGCGCACGTGGATAAAGCGCGTTCTCGGCTCATTGAAATTCCGCGCGCGCGGCAAAATCCCGGCCGATATACGGCTGCGAAATCGCGGCGCGCCGAGGAAAACCAACCATCTCTCCCATCATTTATCGTTAGTATCATACGATCCGTCCACGCCTATGGTAACCATGGTGCTCCGAGCTGATTCACAGTGATTTCCTCGAGCTTTCTCCCGGGCAGGCGCGTAAATCGTTCGCGCGCCGTGTTCTTGACTCGCGAAAAATCCCGTGAAACGCGTTGCGCCCGCGCGACGGGGGCTCGTAGATACGGTTCGGAAGACATTCGCGTGGGAATACTGGTTCGGCTGTGTCGCTTCGGCTTCGTCGCACCCGTCGCCTCGTGCCTCTTTCTCTCGCTTTCTCCTACCCGCGACACTGGACGAGCGTTTTGACAAACGCAGAAACGAAATCGTCGCGAGGCGACGAGGCGAGGAGCGTGTCCCGCGGCCGATAAGCACCGTCAGGGGGTTTTTACGACGCGCCGATGATTTACGACGCGGCCCCGGGAAACCCTCCGACTTTCCACTCGCGAAAACTCCTCATCTCCAGCCGCGGCGTTTATTCGCCAGCTAGTTACCGGACCAGTTTTATGCAGCGTGGGTTAAAGGGTCAGCGCGCCGGAATGATTGGCGAAGTTGCGGAGCGACTGCAATGTCTCTATCGATTTAAAATATTATCCCGACAGGCGAGAAATTAGCGTTGCCGCGGACAGCCGAGCTCGTTACGTTAGTCGCGGAGCGATTTAAGACTTTGTAGGTCGAAAGTGATTGCTAATGGTAGACATATCTCTGTCGCTAATAACGGAAATGTAAATGAGAGCAACACCGACGACATCGACGGGCATTCCTGCGCGACACGAAAATTATCTGATTCGTCTGGATTTCTCAATTACACATTGGTATTATTAGATATTAAACAGATTATTATATTGTCAGATATTATATCCGCAGCTTATAATTAAAGTAAGACTTTCATCATCGAATTTAGGCTCGTATCAATAGCTGCGAGTAGCCGAGGATGACAGGCCAGGCGGGAAAAAAGGAATGCGTAAAGGGACGTAATAAAATCAACGACGTTCTCCGGATGCACGAACGGCCGAGGGCGCCGTCGCGTGATGTGGTTTACAAGGTTCCGCACCGAAGGGTGATAAATCCCGGATGAAATACCGCATCGAGTCCTCGCATGTCTACGGCTCTCTTAGACGCTTCCGAAATCTCAGCGGCGATCTCAGGATGATTTCCATACCTAGCCGCGTCGCGTATAGCCTCTAACGCGACGTCGTATTATCGCGGTCGTTTGTTACATTCTTGCATCCATCTGTTGCTCGCGTAGATTTTCACCGACGACGACGACGAGGACAGCGACAACTACAACAACGGTTTCCTTTACCACGGCCGTTCCTGCATGCTTAACGAGCCGCATACCTTCCTCGCGACATTGTTGCGCTTGCATTTTGTGTCTATGCGTCACCGAGAGAGCAAGTTGCAGAAACATTTCCCCGTCGAGCCGACAAGCAGTGTCCTATTTCGTTCGCGCGCACGCGAAACGTGAAACTTGTCAATTTTCTATCGCCTGTCGCGCTCTCGACGATTTTTCCAATCACCCGCGTCGAAATTATACGTTGTCCGGCGTTTAATATTATAAATAGCGACAGCTGGCTCTCTCGAGTAAAGCAGCACGGTGATCGTAATCTCTCGCCGGAAGTGATCCGCTAAATTAATAATAAATCCAAGCTACAGAAAGTAAAGAGAGAGAGAGAGAGAGAGAGAGAGAGCGAGAAAAGGAGTGAAGATTTCCACGGAAATACATGATTCGCGTTCTGCGCGTTTGGCGTCATGGTTAGTGGCAACATAAACATTGGCGTTTTATTGCCCGATCTCGCAAATGTTAGCAATTCTTTCTCTCCTGCGCAGCGGGCGAAAAACACGGCCAGAGGCGCGTCTCGCGAAATCTCCGGTTTCGCATCGCCAACGAGATCAAAGTGCGACGATCCCGTTCCCGAATTAGCCGGCGTTCGCGAAAATCGGCTTGGCGATCGCCGCTGGATTCTCCCGTGCGCCGTTTCATCGTCGCTTAAGTAACGAGTCACGTGAGCGACGAAACGATAAATCAGCAATTACGAACGACTTGAGATTTCGCGACGAACCGATTCGATGAAGAGGGCGGACAAGGCTGTCGATTGTGATCGCCGGCGGTATAACGATCGATTTGTTTTACAAGCGTTTCGCGTGCAAAACACGTGGAATCTCGACGGCCGACGGAACAAAGAGACCGGAGAGCTGAAGTGCCACTCGTGCCCGGCCGGCAATTTGTTTTTAAGGTTTTCCAACGATCACCCACGGCCATCGGCCGTCATTCCACAAGTGGAACCGGATTGATCAGGCGCAGTCCTCTGGACACTCGTGACACTCCATTTTTTTCCTTCTCCCAGTTCCGAAACGCTGCTCAAGCCACTCGGCAATTCTGCGAGGTTTCGGAGCGAAGTTATGGAAATCGGGAACATACGAAGGGGCAGAAGCGAGTCGCTAAGTCCACGTTTTATTCGCGTCGCAATTTTGTATACACTTGCGTATGCATCGATAGACCTTTTCCGCGCGCCGCGACGGCAGATAGCCGGTGACTTACGACAGTATGGTTCCGAGGGAGCTTCACGAGCGCGCGGACGTTCCCCGACGCGAGAGATCGCGCGAAAGCTACTCGAAAATTACGATGTATCTTGTTTCAAGATGCAAGACCTGAACGCCATAACGCACCTATATATTGCGCGTTTCAATTACGAATCGCGATAACACCTCACGGCGGTAACCTCGCGCAGCTGCGCACATCCACGTAGCTCAGCTTATCGCGAAAAGTAACGGAGTTATTTTCGAGCCGGCCGGATTGGAGGAGCTCCGTTGCGCCGTTGGAATACTTTTCTCGCCGCGTCTCGCTCCGTGAAGCTTATTTGAAAATGCCAGGGGGGAAAAGAACGATCCTCTGCAGAGACTCGATTCTCTGGACAAAGAAAGAAAGAGAAATTCTCTCCGCAAATATTTTCCGAATTATCGCTCTTCGCGAAGTCTTCCTCCGCGAAGATTCTTTCTGGAGCGAGGAAGAACGCATCTCGGAATATTTCTCAGGGCCGTCTTCTTGTCGCCTCGATTCCCTCGTTCGCGAAGCCCTCGGAGCGTCGACACTCTCGTATCGTTAGCGAACAATCGCCATGTGGCCACGCTCCGGGTATATTCACCAAGTGCGGACGGACGACGTCTAAACAATCCAAGACAGCGCAAATTGTGTGTATACGCTAACGAGAGTTCGTCGGTCGTCGATCCTCGGATCTCGCCATGAAGCGACTCTCGCGCGGTGATTCATGCCCGCTAATTTCAGAGCCACTCTTTGAAGAATTGCTTACACGAGTCTCTTTTTAGGATCGCCTATCGCTGCTCTCTCCGTCGCTCACGTGCATATTACGATCGGCTCGTCGACTCGAGGCTCGGCGAGCCGAGGTTTATGCAACCTGCTCGCCCCGTTGCGAATGTGTGCTCCATCGCAACATGTACTATCACTATTGCAATTCCGGAATTTACACGAGTCATTCGCGTCACGTAGAATAAATATTGAAAAATACTCTCTGAATTTCTCGGAGTGACATTTCGCTCGAAAATGTGGAGCAAGCACCGAACCGCACGGATTCCATTCCTTCATATAGACCAATATCCATAATCAGATCTCATATTTAACTTAAGTTCATATGCTGTACAGATCATTTCATTAGCTATGGAGTATCTGGAAATGAACTTAAGATAAATAAATAAATATAAGATTCTTAAATGTAAAATCGAAATTAAACAGAGTGAATCTGATGTATTTTCCGCCGTCACACAAAATCATTCTAATCGATCGAAACATTTGCTCATAAGGAGTCAGAATAACGAGTCACTTGAAATTTATATATCTCATGTGACATTCTCAGATTTTTATTCAGAGTTAAATTCAAGTTTTTTAGTTGAATATGATATATGTGATATTTATATATGTAATCACGTGATTCAACTAAAAAATTCTCATTGTTATAAGTTTATACCTGAGCATCTCACTTGAGGCAAGCTTCAAATAACAACTATTAATATGAACCTATAAATTTGAAACGAAACATTCACACTCTTGCGATTTCGAGTGGCAGTATTTTCACTATCGCTTCCAGTGAAAATACTGCCACTTTTCACTCGTTCCGAATGAGATTCCACTCCAAAATATTTAGAGAGTACATATCCAGGTGTAGTATAAAAATAGTACAAATTTGAATATCAAATAGTACAAAAAATCACATTAAAATTACATGAAAATGATAAGAAAATGATTAAAAAGAGTCACTTTTCAATTACGACTAGATCATGTTCTCGTCATTTCGACGTCATCGTGATTTTCTGTTTTGCTTAAGTATACGTAAGAAAATAAGGAACTGCGGAAAGGTATCCGGCCGAGTTCGGCTGCCCGGAGAAATTTTTGACGGCGCCTTATGGACTCATGCGATTCCCTAGCCCACGGTGTTTCTGCAAACAAAGAAATTGCCGGTCTCGAACGCTGCCCGAAAAGTGCGCGGTCCGTATTTGCGAAAGCGCCGGGATCACCGGCGCTCGTTCATTTAGAGATTGCATCTTGCGCGTCGAAAGCCGTGCCCTCAGCGGAATGCGCGACGATGCAACGGGAGCCGCGGGCAGGCAGCGCAAAACTTCCAAATTACAAAATTGCTTGATGACGGGTTACGCGGGTTACCGCTCAGGTGAAGTAATTACGCGCCTACGCGGTGCCAATAAGACGCGCGGCGTCTCTCATTACTACCTCCTGCGCTTCGTTTTCTAACGCGTTCCTCGCCGATCCGCTGCGCACACGAGCTACGTTCTCTCGCACGAAGCGTTCCTCAGAGTACTCTTGCTAAAAAACGAACGTGGGATAGTAGATAGTACTATCAGTAATATCGTGTGTCGATTTAATTAATTAATTCTCTAATTAATTTAGATCAAACTAGTCCTTTTTCAAATTAGTCCTTCTGTCAACCTCGCTCGTACGACCCTCTCGTTCCTTCTCGATCCCTTAAATCTTCGAGCTCTTCTGATATTTTGGGAAATACCCCAATATCGCGATTGTAAGTGTATGCTATCGGTATGGCTAATCCTGTGTCTCAGGAGAAGATCACACAAGCTCGTTGCTGCCTCTTGCTGATCGCCTATCTCGATGTGAGCCGTTGCTTACTCCTCGCACGCTACGCCCTGGCGGAAAAAAGGTAACCCCGACTTTCTTGCATGTCCATATGGAGCTCGCTCGTTTTCTTTAGCGGATACAGTTTATGTTCCCATTCACGGTATTCACCTTGCGTCGTGCGCGCCGTCCATAAACCCGTGGACCATAATTCATTAATTGTAACACGCGTGTGTCTCTCTCCCTCTTTTTCTGTACGCACACAAGAGCACTCTCCCTTAAGAAAAGAATCGGTCCTATCGCGAGTTCCATCCGCCGCTCTGCTCGTTTCTTTCTTTCGCTACCTTCGAGACCGCCATACATATGTATATCGAATATTCGAAGAAATGCAACAAAAAAAAAAAGAAAAATCGAGACCACTAACCGCAAGATACCCCGGTCCGTGCGGGCCGCGCGCATCGGCCAGCACACGTGTGTACCTGCATCTCGCGCACCTCATCCGCCCACTTTCCTCTCTCGCTTTTGACCTCTTCACCCCTTGCGTCCGCGGCCTGCGGATAAAAGTGCGCGCTAATGGATTTACATGAGGCCGCGAGCATCCACTTCGATCGCTCGTCCCTCAGTATCTCCGCGCCGCAATCTAAAGGCGCTGCAACGTCGCGCCATTCGCCACGTCGCACTTTGCATTTCGCCGCGGCGCGAACGTGAGTTACATAATGCACGTTAAATCCCCGTCGCTGTGAATACCGTGTGGTTACGGAAAAATAATCTCGTTTCTCATAATCACGCTTGCTCTTCAGAGAGCCCCGGCTGTCCTTCGCGCGCCTCGACCGCCTCGCCGCCTCTTCTGCCTCGTTACCTGGACGCGATATCCAGGTTCTCCCCCGATTGTCAGGCGGGCGACCGCCGGAACGGTCCGATGGAGCGATACGATTCAATGTCGAGTGCCTGCACGTCCACCGAAATTGTACGTCTTCCCTCGATCTGGTAGACGATCGATTCTCGCGGCCTTCGCGCGCGGCTCGGCGCGCTAAGTGTAGGGAATTATAAGGTCATGGGTCGGAGCGCACGCACGCACGCACACATACACGCGCGGGCAGCTCCGTCGGGAGTTCCGGAACTTTCGGCAGCGAGCTGCCGACGAGGTCGGGAATATCGATTCCCCGGAAATTTTCCGTAATTAATGAGAGATGCCCCGCGCCGCGCTGTCGCGGTATAATTGATCGAATCTCGGTGAACTGCATGGATAACTCGGGAAACCTGAGGGCGAAATGTCTCATGAGCCACACCACGCGCGATTTTCCTCTTCCACTCCGATTTTCGAGCTCTTCCTCGAACGTGAACGTGAAATCGCCTCGAAATTCGGCACATGATCGACTCGTGCGATACGCATCGCGCGGAGGGTCTTCGGAGAGTTGAACGGCCGATATGTTTACCCCCGCGGGGATACTGCGAGGAGCAAGAGGAGAATAAGACGCGAACGTGCGAAAGAAGTGCTCTATTTGCGGCCGTGGAATTTCAGTGCATCGCAATGCAAGTCTCTCTTCTCTCTTTCCATCCACGACGATACGGAGGAGCTCGCACGGAGGACCGCCCGCGCGTTGCTTCGCTTCTCCGCGCTTCTCCCGAGCGAGAGATAATAGGCGCGATCGAGTTTCAAAGAGAACGAGCAACCGGCTGCCGCGGCTAACTGGCTGCCCCGTTTAAATGTGTTTCGGATATTTGCTAATTAATCGCTCCTATTTCCGTCCGCTCTCCCGGCGATGAGCAAAAGGGGTGGCGGGCGCGACGAAAATTCAAGCGTCGCGTCTAACGAGCTCTGTATCCCCAGATTGCTAATGTTTATTTTGACCTGCACATCGAGTGACAATTTAATTTAGAATAATGTTTCCAATTGATATCAACTTATTCTTTTCCTACAAAAAAATGATCGAAAATTTTAAGTATGTATCCGGAAATTTTTATCTTACTACATATTAGCATTGACAATTCAAAGTGAAGAAAGACACGCATTGCTCGACGCGTTGCATCTGCAAATGTATTTTTCGCGAGGAACAACAAAGTGGCAGAAACTTTTCAAACATTGAGTAATACATGGTAGATTCGTGCTCCGAAATAAGCCGAATAAATAAACCGAGCACGACGCGAAATAAACATGAAGGAGTTTTGCAAACAAGTATCGATAAGTGCGGATGCAAATATATTTCGGGTCTGCCACACATGCAGAAGATGTCGTAGAAGAAATTACAAAAAAAATGTTTATAATCTTGAATAGAGAATCACGACCTAAATTGCCGTATGTTTGTTCACTTTAAAATGTTAACGCGCGTTGGACTTTTTACCTACAAAATTATTGTAATTATTTGAATGCTTTTTATATCGTATACGGATAGATCGTCAAACATGGTAGATTCGTGCTCTAAAATAAGCCGAATAAATAAACCGACCACGACGCGAAATAAACATAAAGGAATTTTGCAAAGTATCGATAAATGCGGATGTAAATATATTTCAGATCTGCCACATAGAAATTGTAAGAAATTGTAATAGAAATTACAATATAATTTTTGTAATTTTGAACCATACAGAATCACAACCTAAATTACCGCATGTTTGTTTAAAAATATTAACGTACGTTCGACTTTTTACTACAAAATTACTGTAATTATAATATTTGAATGATTTTTATATCGTGTACACAAGCGGATAGATCGTCAAATTTACTATTTCTACAGTAATTTATACCGCAACTTTTCAGTATAGTCCAGAGCTTGACAAAGGACGTTGTAAGAAGAAATATCGTTTTAACGTAAGTTTGACTTGAACTACAATATTCTCCCCATTTGTTTATTCGGTCTAGTCGAGCGCGGCGACAAGATGTGGCTTACGGATGTCACGCATGTTGACGCGGAATGACCGTTCCCGATGAGCATGATGGAATGCGCGTTTATAGTTTCTGTGGACGCATTCTATCGATGAATGACACCTGTCCCTTTACGACCTCGTCGTTCATCGATCAGCCATCGATGTTGAGCCGCGCGCCGATAAGCGATACAACGTTCGGCTACGCGAAATGTGCCCAAGAGTGACACTGCAGGATGGTTATCTGAGGTACTCGGAACGGCTTGAATATTCATTATTCGCATTTCTTTGAGCCAGTTACTCATCGATCATTCGAATGGTGTCGTAAACGAACTAACATAAATAATCAAGACAAAACGCGTAGCCGGCGGTGAAGAACGTGATGGAGCCGCGGTCCGTATCTCCTCGCGCTGCTGGCGCACAGACAATACGCGGAACAATGGCGGTTAATTAAGAGGGGAAACGCGGTGGTGTATAAATTAATGCTCGGCCGCGACTTTCGTGAGCGCGCCGAATGATTTTAAATTGTGAGTTATCGGCATCGCGCGCGGCTCAAACATTGAGATCGATAATGACGGCGTCGTCTCCCCGATGACGCACTTCGAGTCTCTCGATTCGAAACAAAGTACACGAAGCGCTGGGTAATTTTTCCGCTCTCCTTTTTTGCCATTGTCGAGCGAGAAGACTCAAGCGCGTTAAGAACGCCGATACCATTGGCGGGCCGTCACCTCCGAATCTCCCCGGCGACCTTAAGTCGACAAATCGCGTTTTAAGTGTTATGATCGTCGCGTCAATGGGCTTAAATCGATGATACGATCCGGCCGCATCACAGCCGCATCGTCGAGAATTTCTCGATGCGCGAAGTGCACGCGAGCGCGGCCACGTGTGCGTGATGATGATGCGGAGGAAGAAGAAGAAGAAGAGGACGATGGAGCGAGAAAGAGAGGCAGCGCACGCACACCGCTTTATCGTCGGACAGGTTTATAAGATTTTTTAGCCCGAGGCAGGCATCTGGGTAACCCGATCGTGCGACTGCTAAGGTAGACGAGCACCGAATTATTGCGCTCAGATCAAATAGTAAGTAATAAGTAACGAGAGGTCTCAACGAGCTTGCTGATTCTTATCAGACATCCCGAGATCAGTTACTCTGCTTCTTAGCAGGCATCCCGAGTTGAAATTTTGATTCCATTTTCGACCTTGACATTCATTTAACGCTCTCTCTGACACCCAATCGAAATTTTCATTCTATTTTTGACCTGAACTTTATGACACTTATATATTCTGAACAATCAATATTTAACATACACAGAAACTGAAATCCTACTTAACGTCTCTCTAAATAGCGGCAAATACACAAAGCGTCACTTATAGGTTTTGAAGAGAGTCTCTCGATCAAGTTAATAGGTTAAATAGGATCAAGAGAAGTTGATGCAGGCTTCAGAATATCAAAATAGCCGTTAAACAGAATATTGCGGTTGAAAGTAGGATCAACTTCTTTTGATTCGATTTAACCAACTAACATTGCCGAGAGGTTCTCTTTAGAACGTATAAGTGGCATTTTGCGCGTTTGCTGCCATTTAGAGGCTCCAAATGATACTTCGGTTTCCACGTATATTAAACGTACACTGATCCTTCAGAATATACGGATATCATAAGGTTCAGATGGAAAGTAGGGTCCAAATTTCAACTCGGGACACGTGGATTGCAAAAATTATACCGGTCCGTTAGGCACGATTACGACTGGAAACTGGTATCGGGAGGGTAGTGTCCAAGAAGCGACATGAATATTGAAATGATTGCGAGACGAAATCACGGCGCAAATGATATTGCGCGTACCTGGCGGTGTTTACACCGCCGTGGGCGCCCTTCGCCGTGCTCGGCGTGAACGCCTGCGAGGCTTTCTGACGGGCAATCATCGAATCACGCTGGGCAGCGAAATGATCTCGCGGCTGTCAGGAGGTGATAAAAGTCGCGCGGCGGTATGCTGATTTCCTCTTAATGGTCGCTTCAGGAGGCCGAGGCGGGAATGCGAGGTGAGAATAGGAGAATGTGTCCGCGATGCCGCAGCGAGAAAATACAGCATCCATCTTTTCACACCGTGACGCGATTGATGATCGTCCGGTGTAGTTCGCGTGAGTGCGAGACTCGTTTATCTTTTCATCAACGAAATTGCCGATGTGTGTCTATGAGTTGTCGCCACTGCAACAAACTAATTTCCCGCCGATGACACGTTGCTTTTCCTCCTTCTATTGACACTCTACAAATCCGTGCATTTTCTCCGTAACGAGAAGAAAGACCGAAAGCCCCGGAATTTCGCCGAGTCGAAGCGGAGTTTCACGTTCGCTTACGAGCGATCGGGCTAATTGGTACCTTAGGCTAACAGAAAGCGCCGGACCGCTTTTAATTCACGTGTGTGCGAGGGCGAAGTGTGTTGCACGCGCATACGCACGTACGCACGCACGCGGCCAAAGGTGTGTTGCCCGCCGTCGCGCACGGACAATCCCAATAATTGTACGCGACAGAGAAACGCGCCGCTGCGCGTGAGATAATTAATCGGCCGATTAATTAAAAGGCTCGCCTTTGAACGGCGGCGTGTACGCGCCGGTCTTGTTCCGTCGTTACTCGCGCTACTATCGCGCTCGGATCGTACATCATCGCGTACGGACGCGCGGCGCGGCGCGTCGCTCATTGCCCATAAATATAGTAATTCAGCGACACGTTAGCGGCCCCCGCCGTATATTTACGCGCCGGCTCATTCACTTCCATTTACGTGGCCGGCGCGAACGCGACGCGAGTAATCGCGTCCGGCCGCGCTCTGAATTATTCACTCCTCCTTGCGAGACGCGTTTGTCCCCGGATCACGGGGCTATTACATGTGGTTGCCATCTTACCCGCGAGATCAATCACGCTCACGTTAATCGAGCGAAACCTCCGTGCGATCCGCGCGACCCCCCATTCAATCGAGCCAAACGTATTAATCCCGAGATCTCAGCGATTCGTACGCTACTCACCCCGGATGATGTCTCGTGTACGTGGGGGCCGTGGTCGGGATCAGCTGATAACTTTGCGTGACGACCTCCGCCGGTTGATGCCGGTGATTACCGTGATAACCCGCGTACGCTATCGCCCTCGTGCCACCGTGCTCCGTCATCGCCACGGCGCCGCTGAAATTGTGCTCCAGTGTCCGTTGCTCCATATGATGATGCCATGAGTCCGGCTGCTGCGGGGACGGCGACCTAGTCGCGGTCACCTGTGCTCTCGACGTCCATGGGCTTCTCGAGGTGGTTGTCTCCGGAGCAACGCGGCCGTCGCCTGAGCGGTCGTGTCTGGCATGCAGCAGTCTGTCGCGGTACCAGGCCGGCCATACGACCCTGTGGTCGCTGCGCGAGGGTACTCGATGATGATCCTCCGGCGACGATAGGGCCGGACACGCCGTGTTAGCGATGAACCAACACGTCAGCAGTATCTTCAGGGCCATCATTCAGGTCACTCAGTCTCTGGTTCTTTTTTCTCTCTGGTACCTCCGGAGCTCGAGAGAGGTTCTCGGGACGATCGCGCGATGTCCTGGCGACAACGAACGGGCCGGTCACATTCTCGAAGAACGCGCTGAGTCCGCGTAGGACACGACGGACATCCGGTGCGAGGTCCTCCACGGGCAGCTGAGAGCACTACTGGGAGAGAGAGCACTACCGAACGAGACGCTGGCCCCACGTGCTCCAGCTGCTGGTACCAACAACCCCACCATGAGTCACTCTCTCTCTTTCCCTCTTCTCTTCCTCCCTTTCTCCGTCTCGTTTCTTCTGCCTGTGTTGCTTTCAGCCGCGCTTCCCTCTTCTCCCTTGCGTTCGCTCGCGTTCGCCTGATCCGCCTGGACTCTCTTTCTCCCTTTCTCCTTGCCATTCTCGCGCTACAGCCGCCGCCTGGTCTCCTGATACCCCACCAGCTCCTGCGATAACCACCTACGTATCCTTCCGCAGCAGCCTCGCCGCGCACCGGCCGGGAGAAGAAGGAATTCCTCTACTGTGGTCTACTATCTTTACGAGCGATAACGCTATTCCGGACAAAACTCTCCGGCTGCAAAGGTGTCACGGCGCGAAAACGGATGTGGGTCGTGTCGATGTGTGTGAGTCACATTCGCGACACACTCGCGAATTCCGCCGGAACAAAGTTCCAGATGATTAACGGGCCGAAGGAGGGGGAGGGTCGTGGATGGGTGAATGCGGCTCTTTGAATCGCAGAACGCATCCCTTGAAAACGGAAAGAGACGTTGCTGGCGATTAAGTATCTCGCCTATCAGCGAAAATTGTTGGTGGCAGTTACACAGTGGATAAATACAGAACATGGACGGACCAGTCGGGAGTAAACGACATCGGCATCGCGAGTCTAAGATTAATGAAGCGGATGGAGGTATTTACCGTCGTAAAGTAGACGTGTACGAGCGCGAAAACACTTTGGTTCGTTGTTAAAAATATCTAATGATACAGCCGCAGCAACGGCACACCCGGTGGTTGGCCGGTGGTAATTAAACGCAGCGCTACGATAATCGCTGTCATAAGCAGAAACCGCAACGCCGCTGACATAACGATCGGCTCGACGCACGTAATCCGCTGCCATTCGCATTAAAGCCCTGTTCATTATTCAGTGGAAAAAATGCGTAAGCAGAGAGAGAGAGAGCGTCATAAAACCACGTGAAAACGAAATGCAGAGACGAAACGACGAACAAAACAACGCTCTCTATCCTCTCCTCTCCGCGTCGTCTCTACGGAGCGTGGACTTTTTATATAAGGTTACGCTGAAACATTCAGCTCTCCTGAATCGAGGCGGCAGCGCGCCAAGGGAATTGCACGAGACCGACGTCGGTCGATTTTGCAATGTCGGTGGTGCCGGGGAGTTACGTGCGCTGGAAGTCTCAGCGCAATTCCTGAATCACTTCGGCCACGACGTTACTCGGGACCAAGGTCAGTGGTGCAGTGGCTGCGGCCGTGGCGAGGTCTCCGTTACCTTTTTGCTCGTTCCACCGAGTTGAACCGAGGGCGTACGGACGAGAGGAGAGGAATAATTGCGCGGATCATCGTCGCGTTATTGCCCATTAGGAGGCGCAGGACGCAAAACACAGAAGCGCATCCACAGACCGCCGGGAGATAAATCAAGTGGAATAAAATGCCGCGACGTTCGTTCCCACGAACGCGACGTCTATTCCCCCTTTCGTTTCGGATCGTCTGGGTCGATCTGGCCCAGATGATGCTCACGACAGGTGACGAGAGCGAAGATCGAAGTGGTGTCTCTCTCCCGCGACTTCGCCATTGCGCAAGGCGCCGAGAGATACACGAGATGCGAGAGGTACGAAATTCCTCCGCGCTCTTACTTACTCGCCACATTTCTTGGAGTGGAATCTCGCTTGAAACGAGCCAAAAGTGGCAGCATTTCCGTTGGAAACGTTAGTGAAAATACCGCCACTCGAAATGGCAAAAGTGCACAGAGGAAAATGTCATTCTGCTGCTAAGAAAGGCAACTACTCGGTCTACTTTCCTTCTTCCAAGTAATGCTTAACTTCAACTTTCAAGAATATCTCCCCAAAATTGTTCCAAAATATACACATTTATAATAAATTTAAGAGAAGTTCATTATAATCACGCACAAAAGAAGAATTCATTCTCTTTATAAGAATATTATGAAACTTCGTCGAAGAAAAGTTGGTTCGAATCTATACGATGAACAAACCGAATTTTTGGTTCAACTCAATATTCTTGATTGAAATGCTGAATCTATTAGAACCCAGAAAGTATAATATTTCGAACAAATCTGATATTATCTGATATTATCTGATATTATAAATCTGAGCTTATGATAGGCTTGCGGATACATGAGCTAATGAGATGCTTGGAACAAGTAACATTCACTTGAATGCAGCATGTAATTTTCTGTGCGTGAACGTTTCATTCAAGCTTAGAGTGGGTCTTGACACCAGGACGCGCGACTGCTTCAATCAATTCAAGTGAATACGTTCCCGCGACGATGGAACACATCGGGTTCACTCTCGAATTTCGAGTGGAAATGTTCACTCGACAATTCGGAGCGTAGAGTTCACTCTGTATGAGCGAAAAGTCACTCGAATTCAATGGACTCGGCGGGTCACTCCACTTTCCGAGTGTAATTGCACTCGAAGAAATTCGGGGAGCGAAAGACGGAATAGTATGCCTGATTTAAACGCGAAGGACACAACGAAACCGGAGTAATGTTTCATTCGGACGATGGCGGTGCACGCTCGAGCGAAACGGTCATGATTAATGCTGTCGACACCACGTAGGAATGTTAATCGAGCTCGCGGTGATCGCGAAAGACTCTTTTTCCATCTCCCTCCCTCTCATTTTTTCCGCTCCTTCTTTGGTCCTTTCGTTTGCGCGTCGTTTTTGTTCCGTTTTCTTTTCTTTTATGTTGTCGGTGCGTGCGCGATAAGCCTCGTTATCGAGACGATCGCGGCGTTGTCGTCTCATTAATTACCGCTCGCGCACTTTATTCTGTCGATAATTCGTCGGTAGCCTGACCGGTTCGTCCTCACAATCAATTGCAGCCTCATCCGAGCCCGCGTAAGCAATTCACAACGTCGGTTAACGATTAGTTATTTCCATAGTTGGCTTCAGGCCCCACGCTCCGAGTCACGGTCGCAACTGCGTGTGTATTCGCCGAAGTTACTTCGCTCAAACGATTTCGGCAGGGACTGAACCGGATCGAAGTGAGCTTTGAAACAATTAGTTTCTTCGTTTCGAACGAACTATTTTATCCCGCTATTTTTCGCACGATAAAACGGCTCGCTTCAAACAAGAAAGACTAACGCGACAACTGCTTCTAAGCTGATTTCCGCCCAGGTCCATCCTACGTTGAAACATCGGCTGTGGTGTTTGCAAAATTTCCAGCCGCGGAAGCTTCACGAGCGAATTCTCAAGTAGCACGTTTATGAGTAAAACGCACGTTGAAAAGACTCGTAAGCACGCGCGTCTCAACGCGTATCCCTTGCAAAGTGCGGAGAATTTTACTCTGTGGAGGAGAGCAATGTTGCGGAAGAAATTAATGACCGCGGTAAGTCGCTGAGGTCGTAACGACTCCATAAACTTTGACCTTTCGCTGAGAGAGAAAACACCTAAAAACTCGCATAATCAAGAATTAATCGAACGAAACTAATTCGCGGTGTTTGCGCGAAACGCCGCGATAATTCGAATTCAACGGGGAGGAAGCGCGACACGTCTGATTCCGAAATAAGTGACTGAATTGCACTCCGCTCGCGCGCGTCCGTTGTTATTCCGATCAGGAATTAATTTTAGCCAGCGCGCGCGGCTCTGTCCTGTAATTAATTTGCATTAATTGCGCCGGCCGCATCGCGCGATCTGCGAATGTAAATTTCATAAGGAACAATCTCGCGAGTCGTAATCTCTGTGTCTCGCGGCACGCATATCAATGATAGACGACGTCGTAAATAACGAGACGCGATTTCCGTCATGAGAGCAAACCTCGGGAGAAGTTAATCGAAGATTGCTCTCTTGGCCCGCGGGGCAAACGACGAAATCACTCTTTCGTATGCAAATGAAGCGATCGGTTCTCGACGGTGTCGCTGACTAGTTGTTAATTTCATCCTTCAAACTTGCGATGCAATATGCGCTTGTATACACTGAGAGAAGAAATATCTAAAAAATAATAAATATTTATTTGGTGGGTATCAATACCATCTGTTCAAATCTGTTTAAATCTATAGTTTTTTATTCAAAGCTCATCAATCGAGAGTTACGCGACGAGTAGCCTTAAATGGAATAAACAATTGCTTTCGTAAAAAGCTAAGGTTTACTTAAGGGGCTTCAAGAAAACGTATATTTTATATTAGTACAAGTAAATATGTTATTCACTATTTATTATTAAATATTTATTAAATATTTATTATTAAATATTTATTATTTCTGAGATATTTTTGCCTCTCGGTGTCGTGTGACGAATGTTCCGCGGCTGAAAGGGCGGAGAAACACATCTATCGAGATGGTTGACGCAATTGCGCGTTTTTCGCGGAAAAATCGCGCCCCGTGTACGAATACGTCGGCTCGTGTCGCCATTGTGTCCACTTTTCAAAGCGACATCGATCGCTCCCTCGATACACGATATTGCACGCTGCGACATGTTTCTGCTGCCGTGCAACCCCTAATGCTCTCTAATTCTCGTACACCCGATGCATGACGCAAGCACGGACACATGCACCGCACTCGGGTCACGTATCCAGGCTCTGACCTACTGACACGATCCCGTGACGTCACGGGAGAGCAGTGGAGACGGCGAAAGGGTGGCAAGGCTGAAGTAGGTGGGAGGCACTCTCCTGTCCCGACGAAGGAGGTATCTTCCACGGCACGTAACGGCGCGACGGGGTATGATTCAGAAAGTAAAAATACGAGCGCGCATCGCGCTTAAACGAATACGGCCGAATAAATGTTGAAGCAGACGGAAAAGATGCGCGTCTCTGCGAAATTGTTTGACATCGTTTCAACCGAGTCCCCCTATATTCCCGCAACGTGTGACACGGTCGACTAATCGTTTGCACTCGCCAGCAACCAACGTCAGACGATTATCCTAGGGGCGACACGTCATCCTTTGTCTAAATTCTCGCGCTCTTCCGCACCGCTTCATATGTTATTTTACAACTTTTTGTAGCCTCTTTACACGTATTTTCGATCGAATTTTTTCCCGCGTCAGTTAAGGAACCATCGCGACCACGCGGACGACCCGACAGTCGCGGCTCGAGAGCCAAGGATATGAGAGATCGTCGCGCGATCGCCGAAAGAGTCTCCATCGCCAAGAGCCGTCAACGACGTCGGTGACAGTTCCTCGGCCCCGTCGCCGCACTCGAGCACTCTCGCCCGACCTGAGAACCGACGGCAACGACCTTGCGCCGGTCTATCATCGAAAAGTTCGCTCGGAGATTCTCGCCTTCTTCAAGGAAAATCGGGAAAAATCAAGGCCTCAAATTTTCTCCCAAAAGTACGCAGATCAAATTCGAGAAATTCGCAGCTTGTCGTATCCCAGGCGACACGAATTACCAGAAGATGTTTCAAAGACCACCAAGAGACACCCTGCCTCTTTGCGACGTCTTTTGAGCGTTCTTGAGTAGTTCATGATGTCTGGAGTGGTTCTAACGAAATCGTACAGCTCATTACGTTATCGACGGAGAGACAACCATACGATCGACTGCCACACGTGCGACGTAAACGCGGATCGCGATGCACATGTCCTTCCGGTTCACCAAGCGCTCCGTCATCCCTCCGCATAAACCACCTCCGCATATTTCAACGACAGACGAACCGCGCGCGCGACACCGTTGTGCATTTGCACCCGGAATACGGTATTTTCCGCCTGCCTCGTGGAAATGCGCGCTCGTATGCCGCTCGCCTTGACATCGTAACTGGAATATATCTCTCCAACATCGCGTTCGACCTCCCTCGCACTTTTCCGTCGTCCATCGCGTCTATCCCGTCGATGCGCTGAATGATGGCCCGCTGGACGTCATGAATTTTCGCTCCGTCGCCCTTGCGGCTTTAAACGTCAACCGGCGCGAAAGACTATCTACCTATCTACTCTATTTATCTACCTACTTATCATCTCTCTGTCTTTCTTTTTCTCTCTCAATGTGCTCTTTCTCAGAAATGAAACTTGAAACGTTTCAGAGTGCTGTTAGCTCTGTCGTCAAGTGACTATGCGCTCATCCTGCTCGCCGCTCGTGTATCATATCTCTATCGACGAGAGTTCTGAATCCTTAGTCTTCCATCTATTATACTTAAGTCGCTACTGTCGGCGACGTGCTTATATGTTGAATTATTGACTCATATTGATTTACGTATTATCAACTTTATGCTTCCTTTCGCTACCTTTCTGTGAAATGAACCGCGCGGTTGCCTCGTGCACACAGTTGTCGATGTCATGACTCCACCAAATTATATGTCCGCTCTATGAGATATATACCGGGATAAAAATACGCGACCATACAATCTGATGATACACTCCAACTCGGGGAACCTTGCATACGGCCGTATACTATTGTGAATCATAAAATTTCCAGCACGATTCTACCTCTAATCGAATCGTTGTCCTTGCAACCCTAAATCCCAGCGCCCTTTTTACCAGCGTTCACGGCCACTCTATATATTTCGGATAGTCGAGCGATATTCCAGTTTCAGGCAAAGCGCCAGCGAGTGGGTCTATAAGGTCAGTTCTGACGGTAAAAACGTGCGGCCAATGCGAAATTCCCCTCGGAGCTGCCTGCCAAATGGGCCACATTCCGGGGATAGAAGAGAGGGCGAAGGTTACGACGACGACGACGACGAAGATGTCGCGCGGCCATAAAAGTCGAAACGCTGGCCGACACGCGCGAACGTGTACGTGTCGAGATGTACGGACTCTAAGCGAATTACCTGGGATCCACACGTGGATCTCGAGGTGCACAGCCTTGAAACGCTACGACGACCATGAAATCGATCGTCCGGCCGCGTGATGGCTTCTCGCGCGATCTTGAAACCGGGGCCAGAGCGAGAAAGGCCGAACGTATCACCTGTCGACTTGGAGCGCCGCGACGTTATATTATCAAGGATTTGTTCTCGCACGAACGAGCCTCGACACAACTTCTCTCCTCTCCTCGCCGCTTCCCACCGAGTATCCCCGCGATGACGACGCGATTTTTACCGCGCCATCAGCTCGTTATCGTTTAAAGTAACGAAGTCTGACTTCAATTTCCGGCGATACGTCACACGTCGGCCCGTCACCGTAACTTCCGCACCTTACACCTCTTACCTTACGCTATACCTTGCCGCACCTTGCACCTCGAGTCTTATCACACGACGAAAAATACAAGATCGCGACTCCGTTTACCGTTTGGTTGTCGCGAAAGAGATCGTCCCGCTTTCGCGTGCTAATTTTTTGCAAGACAATCTTCTGGGGGGGGGGGGGGGGGGG
>NW_022639456.1:3573654-3580774 GCF_010583005.1 Odontomachus brunneus | reverse complement strand
TTTGGGGGGGGGGGGAGGGGGAGCAACCCCTTAACAAAATCTCTAACATTTCACCTACTCACCCACAGATGCTATTTGTCTGGGAGCGGACGCCGAATCTCAAAGCTAGTCCGTGGCTAGCCTGGTTGACGACGGCCTTTGTGCTGTGGCGTTGTCGAAGCCGCATCGCCCGGACGGTCCTCGCGGTTTCACCGCTGAGATTGCTGAGGAGGCGAGCCGCCGACCCGACGATCAATCAGAAGGTACAATCCGCGATGATCCTGAAGCAGCGCAAACGGCACAGTCTCGCACACTTGCACAAGCACAAGACCAGCAGTATACGACGCGCTAAGCGGCCACTCTGCACCGGTGACGGCCCGCACGTACCCAGCGCCGTGTCCGTGATTCAGGCAGGACCTCAGATCCACTACAGGGTCACTAGGAGCGGCAGGGTCTACGGGAAGTACGCGAACAAGGTCGCCATCCGGAATGGAAACGGCATTCAAGAAAGCCATTGACGCCGCATTAGGAATATCGAGCTCTCAAGCGCCGTCCTCGTCTCCTGTATGTGTGTGCTTGCTTGTGTGTGTGTAGGTGTGAGCGTATATATGAAAGCGCCACGTGAACGTCGTGGTCGTCGTCGTCGTGTCGTCCACGTAATTCCGTACCCTCTGAAACAATGTAAATATATATACAATGTATTTATGTCTCCCTTCCTCTTCTCCTGACACGATACTGACTTCTTCCTTTCTTATGTTTCCGTTTTTTTTAAATCTCGCGCGCACTATTCCTTAAGTTCCAGTTCTTTTAAATTCCACCCATCCGAGCCCGAGAAAAACACTCGCGACAGCTTCTTCCGCGTTTCCCTGGGGTCAAATGGTCTCGTGCAAATCTACTGTTTGACTCAATAGGACTCGGGAGGTTTTGTTTTGGCAGTTCGATGCTACACGCGCGTGAATTGCAAACACAAACATTGTACGACGTGCAGTTGTATGTATTTCGTGCAATCGAATAATGTGTGTATATTTAACGAATGGACGGTTTGAAGAATTCAATAAAAGCTCATTACATTCACGGGTTGTCAAATATTTTTACGCGTAAATAATTTCATAAAAGAGCAAAGGTGCAACGGTGCTTTTCTTAGTCGGCGAACCAAGTAACGAGCAGCGTTGCAAGAAAAGTTCAAAAAATTGGCAGTGGACGTGAAAGGTCATTATCGATCTGAACAATTTTTTCTGCCAATTATAATGCAATCTCCGCTCGCGCGAGCGTATTCGAGGTGAGTTTCTCTCCCCGCTCGAGAAGGGTTCGACACAAATATCCGGACGAGAAAGAGCGCGAGTCTGTTCGTTTTCAACGTCCTCGGCACACTTTTGAGCGCAGAATCGCTTGGTAAAGACCTTCCCGAAGAGGTCATCATGGTATTCAGCGTTTTGGACTTCACGCTGCGTTCATCTCTCTCGGCTAGCCACAAATCAATAAGAGGTAGCTGCGTTTAGGAAGTCTCGTGCGTTCATATAGGGTGTCCCCAGCGCGTTCCGCATACGCCGTCCTTCGCTCGCGGATATTTCAACCAAGATTGAGTGTTCCTCAACACACAGAAGTCCGAGCTATATTTCGAGAACACGAGCGATCGAGAGTTTGAGAATCTTCGCGAATTAACGCTTCAGACTTGCTCATATCCATTCTGTCACCTTCCGAAAGTTCTCGCACTTAACGCGAGAATTAAATTCCAGCTGATGTATCAATAAGGGATGAAAAAAGAAAGAGAGGAACAGCCTCCGGCTCGGTTCGCGTCCTCGAATCGGGATTTTTCAACGAAGGGGAGACCTTTCCCGCAATTGGAATGACGGAACGTCTAAAAACGTCTTTCCCTAAGCTGTCGCGCGGACGGTGTATCGCGGAAAAGCGCTCGTTGGCACAGCCCAAGTAACAATGAAATGCTGCAGAACTTTCGTATCAGAGATGTGCCAATTTGACGGCACAATGCCCGCGGTTTCAGAATGAGCGAGCGTATGGAACATGTGCGTCGTCGCGAGAGCAGAATAGTGGGTAACTGTGCTAAATTTAATCATTCAGTACCTCGGCCACGTCACTGACATCAGGATTGCGCTCGTTGCGTTATCCTGAGGATTTCACAGGACGTGCGACGCCCGCATCGCTTAGAAAGTTCTACTTCGATACAACCGATCTCTGCAGCTAGAGAAGCCGAACAAAGAGAGAGAGAGAGAGAGAGAAACAGACGACTGCGAGATTGAAAAGTCCAATCGCGTGATTGTCGCGAGAGGAAAATTTTCATTACAGATTCGGGATTTAATCGAGGTGACTCCTATACGAATAACCGAGTACTACGCAAAAAATAGTTTACGATCGGATTAACAATTCAAATTGATCGCCGTCGGCAGGAGGGAAATTATCGCGGAGACGATCGCATTAATATGCGCGAGTTCCCAGCTTCCCTGTCTCGAACGCTCTAAATTACTGCCGCCCGAATAAAATTCTGATGAACTGTCTAAAGATCTAATTTGAATTTCCGCACGATGTAATTAACACAGCGTGCGTAGTGTCGTGCTGAGAAGGAGACGCGCGTCGATTCCGCGACTTTAATCAAACGCGGCGCGAATAAATTACAGAGGCGACTCCATCGACGCAGTTACGGTCAGCTGACGGAGATGCCAGCTGATTCGGCTGCCGGGGGAAGAAGCAACTAAACGCCAAGATTAACGGCATCTCTCGCCCGTGATGTGGAACGAAGAGACTGAAATTGTATGATCTCGGCGTGTGATTGAAAGAAAGAACGGGGAAAAAAAACGACAACACGAACCCCTCGCGCGATGACGAGACGGAAACGCCGAAGGGGTAGTCTAACCAAACCGAGCGCGACGATCGATAACAAAACATCACGAGTTACTCGGTCTCGAGGTCGACCTCGAGAGCGTCTCGTTCCGACGAACGTTCGCGTTATCAACAGACTCTCGTTATGTTATTCGATCGCGCGCGTTCGACAGTCCCGAAATCCGACAGGTCGGGGTGCTCTCCTTCGCGGCAGTGCGAGCTTGTTACACCGTGCCGACGGCGTTCTTGGCCGCACAGGGTGCTTGGCAGTCGCTCGCGACGGCAGGGTCGCAGCCTCGAATGCGCCGCGAAAATGCCCGGATGGGAAAGGGTGGATCGGGGGCGGCGCGCAAGCGTCGTCGCCGTCGTATCGACGCCTCGACGCCCGGGCCGAGGGAGAGAAACGGACTTCTCGCCGCCAGTAGTGGTAGAAGTCCCGGTCGGGGTCGAGCAAGAGTGCAAGTATGCGCGTGTGTGCATAGCGGTGTGTGCTTCTGCGAGTGCATCTCGAGTGCGTCTCCCTCGCAGCGACGGCGGGAGAAACAGGGACGCTGAGGCACGACGTCGCCGTACGGACAACTGCGACGACGACGACGACGACGACGACGACGACGACGACGACAACGACGACAACGACGTCGACGAGAAGGAGAAGAAGGAGGAGGAGGAGAACGAGAGGTGTGCGAGAACGACGTGGTGGCATAGAGGACGACGCGTTACCAGCGTCTCTCGGCCGTCGCTGCTGACTCGGTCTGATCTCACGCGGAGGCGAAAGTGGCGCGAGAGGCTGCACGAGAGAGGGAAAGAGAAAGAAAGAGAGAGTCGCAAGAGACTGTGAGAGACATCGGCTGAGCTGCTGGTGGACACGCGATCAGGATGCGACCGAGGAGGTATGTACTGGTGTCGGTTGGGCAAAGATGGCAGTGAGTAGCGAACGCGACGTTACGTGATGTTTGGCAGCCCGCGGATGCTGCGTGGACCGCGACGCGATGTAATCATCTCATTCTGCGCAATTTCATTCCCCGCGCGGACCATTTCGTACGCGAGTACTCTGCGTTGCTGCGTTTCTCCGATCGCGATGCGATGGTCCCCGGGTGGCCGTTCACAGGACCGCGAGAGAGCGGGAAGACGGGGTGAAACGGCTGTTCCCTCGCGGCAAGTCGAGTCCTTCGAGTGTCACGGAGGGTAGTCTTGCGCAATCCTGTACGCGGCTGATCGCAGTCGCGAAACGCGTTCCGCGGTAATTTCGCGAAAACACCCAGGCCTCTTCGTTGTTGACACTCCTCGATTGCACCCTCCTGTATTACCCTCGCTGGGTCTCGCGTGTTCCCCGCTCTGAGCCCCTCTTCCGTTCTACCCTCGACTGCGTGTTCCGCAGTATAAATATTTCAGCGCCTTTTTAACTGACAAGTCTAACTGGCCGATGACAAAATTGCACATTCGCGTGTGATATCACGTCAACCCCCGCCAGACCCATATTAGCCACCCCGTGGCTAATGGGCCCTCCGTGTCTGATCGGTATCTCTCTTATCGGTTGCGTCACTTGAGGCTCGATCGATCGATATCTGTTAATCGCGTATCCATGTGTGATACAACAACGTCAATTAATCAACATTGCCCAACGTGGTTGAGTCCGCGCGACGATCATTTTTCCTCAACTATTTATCAAGCCCAGGGTACACAGGCATCGATCGAAAAAGCATTTATTCGCGGATGAACTCGCTTTTTCGTACTTTCTACCTCTTTTGACTCGGAGCAAAATTGCTACAAAGAGTCGCTAATAAGTGCACACACAGGGGCCGCGCTGAAATTTCACGTCGCGAGCCCAACCGAGTCGAGCCACGCGGACGTATCGGCTCGGCAAATTTGCGATGTGCATTGACTCGCGCGTCCGTCTCTCTCTTTTTTTCTCTCTCTCTCTCTCTCTCTCTCTCTCTCTCTCGTGGTTCATCCCTTATCGCGACACATGCGCATGGCTGGGCAAATATTCGGTTAACTAAACAAAAGAGAGCAGCCGTCACTGTGTCGGCTACGGCTTCTGTCGTCGATTCGCCGTTGTTGTTGTGGTCGTTGTCGTGGTCGTCGTCGTCATCGTCGTCATCGTCGTCGTCGTCGTCGTCGTATATCCCGATAGGAGAGAGAGCGCTCTCGCTCCGGCGGTAATTGAAGAGCCCCGCCGGGAAAAGCGTCGTTCCGTGCTTTCTTTTTTGTCGGCCGCAATGAGACCGCGCCGTTGATTGCCGTCGGATATGAGAATGGATAAAAATAGCGGCGGCTCGAACTCGCGAGGCCGCGTCGTCAGATCAACCCTCTCATTCCCGGTGTGGTCGTACGCGCGCGCGAGCGCACATTGGGAACGGAATTAGATTAAAAAATTAAAGCGAAGATCAAGTCGGATGTTTAATCGAGTTAAGCCGACATTCTCGCGAAACCCGGTCTCGGTCTGTCGACGGTAAGGTCGATGGAGTTATCTGTGTCCAGCCACGCGATGTTTACACCTGAGAGTGAAATGTTGTCGTGCGAATTAGCCGGAGAGAATTCGCGCCTCGCACGCGTCACCCTTTCGCTCTATATACGTCTCTGACGCTCTAAGTGTCCCATATCTCATGTACGTATATACTGAGAGAAAAAATATCTAATAATTAGTAAATACTTATTTGATGAGAGTATACTAACAGCGTATTCACTTAAATCTATATTCTTCTACTTAAATAGGATATAAATAATTACAAAACTAAAGTTTTCTTCAAGTTTTAGAAAATATTTTCTTTGTGTGTGTGTGTTTGAAGAATATTTTATATATATATATATATATATATATATATATATATATATATATATATATATATATATATATTTAAATGAATGTGTGTTGTTAATATCCACCAAATAAATATTTACTTAAACACTTTTTCTTAGTGTAGATTAGATCAAACTGAATACGAAATTTCTCTACCATTTCGCAAACAACCATGTCAAATTTTGAGTCGCTAATTAAAGAACATTGGTGCATTATCACACGCGATTATCCGCCAATCTTCTTTAAGTAATGACTCAAAAATCTACGTGGTTATTGCAAAATGATAGATGAATTTCGTGTTCATTTTAATCTGTGATCTACGTGTATACGAGGTACGGGAATTGCATCAAACATCCTGAAATCTACATCATGAAATTATTCGTAATCGTGTCTCCGCGATGTTTTCCTGTTTTTACGACAATTACCCGCGCGCTTGTGTGCATGTACGAGATAATTATCCTGTAAAATAATATCCGCGACACGCCGAAACAGTCCGAGACGTCGTTTGACATTTCCCTCGCAATTTTCTGCTTTAAATTGGCGAATCTTTTATAAGTTCGTCTCGTGCCATGCAAAAACAAATATATGCAACAGTTCGCCTGTGCAGCGGTGTTCTGATATCGTCGAATCTCTTCGTAGATCCCTAATCAAACCAGAATTGATTTCTCCTCAGCGAAGAAGAATACAGAGACGTCTTTTTATTCGCACTATTTCCGCTCTCAGGACTACCTATTTTTGTTGCTGGGCCTGAAATCGAAACTTTACGTCCGCCGACGTAAAGTCCGCGTGAAATTAATCAACGAATAACGCTTCGTCACTTACTTCTGTCAATCTTAGTTTGCGAGGAATCCTCCGATCGCGAACTTTTCATCGCGTTAAGATATTCTCCGATAATCGAGAACTGCTTGATATCTCGACGTTTTATCGAAGGAACGTCAATTACGAGTTAATCGAGAAACAGCGGAAGGGATAACCAACGGTTTCGAGGTATACTTTGCATATATCACCGCTCAGATGGCGAGTCATTAGCGAGTCTATGAAGTGACTTGAGACATTAATAAAGGTCACGACGTAGATTTACGTGTAGTGTCAGCCAACGTACTCACTTTATTCCACGGTCTTAAGCAGCGAGTACTTTGATCGACGTAACCGCCCGAAAGTAAAACAAATTATCTCATACAACGATATTCACGCCATTAGATAATTTATTTTCGCGATTTCTCTTTCTGTTTCTATTCAAGTCGCTTTCCCTTCACGTGAAATGTTTTTTTTCGCGTAACCCGAGACGCATTTTCTTCGATCAATGTTACCGCACCGCAGTAGAAAAAAGAGCTGTTATTACGTGTGCTGGTAATCTTGCCGATCGACATCTATACTGTGCGTTTTCTTTCCCTCTCTCTTTCTCCCTCCCTCTCTCCCTCCCTTTCTCTCTCTCTCTCTCCCCCCCTCTCTCTCTCTCTCTCTCTCTCTCTCTCTCTCTCTCTCTCTCTCTCTCTCTCTCTCTCT
>NW_022639456.1:3538911-3573438 GCF_010583005.1 Odontomachus brunneus | reverse complement strand
CTCTCTCTCTCTCTCTCTCTCTCTCTCTCTCTCTCTCTCTCTCTCTCTCTCTCTCTCTCTCTCTCTGCGTCCGTTCTTGAAACAGGAAAAATCGGTAGCGAAGTCACGCGCCGTCGAAGACCGACCGGTAGCGACAAGACGAGAGAGCAGCGAGCGTAGCAACGTAATTGCTTAAGCCGCATAATACGCACGGGGCTTCATTAAGCTGCTTTTCATGTAACAAAGTCTCGAGTGTCGCATGTCGACGCTTTGCTTATAATTAAGCAGACATTATAGACGATAATTGCGACACGTATCGATCTTCGAGTCGATTACGTCGCTTTCATGCGGGCATACGCCCACGCATCGGTCAGACCTGCTTTGGAATTGTTGCTGGTTGCGAGCTCGCTGGAAGGCCAGCCCGATGGAAAACGCGACCTGATGCCCGAGGAAACGCTCGACCGAAGATTCCGACCGCCGTCGCGAATGCGTTCACTTCCGAGCTCAACGAATCGCATCTTCGATGCCGTCCTCTTTGAATTCTGACCGTGAAACTTTCTCTGGACGATTGTCGATCGCGTAAGACGGTCGGACACGGGGAAAAAATTTGATTGGACGAAGCAGCTTCTGCTGAAATGTGAACGACTCAGAGATTCCAACTGCAGTTACTACCAGAATTCTGTCTCAGTTGGCCAAAGATCTTGATGATATCGATTGAATTCCGATAACATCAACCGTACAAATAGAAAAAGTTTGATTGAAATCTTCCGGTGAAGTATGAATCGAGTAGAAATCTAGAAATTCTGTTCTAGTTAACAAGATTTCTAGTTAACGTGAAACAGCTGCAAGTTCTGCTTAACTGGAAACCTTGTCAACTTGAAGCTTGCGAGCTCTGGTTAACCAGAAATTTCATCAACTTGAAGAGAATTCTAGCAACTCCAACCGGAATTTCTGGCTCGTTCATATTTCAGCAGAAATTCGCTTATACTTCGCAGAAGTCCGACTAAATTTTTTTTGTGTTTTCGTGTGTACATTTATTAATTCCTACAACTGCCGCAGGAGAAGCTGTTTTTGCCGCTTACCGAGCTCTCGTCGAGAGACCCTGTTATCGTCCGAATGCAAGCTTGGTATCGCGAGCACTCGAACACCATGCGCCAAGTGTATGTGTGCACTCAAAGTCTCATGATTAATTATCACACGCGCAATCGGCACGCATCGAAAGAAGCGCCGTTGTCGTGGATAATCGCGTGCAAAAAGTGCGATGCACTCGGACGGGTGTCGTATGCAATGTCAAGGATCCCGGGACCGTCTTCACTCTCATTCACGCCCGCTTCACACCCCCTGTTTCGTGTCGACGATGGTGTCACATGTCATCCGGGCCGCGCATAAAACGCGAGAGCTCCGCTTTAATTCGGGAAATGCGACGGACGACACACAATGCTACACGATACGCCCCTCCATTCAGGATCGACCTCAGCTAAATTATGAATGGCGGTCGATACTTAGGGAAAGCGTCGTACAGGTCGTTCGCGAGTGCACTCCCACAAGGGAAGAGAGCTACGTGGCTTTCGCGGTGAAATAAAAAAAGGAGAGAAAGTATACGACGACGACGGCAGCGACGACGACCATGGCGGTGGCGGCGGCGGGGTGGTATTATCGACACGAACGATCCAGAAACTTGTCCAATACCCTCGCTACACGCTGTGTTATCCAACCAATCTACCCTTCGGGATTCAATTTTGCCGCGTCACCCCCGTCCACGACCGACGTTACGCTGACACACTGACCTCAAACTTGAGGATGACCCGGCAGCAGTCGTCGTTCGCTAAAATTTTCATTATTTCTGACCCCGATAAATAGTCGTTCCTCTTATTACGCTATTAGAATTAAACGCAACCGATTTTCGCGACGAACGCATTCATTCTGATTCATGTATTCATGTATTCATGCATGAAGGAAGAAAGAAAAGAAGGAGAAGAGCGTCGAGCTAAGCTAATCAGACCCTCGAGCGTTGATTCTCCGGCATTTGCAGTGACACGGTTACATCGATCGTATACCAAGATCCTCGAAGACCCGATATCGAGGACTCATTTGCCTAAGAAGCGGAGACATTCGCGGAGCAAGCTCAGGAAGAAGAAGGACCGCGTAACGAAGAAGGCAGAGACGCGCAGAGACGCCACTGGAGGTGGGCCGGTGGAAAGCTTCGCGGAGGGCCCGGTACTTGGCGGTGAGAAGAACGCGAAGAAGGTGAAGGGTAAAAGCATCTAAGGGCGGGTGAGGGGATGCAGCTCGAAAGGGTGGCGGCATGGAGGAGCCCTCGTTGGAGGCTCTCATGCAGGCGGGCCTTATCTTCGTGGTCGGCGTCGCCATCATCCTCTCGAATCTCCTCATCATCGCCACCTACCTCAACTTCCGCGGTAAGCTCCCAGTAAGCTTTGTAGTCACGTTTTCAACGTTACGTTTTCATGATGTTGACTTTAGCCGTGACTCAACCAAGCGAGCGTGCTCTCGCCCCGCTCGAGTGCATCCATCCCCTTCGCTCGCGAAACACCTTTGCGTGCGCCGTGTGTATACAGCCTTCCTCTTCTCTCCCTTTGACAGTAGAAACCGCGTAGCAATAACTTCGTTACGAGCGCGGCACAAGCCGTCCAGGCTTGCTCGATAAATCGGTCGATAAATCAAATGTCATATCCGTCAACGAAATCGCACAGCCAAGCCATCACGGTCTAAGAAAGTCTCCTTTTTGCGCAGGTCCCTCCGAGGTGATAAACTACTACTTGCTATCGCTCGCCTCTGCAGATCTTCTCTGTGGTCTGTTGGTGGTTCCGTTCTCGGTGTATCCGGCGCTGGTGCGAAGATGGGTCTACGGAGACATCGTGTGCCGACTGGTCGGTTACCTGGAGGTCACGCTCTGGGCGGTATCGGTGTACACCTTCATGTGGATCTCCGTGGATCGTTATCTGGCTATCAGGTGAGGGTTGAAGAAAAAAAGGAACGCAACGTCGAATCGATCGGTCGGCCGGAGCATTCATGACGAGTCGCCATGTGCCCACATTCTCCCTTTGCAGGAAACCGCTGAGGTACGAGACCGTACAGACGAAGACTCGATGCCAATGCTGGATGGTCTTCACGTGGATCAGCGTGGCGATGATGTGCTGCCCGCCCTTGCTCGGCTTCAACAAACCGATCTTCGATCGCGAGGCCTTCATCTGCATGCTCGACTGGGGCAACATGGCCGCGTACACCATCACGCTGTCCATCCTCGTGCTGGGACCGTCGGTCATCACCATCGTCTACACGTACTTCTACATCTTCTCCATGATGAGGCGGCTGAAGTCCGGCGTGCTAATCCACGACAAGGAGTACGCCACCGCGCTGTCGGAAAATCTGAGCAACCCGAGTCACATCATGTCTTTCGTCCTGGTGCTGGCTTTCTGGCTGTCCTGGGCGCCGTACGCGGGATTAAGGATATACGCGCTCCTTAATGGGCCTCCTCAGGTGAGTTAGGGCCTCTCTCCCTCGTCCTTCTCCTCCGTTCGCGTACATCTCGCAACGTTTCACTCGATAATTCATGCGATCATCGTTGACAAGCCACGTCGACAAGCCACGCTACTTCTGAAAACGCGCCGGCATCAGGACGACTCTAAGGACAGTGGCTCGACATTGGCGCAGTCTAAAAATAACCTCGAACTTCGCCAAAGGAAGCATTGAAAATGACGCGATTAAAAATGTAGGTCGACTCGTTTGCAAAGCCGAGCAGGCTGATAGAGAATGCTCGACATACGCGGGATATAAGTATAAGAAGTTCGCGTACGAGAGACGTACAGCGTGTACAGCCTGGGCAACTGACATAGGAGAATTCTTTTTTCCTTGCCCTCTCTTATCCGTCATATCCACGTGTGTATATGAGAATATACGATCTCTGATTTATTCAAAGCGAACTTTATTTCCCATCACACCGGTGGAAATTGAATTCTCGCGTCTTGGATCGCACTGTCACACGACGCCTCAGGCGCGTCAAATGTCGGACAATAACGGAGACTTGCGAAATATTCATATATATGTGTAAAGGCTCTCCGTAAAAACCTATTTAACATGAAGGAAATACGGCCCGTGAGAACCTAATTGCGGACCTTTGGTGCGACTGTCAAATAGGAAATTCACGGAAGAATGACGGGAGGTGTGCAAAATTCGCTATTTCTAGCAAAATTTATTACGTTCCTTAGCAAGATTTGACAGGGCTTTGTTGACAGTCTGGTCCTCTGAACTACCGAAAAAAACATAATAAAATTGAAAAGAATTTCTATAAAAAGAAACCATAATATTCTCTTCGTGTGTGACTTGTTTTAAACACAACAAGACATCCTGTGAATAATATTATTTGGCAGTCGTACCAAATTAGGATTAGCCTCTTAGAGGTGCGTAGCGCACCTCTTCATGATTTGCGGCCGACTTGCGGCCAGACTTGTCGCACTGGGCGCTTGCGGGTGGAGAATTGATGTTTTACGAGCGATCTTATAACCGAGACCTGGCCTTATGTCACTCAGGTACCGTTTCTACACTTTGCCGTGGTGTGGCTGGGGATTGCGAACAGCTTCTGGAAGGCGATCGTTCTCGGCACCCTGAGTCCTCAGTTCCGGCTGGCCGTGCGAGTGCTTTGCCTCACCGTGTTCTGCCGGCACAGGCGGCTACCGCCGGAGCTCCTCGGCCTCGACGACGACGACTAACGCAACATCGACTACGTCTACGAGCAGCAGCGCCTCTACGTTACGTTCTAATACTTTGGTCGCGGCGCCTACCTTAGAGCGTCGCTTTTGTCTCTCTCTTCTATTTAAGGATCGCCTTCGCGTCTCTCGGCACCGTTCGCCGCGCGATTCCCTCGCGACTTCGCAGGTGCGTGTCGACGTTGGCTTACGGTCCGGTGGTTGAAAATGACTCGAACGAGGAAACGAGGGAACACGCCGGGCGATGATGAACGAAACGATCCTTCCGCTGCGGCGCCATTCTGTACTTTTCGCGCGTTCTGCTCTCGCGGAAATGTTTCAACACTTTGTCCGCTTGTCCCGATTACGTAAACGATCCAAATCGCTATCTCGAATGCTCAGTTAGCCCACCCGATTTTCGTGACGAAAACACATCGGCGTCGCACAGAGCGTGAGGTGATGACACGAGCTGGCGGAAACGAGCGGCGAGCGGTGCCCCGAGAATTTTGCGAAACACATTACTGGCGGAATTCGGCGACTCCGTCGACGCGCGTCCAATTCTCTAATTCAAAAAAAAAGGAAAAAAAATCTCGCTTCGCTCAAGAACACGCTAGAGTCCGTTAATTAGAGTCCCGTCTCTAACCGGGACGAACTTTCCGCGTCGTCGCACGTGAGACAAAACGAAGAAACGATGTGTGTCGCTCCGCGGTATTTCAAATTAATCATCGCCTAGTTTACGTCGTAAGACCACGCTCAATAAGTGTCGTAGCGTATTATATATATGCGAAAACAAAACAAAGCAAAATAAAACAAAAAAAAAGAAGAAGACGAAACAAACGAGAGTTACTAATGATTGTCGCGCGAGCGGGCCGCAGATCCAAATCGTCAAACTGATCCATTATACACAACATACGCCGGAATTATATAGTGCAGGGAGAGAAATCTAGTCAATTATCGGAGATGCCTCTACGAATGTGACGCGTCGTCGGCGACGAGATCTGCGTCGTCGAAGTGTCGTCGTACCCGTAGAACGCCCTCGACGGATATAAGAATCGAGTGCCGAGCGTGCGAACGTTTGCGCCTTTTTTTAACGCTCTTCCTCTCTCACATCCGTGACGCGGCCGGCTCTCCCTTTCTGGTGCCTTCTCTTTCTCATCAAGGACGGATCCTCCAGCTTGACCAGAAAGAGAAGGTGTGTGTATGTGTATGTATGTTGTGTTTGTTTGTATGTTGTTTGTGCGCGCGCGCGCGCGTTTGTATGAAAAGGCATGTGTGCGTGTATGTGTGGATGCCCCCTTCGGAATCTAGCTGAGCTCTCGTTAGCTTTCTGGACGTGCTGGGTCAACAGGAGTACCCTTTCCCACCGATCAAATCAAAATGTCGTCGTTTAATCTAATTCTTAATCGAGATCACGCGAGTTTTACGGGCATCCTGACTCGGCGCCCGCTGTAAGCTTTATTATCACTAATCTTGTACAAAGCGCTATATACAAAAATCGGCTAGTTGCGACTTTTTTGCATGAAAGCGTAAAATATTGCGTCCAATTTTCGCACGTCTACATGAACTATGACGATTCGAGGCGCAATTTCGCACGAGAGCTATCTCGAACAAGGACGGTACTCGAGAGACGAGAAATTTTACCGGAGCTGGAACCGAAATATTTGAAGAAAACACAGATAAAGGGAGAGAGAGAGAGAGAGAGAGAGAGAGAGAGGATGGATGTGTGTCGAAGGTGTGGGAGAAACGCGGTTTCGTGAAATAAAATCATGAAAAATGAATACGTGATGCGCAAGAGAAACAAATCGTCTCGGCTTGCGGCGCGGCACAATCAGCAAATACAACTGCAAGACACGGACTTGTTACAATTCGCCTCTTTTGACGGGAAAAATTCCGATGCCTCTGCAATTTGTCGAGTTTTGAAACTTACCGCTGGAAGATGGCGATGATGCTGATGTCGTGAGTTCCTTCAATGTTCGTTTAATTGATATTTGGATTATTAATGAGTGAACTTTTGAGAAACAATGACGTTTTAGACCGCGATAAAGCGCTCTGGAAGCTCTCTCGGTGAAGGATTCGTCTGTGTCTTGCGGCAGATCGACGAAGGTTCCGGCGACTAGCGGACGTAGTCAGGATTCGCAGCGTCTGTTATGAGGAACAACGCAGAATTCCGGAGTCAGGCGTAGCCAGGTTGGACCGCTACGTAACCGTGATCGCCTAGATGAAAAGGCAAGAGTGCAATTCGTCAGTGTTTCCTCGTTATCACGCTCCTGAGTAGTGCTCGCGTGGATGTGTGGGCGCGACTCCCGGTGTTTTTTCCACAATTTAACATCCGAGAGAAACGAGGATCAGTAATGCGCGAATCGACGTCTAGAAAGAATCTCTTCAGCTTCTATTTTTTACTCTAGACTCTTTAACACGTCTCACTCGAGGCCGCAACACTTTTCAACTCTAAGGTAAATTGATCCGGGCGCTTAACGCCGTTTAATTCGTCACATTTTTTAAACGGGCTCCCGCACGGGAGCACGGCAGGTGCTCCTCCCGCGGATGACGCTCCGTCACGGCTATTACGATATCTCGCCTATTATACAACGGAATCAAACAAAGCAAAACAAAAAAAAAAGAGAAACTATCGACTATCTCCTAGTTCAAGCGTTAGCTATGTAAATCGCAAACCCGGCTAAAAAGAAAAAAGAGAAGTAATGCAGATTCGATCGCAATTTGAGTGAAACACTTCGGGAGAATGTTCGAGGATCGCGCGAATCCGACGAGACATAACGATTTGTCACACATTCTTTTTCGTATACCACCGGAAATTGTTACACGTTATTATTGTCAGTACAATGAGTAACGGCGGATGTAATTCGCGTTGACGACGAGACACAATTCTGCCCCTCCGGCCTCAGCTCGACGACGAGGGCACGCGGTTTCGCGCAACGACATTACTTATTGCGCTGAGAATAATGCAAAATAAAAACAAATCAAAGCAAACAATAATTTGTGTTATTGACGCACACGCATCCGGTTTCCCTGTACAAGGACGTCTCTCCAGGATCTCATGTGTGTGTGTATGTGTGTGTGTGTGTATTCTCAAACTGCGACGAACTTTTTTGGCCGGGCTCGGCTACGACGCGTAAACGCAAATTTTATTACAAATATCTCTTCGTGCGTGTAGAATCGCTGATCATGATCCGGTTCTCTCGTCCAGATCCGAATATCGTAAGCTTTATCCCTGTAATTTAACTGTCGTCGGTGCGCAGTGGTTCGAGATCTAGTTGTATGAAGAATTCTTCTTTTTCTCTCCCTTGTTCTCTCTCTTTCTCTCCCTTGCTCTCTCTTTCTTTCTCACTCTTTCTCTCTTTCTCTCCCTCGGTAGGTGAAGTGTATCAAAGAAGCATGTATTCGTCTCTTCTATTTTGCGATTCGCAATCAACCCTAAGGTCACAACGGAGAATTCTCGCGGATTCTTCGTCGCTGGATTTTTGCGCTTCGCGCCGTTTACGTAAAAGCCAGCGACGTCAGAGCTTCGGTACCTACAAACCCCAATCGTGAGAGGCTTTCGTGAGAGATGTTCATTGAGCGGGATGGGATAATTTGTAAGTTATAGACGACCGATTGATTTACATGTAAGATAAGAAGCTATGCTTCACATGAAGGAATCTTCAAACAACGACTTCTGTTCGGAACGAGAGCTCTCGGTGACTCCACGTTACGACTTTAGGGTCGAGCGATCGAAATTGATAATTAAATCGCCACAGTTAGTTCTTCTTCGTGCTTTAACCGTTTCTCGTATACGACAAGAGACAAATCTCGCGCCACTTCGCACTCGCGAACTCGCCAAAATCGAGCAGTATTAAATTCCTCAGCAAATACGACATTCTAAACACGTGAAAGTCGCTTAAGAGGGATAAGTGAGGAATGATCGTGCGCGAGGAAGCAAGATCGTAGGGCCAAAACGAGAGCGAGGAACCGGCCGTCCCCGTTATGGGGACGATTTCGATAAACAAAAACGAGACGTAAAAAAGCGCAAAGAGAGACGATGAAATGTGGAAGGAGATGAAGTGTGCGAACGGAGTTGGTCCCTGGCAGTTTCCCGGGCGGCCTCCATTATTAACGATTAATTACATTTTTGTACCTAGCTGCTAGTTTTGTACTAGTTTTGTAACGTACCTCACCACGGGCGTGCTGTTATTACATGTTTTAACAGATTGTTCGCAAAATGGATCGCTTCGATCGATCGCGTGCCGTACGCGCGACGCGCGTACGCTCGCGATCGTCCTTGCATCGCGATCGACGATCGTTTCGCGCGGAATCGTGCTTGTATACTCGGTGTGGTAACTGCACAAGTGTCGCGTCACAGAGGCTAATTTCAACATCATCGATTGCAAACGCATAATCAGCCGAGTGGATGAATCCATCTGCCGGGACATAATCGCGATTTTGATCTGGCGTAATCGACGATTAGGATTACCACATTTAGTATACGGGACGGCAAGTGGCGTTTCCGAGGAATTACATACAGGTCAGGAATGCTTCGCGGTTTTGACCAGCGCATAAAAATCAACACGGAACACATATTGACGCAAGTTGCAGTTTTGCCAACCGTATGAGACGATTTACAGACAACGTCTATTTTTTATCGATTAATTGTGAGAAGAGAGTATAGCTTAGTTATATATAATTATGCTCTGTGGAAGGAGGATAAATTTAACAAATCTTAGGCGTGTAATATATTCCACGTGATATATTTGTTCTATATACATATGTTGTGTGTGTATGTCTATACATATATATATATATATATATATATATATATATATATATATATATATATATATATATATATATATATATATATATATATATATATATATATATATATATATATATATATATATATATATATATATATATATATATATATATATATATATACACATACATGCATACATACATACATACATATATACATATACATATCTCTCTCTCGATTGCTTGTGTTCCAAACAAATGAGTTCCGACCATAACGAAGCGTTACGTTTATCACATTATTGTTGTTATCACGCGATCTATAGCACTCACGATGTAGTTTGTGAACCGTTTTATTTGGCCGATGAAATGTTAACTTGCGTGTAGGCAATCAAAATAGACTTTAATTAATAAGCGACACTTTTTAGGGCGGGCGCATTGTTGATGACGCAGAATCAGTGTTATCGTTGATCGACTCCGAGGAAATAACAAAAACGGGGAGAAAGATATAAGAGGAAATAAAAAGAAAAAGAGAGAAAAATAAAACGTTGAATGTTATCTCGATATATATGTGTACTTAAAAATTTACAAATCTCGCGAACAGCGGTGTATAAAACACATTAGTGTAACACATGCATCCGTCTTAAAAGTACTTAGCTCGTAATAGAGATAAAAGTGAGAAAACAAGAGAGTCGCCGTAGAAGCAATCCCGATCGGAACGTAACGATGAATGTACTAGATACGTCACGACGTGATATGAATTCGACGATAATGGTACAATATTAACGATTATTGTCCTAGAGATTAGTCTAGCGAGAAGATATTCCAATAATAAAGCGAGAGGACGTAGACGCCGCATATTTCACTCGATATATGAAGCTCGAGCATGTCTCTTTTCTTTCCTTCACGATACCCATTCCAAGCCGCATCCTCCCAGTGTTTCTCGAGATCACATCGAGATCACGCGTAAGGAGAACGTGTCGTTTACTCGCGAAACAGCTCGTGCTATTCGCCGTGTAGACTGTGTAGAACCGGCTTGATCTTACCGTGTCACGCACGTAGAACACAACTTACGCTTTCGAGTGTGTCCGACCTGGCACAGACTGGTACTACTTACCAGACTCGTGCAGGGGTCGTTAGTCGATACTAAGCGTTAGTCAATACCAACGATCCCTTGACAATATTACAACTCAATTTATTGAAATAATACATTTCGGAGAATCCAGTGGAGCATACACATATATAATGTGACCTTATTCACGATATCGGAAACCGCGTCAAGTTTAATTAATAATTGGTCTTTCTCCTGGAAGAAGTTTTAAGATGTCTACTAGCTCCTCTAAATACTAATAATAAATACTACACACAACAAATCGTATCAATTAGTTAATTAGAACTTTGACAATTTCTCGCGTGGACATTTATCGACCGCGTAATAATCTCCGGCAATATTCCAAGGGTAAGTGGTCGCGTTTACAATAGTTTAATCAATAATCATCCATATTATTTCGCGCCAGTAGCTCCTTAAAAGTGAATAACGTCAGATCAGTCAAGCCAAGCGGCCCCATTATCGTTATATTTCGTCCGTTGCGTCGCCCGCATAATGCATAAATTATAGTGCAGCTCGGTTGTTATTTAACAATATATACGTGAGAACGAATTCGCCCATTTTTTCAGAACATCTCATGTCACTTGACAATACTTTCAGAGTATGAGAGTGACGGTAGAAAAAGAGAGAGAGAGAGAGAGAGAGGAAAAATTGACAGACAGAGCGCAAGAACCAACATGAGTGCGGGCTAAACAACGGGGAAACGCAGTTAATGTCGCATTACGGCGCAGGTTGCATAAGAACGTGCATCGTTTCGGCGTGTGTCCGTCCTGTCCTAAAAGAAGCTCGCGTCACGAGACATGACGGAGACCAGCGACGAAGCCAGAGTAAGCAAAATCGACCAGCCACGAGAAGCATCAATAATAGCTTCGATAAGTCTATTTATAAAAATCCGTTCGACATGTGTGATCGATTTGTTTGGGCGACACGCTCGGTTCCAGCCGGTGCCAAGACGTCAACGACCACGTAACCCGTAACGACGCGCGACACGACTTTTCGATTTTATGTCTATCCTGGCATATAAATAGTGTGAAAGACCACGCGAGTGGCATACGGAAGGAAATGCGGTTCCGAAATCCGTCGGGATCCCGCGAACTCGCGATTTGCTGCACTCCGCGTTGCCCTTTCGCGAATCCACGCGGGCAATACCTGTCAAGAGAGGAAGATTTATCCTCGAACTTCATACGAAAGTTCCTAATTTGCAACTTTATTGAATCGCTTCGCATGTGCCGAAACGGGTTAATAAGGGCTGTAACGTGAATTCGCACGCGAGCGACGCTCTTTCATGGCGAATGCACAGAAAGAAATTGCGTGCGCTCAACTCGATTCGTGAGCGCAAGACGACAATCTACCGTGTGACGTTCTATTTCATGTGAAATACGACACGTATCGCGCTATTTCGCAGTATCACGTGTGTATGATGTTTTACGAGGCACGTCAGTTTGCGACGCGTCGCGTGATTCGATCGTTGTAACTGATAAGCCCTTAATTCCACGCTGTGTTCATTATCCGCATGTGAAACATTACTGCGGCACATCTGCGAAATTTCGACATGCACACGAGCAATCTCGCAAACATTATATATCTCCGCCTGCCTCCCGACCCCCTGTGACTCTAAATGACGAGATGGTCGGCAGAAAAAGAAAGAATATCTGATAGCACACGCAATTTTCCTGATTGCGCTCTAATGAGCCTAATACGCTATCTAAATCGGCAGCAATTCTTGGTTCATCGAGGATTGCCCTTTGAATATCTCGTTATTGCGATGTCATTTGGGATTACTTTGTCGTCTAGGATATATTATATTATTGAGTTACTTAGATCTATATTAATAGTTGTCATCTGAAATTTGTTTTACGAGAAATACTCGGATCTTTATTTAGAACAAGTTTCTCCGTCGAATTATATGATATATGTGACACTATATCTGTGAGCGCGATTCAACTGGAAACTCATACATCTAATTTAAAGCTCAATCTGAATATCTCACTTGAAACGAGTTTCAAGTAATAGCCATTAATATAGCCTTTACACACTCAGAGAAAAAGTCACGGCGATGGCAACTGTACAAGGTGACAACAATGTAAGTTTCGTATGCAGAATTAGTTTATTACACTATAGAGAGAGTATATAGTTTATATACATTACAGTTCTGTACAATGAATACCACTCGATTCTCGATTTTTATAACTGAACCGTGACATTGTGTAATGAGTACCAAGTTATAGAAAATCCGATAAACAATTCATAACGTCATCAGTCGTCCGCGTTTGCAACGATCTCGGAGTAGCGAGTCAATATAGAAAATACGACTGGGCTTTGCCGATTCTCGATCTCACAAGAGATATCCGAGATATCGACTACTTAGGAGTCGAATCACGCGAAAATGCCCACACGACACGAACGATGTGTCGAAGGGCGGTGCCAGACACGAAACCGTGGCACTGTGAGCCATCCCCTCGCACCACCTCGACTGACGTTCGCGAGAATTCGTCGAGCCTGGAGGGTTACTCTCGATTCGGCTTACACTTCGTCGCTCAGTCAGCTTCCAACGCTGGCCACGTGTCGCTCTCCATCTGCCTGTACTCATGTTCGTACAAGGACCGCAGATCATCAAAGAGAAATCGGATAATTCGGAGGACGTCAGCGATGAGGAAGGTCCCGAGGATATTCTCCAGGTCGATTGGATCGCGACAGAAACATTTCAGTTCGTTTCGCGCAAAAAAAGACTGATGTATTTGTTCTGGTAGATGCGAGCGACGAGCATTCAAATTCGATAGATACGAGCGAGATCGAGGTGTCGTTAATATCTTTCGTTTCTTCAATTAACAACAGTTATCTTGTGCTTGCAGAAACGGCGGGAAGAATGCGAGAGGAAGGCCAGGCGGGGGGAGATGGACCCCCGCTTGGAATTCACCTTCCAACTCTTGATGGACGCGACGCAGTTGAACCGACACGAGGTCATGGACCATGTCTTCGATGGTGACATGTTGGACGAGATCAACCTACTGTTTGCATCGCACATGAGATCCACTCTCGTCTGGTATTACCAAGAAGTAGAAGAACCGGATCCTCCGACCGACACGGTATGAGATCGTCGATCATCGGACACTTGAAGACAGCAATAATAGCGAGAATTTCGTTAAAGGTGCAACCGAAAACTGCGGCTTCCAGATCAGCCCCGAACACCACGACAACGAAAGTGAAGGAGCAGAAGGAACTAAAGGAACCACCAAAGAAAAAGCTCTTCCTAACTGATGGCTGGCAGGTGCCTTGCATAGGCATCTGCATTTACATGTTCAGGTAACTGATGATTTTCGTCAATTTAATGCGCGCAAAAATATTCCCCGTTCGAATGCGATTTTTTGTATCAAATCGCCAATACATAGAATCAGCGTGTCGAAGCCGCTACCCGAGGAAGGCTTCCAGAAAGACCTCTACACAGGTGTGATAGATACGATGAAGGTTGGCGTAATAACTTCCATCCAGCGAATCGTGGATCAAGTATTCATGGACGCGTTAGCGCATCCTGGCCCGGAAGATGAGGACGATTGTACGATGATCAAGAGTCTCCTGCTGCCAGGCTTGCGATCCTTTTGCAGCGCTCTTAAAGGTATTTTTGTGAAACTTAAATCTGTAGATTTACATCCTTATACTCACAACTCTAAGTAATATTCGACGTGTGTGAAGTTTGCGAAAAGGTAGCGCTCGAGAGTACCATATTCAGCGACGACGGGCCGATGATGACGGAAGTGCACAATTTCGAAGAAGCGAAGAACTTCGTGGCGAAGGAGAACGCCGTGGAGCAAGTCGAAAAGAGAGTGAGACTCTGGATAAAAAAGCTCAAGGACTTCATGGCGGAGAGTAAGCAGGTGAAGAGAGAGAATGATTATTCCGGGCCACAGCAAGAACTTGAATATTGGAAACGACGAGGCGCGCAATTTAGTCAACTGGTCAACCGTTTGCAGGTAAATGGTAACTAATAAATTGCGATCTATTAAATTTGCGAGAGATTCACAAAGAGAATTACAGGATCACGAGGTCACCATGTCACTCTTGTGCCTGCAAGTTGCACGCTCAAAGTTGATCAAGGACTGGGTCGACGCGGAGGGCGAAGTAACTTATTGCTACAACGAAGCGAAGGATAACGCAAAGTTCATCCAGGCGCTAGAAAAGTGCTGCCATTGCCTCTATCTCGACGATCCTGTGAGTTAAGTCTTTCTGAAGAACGTAAAAGTACGGCGCGTATTCTATCTCGGAATAATAACAGCGTCGAAAGATAATCCTGTTTGTATGCAATTAAAAACTCTTTATTTTGCAGGTGAAAATGCGAGATTCGCTGGTGTCATTACTACAGACTGTTCGACTCATATACAGCGTCTCGAGGTACTACAACACTTCGGAGAGGACAAGTTCTTTAATGATTAAGATCACGAATCAGATGATCGTCGCCTGTCGAGATTACGTCACAAAAAGAGGTCGGGAAACGGTCTGGGGCCAAGATCGAGTTGCCGCGCGTTCGCGACTGAAACATTGCCTACGTCTAAACAAGTATATATCGATATAAATTTATATAATTAATCAATAATTCGCTAACACACACACACACACGTGTGTGTATGTGCACAATTAACACATTCGGATACGAAAAGATTATTCCAAATTTAATTCTCGTTCTACAGAGCCTACAGGGAAACGTACAGACTGGTTCGATGTTCGCCGGCGGTGACGGAACAAGAATTCTCCTTCTCGGAGACGCACGTTTTCGGCCGATTCGACGCCTTTTGTGCCAGAATTCGCAAGATTCTCACCATGTTCGATCTCATACAAGACTACCAAACTCTCTTCGAGAGACGAATGGAGGGACTGCTTCTCGGAGAAGGTACGTCGCTTGACTTCGGTCTCATCGATGTACGACTGATGCACTGATCGTCGAATTTTATAGCGTTGGACGAGGCGATGAAAACCTTCGAGGAAGCGAAGAAGATCGCGACTAGCAAATCCTACGACTACCTGGACCCGAGAAATACCGACTTTGATACGGACTACGATAATTTTATGACGAAAACGGACACGTTGAAGGAGAGCATCGGTGAGATTATTGAGAAGAATTATGCCGACGTGTGGGAGACGCCGCAGGGAATACGATTTTTAACGCGATTCGAGAAGGTAACGAAAGTACTTTGCTTCTCCTCTTTCCTATAAAAGTATCAATGCTCAGACATTTACCTAATCCTGGAGACTCTTATTTTTTTGGTCTTTTAATACAAATATTTTTAACTTTCGTTATAAAATATATATACGTATATTGAATATATCTAAGAATATCTCCAAGTTTATGTATACGTGTTCGGAAATTGATACTTTTACTTTAAATTCACGAGAGATACTGTGAAAGTCAAGAAATTATTCTCCCAATTCTCCCAATTCTCGCTTCTTGACGATCTCAATTTTGACAAAAGGTCAGCGAGAAAATACCGCTCGCGAGATTAGAGGAAAAGTACAACGTCGTCGTGAAATATTGCGACAGAGAGATAGACCGGGTCCTAAAGCTATTCAAACGGCAAAGGGACGACCCGCCGTTACCAAGACACATGCCACCTATAGCTGGACGATTAACATGGGCGAATTCTTTGAAGTAAGCGAGATAATTATCATTTGTGTGAATATTTGTAATTGTTGGAGAGTTGAAACTTTATTAGAGTGCATCTGGACGAGTTGACGACGTCCGTGTCGAATCATCCTGTTCTGAAGACCTTGCCGCTGACTAACGACTTGATCAAGAGATACAATCACGCCATAGCGATTCTTAAACAATATCAGATCGACATCGCCGAGATCTGGACGCATCAGAATTCTTGGGTCATTGAGGATTGTTTGAAACGGTCAGACCTTAAAATTAGCAACGTAGAAGTGATCTCGTTTCTCCAAATCGCGGCTTTCTTCATCATAAATCGCGTATTTGTTTGCAGACCGTTGCTGATAGTCGATGAGAAATCGGCGAAGGTGAAGGTAAATCTGGAAAATCGAGTCGTTCTCTTGTTCCGTGAAGCCGATTGTCTGGCGAAGACCGGCTTAGAAATCCCAATCGTCGCACTGACGATATTGGCGAAGAGAGATTACTTCACGTTGATTACGGATTCGCTTCAACTCATGATCGAGGAATTCGTCTCTACCGCCAAACGCGTCAAGTTGGAAGTCCGACCGCTCTTATTACCGCATTTGGTTTGCGTTGCGTCTCTCTTGGAACCCGGCTTAACGGTCTTAACATGGACTAAGCCAGAGTGGAAGAACTTTTGTCAAAACACAAAGGAACAGATCAAGACCTTTGATATCCTGATCACGAGAGTGCACGATGTGTACGATAACAGGTCAAAAATTGCGAAAACATAATTTCCCCTTTTAGCTAACAAATCCTACGAATTAATTCATTGATGACTTCCGTTTCACCAGGATCTTGCAAGTGTTGGAGAGCATGCAGAAAGTAACTTTGCACGCTTTACCCGAGTCCGAACAGCCATGGACGATCGAGGAGTTCGTGGAGAAGAACGAAGAGATATGTAGAATGGCTGCGGTGGATTTGCATCGCAAGAGCACGATGGTCGAGGAAGCGGTAGAGGAGGTGTTGCAACTCGTTAGAAAGGCGATAGATAGCTTCAAAAGCATCGCCAATTCCCACCAGTTTGACTTTCTCATCAACGAAGGTAGTGCACTTAACATGATTCATTAACGTTGTTCCGTAAACGGTTCGTGATATTTTGCCACGCCACGAAATCGATATCGCAAACATTATTTTGCTTTGAAACGAAGAAGCGGAAGGCGGGGAGACGGTGGAACAAACCGTTCAGCAGGATTGGTCCGTTCTGTGGAACTGCTTCGATGACCCCCATCAGTTACTGACGACACCGGGCGCTTTACCCAAAGGCATGCAGGAAATGGTTCGGAACGCGGTGTCTGAGATGAGGCGATATTATTCCAGGAAGGTTGTGGACGTATTAATAAAAGTCACCAGGATATCTCTGGACGCGATCAGAAAACGGTTTATACGGGAACTCGATTCGGGTAACGCTCTGAACAAACCTTTTATTTCCTTGACGTTTAAATATTCGACAAGTTAATCGCGATAAGTTTCTCTTTTTAATATCATTTCCACTTAACACGTTCACTAACACGGTTTCTTTTCGAATATTTTATCCACAGACTACACATTGTATTTCCTCTTATATAGTTGCAGAAAACAGACTCAGATAATTTTTGTGGATATAGAAAAAAAATTGCTGTCACATATATGTGACGTTGATACTGAATGTACAATTGAAAATGTTGAGTGAAGATGAGGTTGAAGTGAGAGATCAGTGCGTTACACATGTGTGACGCTGTAGCGAACATGTTAAAAGCAATCACAGTCTCGTATAAGTATCGCGTCTAAAAATTGTTGCATTTACAGAGACGTCACCGAATCCGATATTTCTGTTGCACGCGACGCTGATGATTCCGACGGTGACGGTCAAGCCGAGCCTGGACGACGTTCAGGAAGCGTTGACGTCGGTTGGAAAGATTATCACGGGCGTTGCGAAAGGAGTGGCACAATGGAACGTCAAAGGTAACAAGGTAAGAGATTATGTTAAACTCGTTAAACTGCCGTTACGTTCCGATTTTACAATGATTAAAACTATCGTTACGATCTCGTCGTTAGAATATGTGGAAAAGTTTGCCGTACCAATCCAAGAGGAACTTGGTCGATGTCATGCTGCTGGCGCACAATAACGTCAAGCAAGTGAAGCAAGAACCGGAAGACTCGAAAACCAGGAGACGTAGACTTTACAAGATTCTTTCTGAGGAGAGACCCATGTTTCCGGTCCAAGAAATGAATTTCTACGCGATGGTCATGGACAACAAGGAGATCATTAAATTGCTCGGCATGTTGAGCACTTGCACAATGGAATTACGGCAGGTAATTTATAAAAAATATTATATAAAATTTAATATTATATAAAATTATATAAAATACCAACGTATACAAAGCATAAGATCTTGCACTGAGAGAAGGATTTAATAAATATTATCAAAATTTGGTTACTATTACTAAAAGGTAGACGTAAATATAGCGGGCCAAAGCTATGGCAATATTTATTAATTAATTTAGCTCTGTAAAATAAATTATTTATTTGATAGAAGTAAAATTTATTTGCTTCCAGAATATATTTGGTAAATAAAACTTATTGAATAGTTGAGCAAAATAAGTGATTTTGTAATAGTTACAAAATTTTTGGTAGGTTCAACCAACCATCTGTAATAATAGATATTGAAACGATGTAATAGCTGCAAATGAATGAATTTTTCGTTGTGCTGCAACAAAACATACTTATACTGGTAACAAAATAGAACTCGTACCTATTGAATTTTTTATTACGTAGGATATAACAATTTCATAACAATTATCAAATATCTGTTCATAACTGTAATATATTTCATATTAAATATTTAACATTAAGTAACTATTACTAAATTATTTAATTGATGTTACTGTAAATGCAATTACGTCATACTCCCGATCTATTAAATATTTGGTAATTATTATCATATTTAGTATTAGTTACTAAGGATTCAACGAATTTCTGTAACTAAATGCAGTTTGTTATAGTTACCAGTCTTTTCTCTCAGTGTACGATTTGATTAACTTGCAGGATTTGACGGAATTCCTCGATCGCTGGAAGCCGTATAAATTTCTCTGGAAGAACGAGCGCAGCATGCGAGAGTTACTGCAGATCTCCCTGTCGGAATTCGAAGCAACTCTTCGTAAGCACAGCGAACTCGAAGATCGACTGGCCACCGAACCAGATATGATCATATTCGGCACATCGATCGCCGTGTCGACGGAGAAGTTGAAGTACGGTCTCTACACAGAGATCAAAGGTGAGTATCGTTGTTGCTACAAAGCAACGGAATCAGGTCGCTATATTCGACGCGCTCGTCGCAGGTTGCACGCACAAGATCGGGCAAGCGATGAAGAAGAAGTATCGTCGCGAAATGGAGTACGTTTACGCGCTGATGAACGAGATGGACCGCAAGCTAGACCACCAGATCCGCGATCTGGACGACGTGCGTCTAATTATGGATACCTTGAAGAAGATTCGCGACCAGGAGGTCGACATGGAGCTGAAAATCGATCCCATCGAGGAGGCCTTCAACATAGTCACCAGATACGAAGTACCCGTTGACCAGGAGTGCTTAGAGCAGGTCGACAACCTAAGGGACACTTGGCAGAATCTACTGGCCCGGGCACACGAAAACCACGTGTTGCTGTTAACGCTGCAGCCGCAGTTCCAGGACGATTTGCGAAACAATCTCGAGAAATTCCGCTCGGACAACGAGATGTACTGCGAGGAATACAGATCGTCGGGACCGATGCAGCCGGGCTTGAGTCCGCGAGATGCCTCCGACAGGCAAATACTGTTCCAAAACAGATTCGACGGTATGTGGCGGAAGTTGCAGACCTACCAGAGCGGCGAGGAGCTCTTCGGCCTAGCTATCACAGACTATCCGGAGCTTTCGCAGATCCGCAAGGAACTGAATTTGCTACAAAAATTGTACAAATTGTACAACGACGTCATCGACAGAGTCAGCAGCTATTACGACATTCCATGGGGCGAGGTAGGGATTGCAAACTTCTTGATAATGACAGTTGTTAACGTTCTTTAGGAACGTCATGTGTTACATGTCACGTCGCGACAGTTTACGAACGAAGCTACGTCATGACTCTGTGAATCGTTTAGGTCAATATCGAGGAGATCAACAATGAGCTGATGGAGTTCCAAAATCGTTGTCGCAAATTGCCGAAAGGATTGAAAGAATGGCCGGCGTTCTTCGCGCTCAAGAAGACGATCGACGACTTCAACGACATGTGCCCCCTCCTCGAATTGATGGCGAACAAGGCCATGAAGCCGCGCCATTGGCAGAGGATCGTGGAGGTCACAGGATATACGTTCGATCTCGAGAGTGAGGGCTTCTGTCTGAAAAACATCCTCGAGGCGCCGTTGTTGAAGAACAAAGAGGACATTGAAGACATTTGCATATCGGCCATGAAGGAGAAGGATATCGAAGCCAAACTGAGAACGGTCGTGAACGAGTGGTCCTCTCACGAGTTGACGTTCATGACGTTCAACAATCGCGGTGAATTGTTGCTGAGGGGAGACACAACCGCGGAGACGATCGGTCAGTTAGAAGACAGTCTGATGGTGCTCGGCTCGCTGATGTCGAATCGCTACAACGCACCCTTCAGGAAGCAGATACAGCAGTGGCTCACGGACTTGTCGAATACAAACGAGATACTCGAAAGGTGGCTGCTCGTGCAGAACATGTGGGTCTACCTCGAGGCGGTATTCGTGGGCGGCGATATCGCGAAGCAATTGCCAAAGGAGGCCAAAAGATTCAGCAAGATCGACAAAAGCTGGCAAAAGATCATGCAGCGCGCCCACGAGACACCCGGTGTTGTGCCTTGCTGCGTGGGCGACGACCTGTTGAAACAGCTTTTGCCGCACTTACAAGAGCAACTGGAGTTGTGTCAAAAGTCCCTCAGTGGGTGTGTATATATATGTATAATTAATTGCTGTATAATTAATAGTACATTTTGATGACTTTCGATGATGCACGATTTTCTTTATCGCGTTTCAGCTATTTGGAAAAGAAACGCATGATGTTCCCGAGATTCTTCTTCGTTTCCGACCCTGCACTCTTGGAGATACTTGGTCAAGCGTCTGACTCTCATACTATACAGAATCACCTGCTTTCTATCTTCGATAACACTCGCTATGTAAAATTCCACGACATCGAATACAATAAGATGACAGCCATCGTTTCATCGGAAGGCGAGACGATCCTGGTACACATACCTAAGAACAATTCACGTGTAGAAGGACCGATTATTCAACAGTAGTTTAAACTTATGTCTAAGTTCAAACTCTATTCTGACAATGTGTTTGATGTGTTTAAATACAGTTTAAACTTAGATCTAAGTTTAAACTACTATCAGAAAATCGGTCCCCTAAATCGCGTTGAATTTCGCTTATCTGAAAAATTTCACGTTTCTAAACGATTGTTAATTTCTCGGATCTACGTAATAATGCAAAGTTCAGGTAGATTTTAGGAATTTAAAATAAAAATTTTTAATTTAACAATTATAAATATCTTTCATACACATATATTCCTTTACAATAATTTATAATTCGGTGCAGCTTGAGAGAGCAGTGCGAGCGGAAGGCTCCGTAGAAACGTGGCTGATGCAGTTGCTGCAAACGTCACAGCTCTCCTTGCATTCTATCATCCGACAATGCTACACCATGATCAACGACGCGAATTTCAATCTGCTGACATTTCTCGACAAGATGCCCGCTCAGATAGGGTTGCTAGGCATCCAAATGATTTGGACACGCGACGGCGAACTTGCCTTGGCTCAAGCTCGCGCGGACAAGAAGATCATGGTAGAAACGAACAACAAATTCCTCGATCTTTTAAACACCTTGATCGATCAAACCACGAGGGATCTCATGAAGATAGAGCGAACGAAATTCGAAACCTTGATTACTATACACGTGCATCAGCGTGACATCTTCGACATTTTGGTACGTCGTTAAACTAACAAGGGAATACCGCGAACCCGAACTCTTTGATTTTGATACACTTTTATGAGTATGTAAAGTAAATCAATACACGAATGGTATATTCCATTTGTGCCCTATCGCTATTTAAAGGTGTGATTTACACTCTCAAAGTAAAAAAGACAAATCCACTTTTCTATATTACTCCTAAATTAAAGAAGATAGAAAAAAATTGTTCGAATAAAAGTTTAATGGTAAGTTAAGTGCTGTAAATTGACATAAGCATAAATAAAAAATACCTTTTTCACTGTAATAAATTTTTTATAGATATTTTTTATTTATGCTTTCTCCTTTAATTTAGGAGTAATACACGAAACAGTGGAATCGTCCTTTTTACTTTGAGAATGTAAATTATACCTTTAAATAGCGATAGAGCACAAATGAAGTATACCGTTATTCATGTATTGATTTATTCTACATATTCACAAAAGTGTATCAAAATCAAAGAGTTCGGGTTCACGACGTTCCCTTGTAAGAGAGAAAATTTTCCTTCACACAGACATGTATCTCTCTCTGTGATAATTCATGTTCCATTTGATTTAGTGTCGTTTGAACGTGCGATCTGTGAACGACTTCGAGTGGTTGAAGCAGTGCAGATTTTATTTCAAGGAAGACCTGGACAAGACCTCGATATGTATCACGGACGTTCTTTTCACTTATCAGAATGAATACTTAGGATGTACCGAGCGGCTGGTTATTACACCATTAACCGACAGGTAAGTTCAATCCCAAGTCGCGCTTTACACTGCGTTTATCCTACGCGTTACCCTAACTGCTTTTGCATTTTCAGGTGTTACATAACTCTAGCGCAAGCTCTATCGATGTCAATGGGAGGATCCCCCTGCGGTCCGGCAGGAACCGGGAAAACCGAAACCGTAAAGGACATGGGGAAGACCCTAGCCAAGTATGTCGTAGTCTTCAATTGCTCCGATCAAATGGATTATCGAGGATTAGGTCGTATCTACAAAGGACTGGCGCAGAGCGGTTCGTGGGGTTGCTTCGACGAATTCAATCGAATCGAATTGCCAGTCTTATCCGTTGCCGCGCAACAAGTCGCCGTGGTGCTCGCCGCGAAGAAGGAGAAGAAGAAACAATTTGTTTTCACGGACGGTGATCAGATCGATATGTGTCCGGAGTTTGGAATATTTATTACCATGGTAAGTGGAATTCCTCAAGTGAGAGTTGGAACAACGCGTGATGTTTCCTAAGTGAACCGTCCGTCATTAATAGGGAAAAAGCGAATAGGAATGAGAGGGAAACTCTAATAGGAATAAGAGAAAAGCTCTTAGAGAGATCGAAACATGCTGCAATTTTCTCTTACTCATTCACTTCTTCCTCACAAATAGCGGACGATGTCCTAACTCTTACTTGTGGAATTCCAAGTTACAGCACTGTTCGAATCGAAATAAGAAGAATGAACGTTGAATAATAACCGGTAAATTTCAGAATCCGGGATATGCAGGACGGAAAGAACTGCCGGAAAACTTGAAAATACAATTTCGCACAGTGGCTATGATGGTACCCGATCGGCAGATCATCATACGCGTGAAACTTGCGAGCTGTGGCTTTCTCGAGAACATCACTCTCGCTCGAAAATTCTACACTCTGTACAAATTGTGTGAGGAGCAACTCACGAAACAGGTAATCATAATAATAATAAAATGATTTTTCAATCACGCGTATAGTTCTAGTTTTTTTAACTCTAAACTGACTACTTGATAACTACATTCAACTAAATTTTCAATTTACTTCAACGTTGAAGAGAAAAAAGCAATGGTGTAATTCGTTAAGATATCCCCTCACAGGTTCATTACGATTTTGGTCTGCGAAACATATTGTCTGTATTGAGGACTTTAGGAGCAGCCAAGAGAGTAAACTCCAAGGATTCGGAGAGCACGATAGTCATGCGCGTTCTACGGGATATGAATCTCTCGAAACTTATAGGTGATTAAGCTGGTTCACGTGAAAGACTGATTAGTCGAGAAATAATTGTTAAAACGTGACGTACACAAACTTTCTCGTAGACGAGGACGAGCCACTCTTCATGTCTCTCGTAGCCGATCTCTTCCCTAATCAAGTCTTGGAGAAAACGTCATACCCGGAATTAGAGGCGGCCATTAATGAACAAGTCGAGCAAGATGGATTGGTTTATCATTCACCGTGGGTGCTGAAGTTAATACAGCTTTATGAAACGCAACGTGTGAGGCACGGCATCATGACATTAGGTCCGACCGGTGCGGGCAAGACGACTTGCATACATACCTTGATGAAAGCATTAACGCAATGTGGCGACTCGCACAGGTACAAACATAATACACATCGTACTAATATTATACTACACTGAGAGAAGAAATATCTAAGAAATAGTAAATATTTATTCAAAATGTTACGAATAATATATATTTACTTATACTAATATATGTAAAATATTTTTCGAAAAATTATATATTTTTTTAATTTTAAGAAAATCTTAGCTTTTCATGAAAGTAACTGTTTGTTCTATTTAAATAAAAGAATTTCGATTTGAGTAAATATGTTATTAGTACTCACCAAATGAATATTTACTGTTTTTCAAGTATTTTTTCTCTCAATATAGTAATATACTACAGTCTGTGTAGCGTTCACAGATTGATCAGAACACTTTGGAACTTTAACAACTAATTTTTGCAAACGTGGAGTTTATGTCAAAAATAATCTCGAAAAGATTTTTGATCTGTCAAAGTCACGAACAGTTCGTTTAATTGCACAGGGAAATGAGAATGAATCCTAAGAGTATAACAGCCGCCCAGATGTTCGGCCGTTTGGACGTAGCCACCAATGACTGGACGGATGGGATTTTCTCGGCTCTATGGCGCAAAACACTTAAATTAAAGAAAGGCGAGCACGTGTGGCTGGTGCTCGATGGTCCTGTTGATAGTATCTGGATAGAAAATTTAAATTCCGTATTGGACGATAACAAAACCTTGACTTTGGCTAATGGCGACAGACTATCAATGGCACCGACGTGCAAAATCATCTTCGAGCCGCACAACATCGATAATGCAAGTCCTGCGACTGTTTCCCGAAACGGCATGGTGTATATGAGCTCTTCAGGATTGGACTGGGATCCAGTTGTCACCGCTTGGCTGAAGACACGATCGACGTTGGAACAAGAAGTTCTCGATCAATTGTTCGCGGATTCATTCGCTCAGGTAAATCCCGATTGATCCCGAATCGTTAATTTGATGCGAAAATTATAAAATAATACCGTACGATATTTTTATGGAAACATATGAGTTAAGTTTCAATTATTATTAGATTTCATGATTAACATAATCAAGTAAAAGAGATTTAAAATAAAAGGCCTGTGAGTGTTAACAAGTAAATCTACTCAAAAGTTACACTCCGATTCCTTTTTAATTTGGCACAAATATAGAAGTACAAAAAATATTTAGGTCATATTTTTTCATTTTGGCCCACTTTGAGTTTCACGGGCAGTTTATAGCTTTTTAATTTTCTCACTCCTATCATCAATAAATGCAATAAAAATGCATAAGAAATCAAATTGGATACAGGGCGTTTTTGATTTATTGATTATGAATATGAGGTCAAATGTGTAAAATTATTTGTATAAATAATAAAATGTTTAAGCAAAATAAAAAATTAAAAAATTATTTAAATTATAAATGATTATTTAAATTATAAATTATTATTATAAATGAAAAAAAATTATTTATACAAATAATTTCTCGGTGTGACCGAGATTCGAACCATTTTTAACTAATTTAACAGATTTGAAATATTTCGGTTGGAATCTCGGCTAAAGAATTTAGAATGGTTCGTGTCTCAGCTATGCCGATTTTGTTGAAATTATTTAACTATATCTTGTATTCAATTCAATTTTATTTCTTATGCATTTTTGTTGTATTTGTTGATGATAGGAGCGAGAACATTAAAAAGCTATAAACTGCCCGTGAAACTCAAAGTGGGCCAAAATAAAAAAATATGACCTAAATATTTTTTGTACTACATTTGTGCCAAATTAGAAAAAATCGGAGTGTACTTTTTGGGTAGGTTTACTTGTAAGTTGAGAGCTGGATTAAAGTGCACGAAAATTATTAACAACTGAACTACAAATGAATATTCGATTTCAAGGTCTACTCATGGAGCACTCAAACGCTGACACTCGTCATCGACGTCTTGCAATGCAACATAGTGAAACAAATGCTATGCTTGCTGGAAGGTCTGATACCAGTAGAGACAACATCAGAGGAAGCTGAGGACGAAGAAACAGAGAAAGACAAGCCCCATCCGGTAACGGCAGAATATCTGAGACGCCTTTACGTGTTCGCGTTAGTGTGGAGCATAGGGGCGTTGCTAGAAACCGCCGACAGATTGAAGTACGACAAGTATCTTCGTGAGAATTTCGACACCTTGGATCTTCCAACTTCCGACAGGTATTTGGACGCTACGGTATTCGATTTCTTCGTCACGGATAAGGGCGTATGGGACACTTGGACGAGCATGGTGACCAATTACATCTATCCCGAGTACTCAACACCCGACTACAGCAACGTTTTGGTGCCCATACCGGATAACGTGAGAATCCAATACCTAATCGACCTTATCGGCCGTCAAGACAAGGCTGTACTATTGATAGGCGAGCAGGGATCCGCCAAGACCATCATGATGAAGTCATACATGAAGAAAGCGAATCCGGACACGACTCTGAGTCGTTCCTTCAATTTCAGCTCGGCCACGAGCCCATATCAATTTCAAAAGACCATCGAGAGCTACGTGGAGAAACGTCTGGGAAATACATTCGGGCCACCGGGTGGCAAAAAGATGTTGATCTTTGTAGACGACGTGAATCTGCCGCAAATCAATGAATGGGGTGATCAGATAACCAACGAGATCGTTCGGCAAACGATGGACATGAAAGGGTTCTACTCCTTGGAGAAGCCTGGTGATTTCATCGTTATCATCGACGTGACTTTTTTAGCGGCCATGTGTCAACCTGGCGGTGGCAGAAACGACATTCCCTCGAGACTCAAGAGGCAGTTTAGCATCTTCAATTGCACATTGCCTGACAACACGTCGATCGACCGGATATTTAGCGTTCTGGGAGAAGGACATTACAATGTCAAGAGAGGGTTCTCGCAGGAAGTGCGCCAGCTCGTGAAGAAAATGGTACCCTTGACGCGAATACTCTGGGAAAGGACGCGATCGAAGTTGCTGCCGACGCCGGCGAAATTCCATTATGTGTTTAGTCTTCGGGATCTCTCGAGGATCTGGCAAGGAATGGTCGGCACGTTGTCGACAGTCATCGACAAGGAAAGCGTACTGATGTTGCTCTGGAAACACGAGTGCACGCGGGTGTTCAGCGACAGATTTACGTTACAGAGCGACAAGGACTGGTTTCACGCGGAGGTAGTTCGCGTCGTGGGCGAGATTTTAGGAGGGAAACACGTGGGAATGTTGAATCGAGAACCTGCGTTTGTCGATTTCATGAGGTATGTAATCGTAGTAACGAAAATAACAGTAATAGCAGATCATAAACAGTCAACGCGTACAATAACACTGATTTGATCGCAGAGATGCTCCGGAACCGACTGGTGAAGAAGGTGAAGACGCGGATGTAGAGCTTCCCAAAGTATACGAACCTGTTTACGAGGAGCAGGTATTACGAGATCGATTGGACATGTTTCTCGTGCAGTTCAATGAAATGCAAAGAGGCGCCGGAATGGACTTAGTATTCTTCCCTGACGCAATGCTACACTTGGTGAAGATATCCCGAGTCATTCGGCATCCGAAAGGCAACGTGATGCTAGTAGGCGTTGGCGGCTCTGGCAAGCAAAGTCTTACGAAGCTATCCTCTTTCATCGCCGGATATAAGACATTCCAAATCACTCTAACTAGATCGTACAACGTGGCCAATTTCTTAGAGGATCTCAGATTTCTATATCGCACCTGCGGTGTTCAGGCTAAGGGTACGACATTTATTTTCACCGATCTCGACATCAAGGAAGAAGGTTTCCTCGAATATCTGAACAATATCCTGAGTTCTGGAGTGATCAGTAACTTATTCACACGCGACGAGCAAGCGGAGATCATTTCGGAATTGACACCGATCTTGAGACGAGAAAATCCCAAGAGAACTCTCAATAACGAGCTAGTAATGGACTTCTTTCTGCAAAGGACCTGTCAGAACCTACATGTCGTATTCTGCTTCTCGCCCGTCGGCGAGAAATTCCGGAATCGCGCGCAGCGATTCCCCGCGCTCATTTCAGGCTGCACCATAGATTGGTTTCAACCTTGGCCCAAGGACGCTCTAATCCTGGTCGCCAAGCATTTCCTTCACGACTTCGAAATCGCCTGCGCCAACGAGGTGAAGGTTGAATTGGTGAACGCATTGGGCTCCATACAGGACATCGTTTCAATAACCTCGGTCGAATACTTCCAACGATTTCGGCGCGCCACTCACGTGACTCCGAAGTCTTATTTGAATTTCATCGGCGGTTATAAGAACATCTATCGATCCAAGCAACACGAACTCGGCGAAGGAGCCAAGAGAATGGATACAGGTTTAGCGAAGCTCGAAGAAGCCTCGATATCGGTCGAGATCTTGAAGAGAGACCTAGCCGTGATGGAACAAGAGTTGGTCCAAGCTTCTGAGAAAGCCGAGAAGGTACTTCTGGAGGTAACGGAGAGAGCTACGCAAGCCGAGGCTTTCAAGAATCAAGTGCAAAGAGTAAAGGAAAAAGCGGAACAATTGGTAGCCTGCATAGCCGACGAGAAGGCGTTGGCCGAGCAGAAGTTAGAAGCCGCGAAACCGGCGTTAGAAGAAGCGGAAGCCGCCTTGAACACTATCAAACCCGCTCACATAGCGACAGTGAGGAAGTTGGGCAGACCGCCGCATCTCATCATGAGAATCATGGACTGCGTATTGATTTTATTTCAACGTAAGATCGGCTCGGTAGTACCCGATGTCGCCGCGTCGTGTCCCAAACCCTCGTGGGCAGAATCCCTGAAGCTCATGGCCAGTACGACGTTCCTCTTGCAATTGCAAAATTATCCAAAGGACATAATCAACAACGAAATGGTCGAGCTATTGCAACCTTACTTTAAGATGGAGGACTACAACATGGAAACGGCGAGGCGAGTGTGCGGCGACGTCGCTGGTTTGCTATCATGGACCAAGGCGATGGCATTCTTTCACAGTGTCAACAAGGAAGTACTGCCGCTGAAGGCGAATTTGGCACTGCAGGAAGCACGATTAAAGCTCGCGATGGAGGACTTGGCAAACGCTGAGAGAGAATTGTCCGAGAGGGAAATGGCTTTGCAATCTGTCAAAGAGCAATACGACAGCGCGGTGGCGGAGAAACAAAGATTGACGGAGGCTGCGAACGTGTGCCTGAGGAAGATGACGGCTGCGACTGCTCTGATCAATGGTCTAGGCGGCGAAAAGATTCGCTGGACCGAGCAAAGCGGAGAATTCAAGATCCAACTAGGACGACTAGTCGGAGACGTTCTATTAGCGACCGGATTCTTGTCATACTGTGGACCTTACAACCAACAATACCGAGCCAGCTTAGTGACTGAATGGATGAATATATTGACCGCGAAATCTATACCATTCACAAAGAATCTAAATATAACTAACATGCTAGTCGACAGCGCGACCATGTCGGAATGGACTCTTCAAGGACTGCCGAACGACGAGTTGTCCGTGCAGAACGCGCTTATCGTCACCAAGTCTTCGTCTTATCCGCTTCTCGTGGACCCTCAGAATCAGGGAAAGATGTGGATCAAGAATAAAGAGAGCTCGAACGAGTTGCAGATCACCTCGCTAAATCACAAGTACTTCCGCACTCACCTCGAGGACAGTCTCTCGTTGGGCAGACCGCTGCTGATCGAGGACGTGGCGGAGGAACTCGATCCAGTGCTGGATAACGTGCTCGAGAAGAATTTTATCAAGTCAGGCTCCATTGAGAAGGTTATCGTTGGAGATAAGGAGTGCGACGTAATGCCGGGATTCATGCTGTACATCACCACCAAACTCCCGAATCCTGCGTACAGCCCAGAGATCTCCGCGAAAACGTCGATCATCGACTTCACGGTGACAATGCTAGGTTTGGAAGATCAACTATTAGGTCGGGTAATACTCATGGAAAAAGCTGACTTGGAAGCGGAAAGGGTTGCCCTGTTCGAGTCAGTCATGACCAACCAGCGTTCGATGAAGGAGCTCGAGAGCACGTTGCTGCATAGACTCACGTCCTCGGAAGGCTCTCTGGTAGACGACGAGGCGCTGATAACCGTCCTCCGAGAAACCAAGACCACGGCCGAGTCGGTGAACGAGAAACTGCAGGTATCTGCCCTTACTGAAAAGAAGATCACTTTGGCACGCGAGGAGTTCCGCGCGGTCGCGTCGAGAGGATCTATCTTGTACTTTCTGATAGTCGAGATGAGCAACGTCAATGTAATGTACCAGAACTCGTTGCGGCAATTCCTGACGATCTTTGACAACTCGATCACCAAGTCCACGAAGAGCCCTATCACTCACGAGCGTATCAACATAATTTTACGTCACCTCACATACGAAGTTTGGGCATTCACTCTCAGGAGCCTCTACGAGCGACACAAATCGCTGTTTACGCTGATGCTTGGTATGAAGATAGACTGCTATAAGGGCACCATCTCCCACGCGGAATTCAACGCCTTCATCAAAGGCGGCGCATCCTTGGATCTCAACGCGGTGACGCCGAAACCGTTCAAGTGGATACTCGACATAACATGGCTGAATTTAGTCGAGATAAGCCGACTCGAGGTGTTTTGCGATATCCTGACAAAAATCGAATTCAGCGAGAGGGAATGGAGAATGTGGTACGAGAAAGAAAAGCCAGAGGAAGAAGAGTTGCCGTGTGGCTATCAGAAGAGTCTCGATGTGTTCCGTAAGTTGCTGCTCATCAGATCATGGAGCCCCGACAGAACTTTGTCACAGGCGAGAAAATACATCACCGAGTCGTTAGGCAAAGAGTACGGAGAGGCTAAAATATTAGATTTAGAGGCGACATGGCTAGAGTCCGAGACCAGAACGCCGCTGATATGCCTGTTATCTATAGGTTCTGATCCGAGCCCGCAGATTACAGCGTTAGCTAAGCAAAAAACGATCTGTAAGTCACGTTCGAAACGATTCCTTTCTTATAACGAACCAAAATCTTGTGTGTTTAATGTTCAATAATCCCAGCAAGCAAAAAATCATTGATAGAACGTTATCGCAATTATATTCAGTAGTGTATAACGCCTTCTGATGTATAGTTTTTAACGTTGTATCAACATTACTATAAATAGTTTTGGCACTTCAATATTTCTAGGAAATTTTTGCAATATTTAAAGAGAGATCATATTACCTAGCAATATCTTTGAAATATTTTTAAAATATTAAACGAAAACGCATTTAAGAGAAATACACATAAAATCAATATTTCAAGACATTGATCTAATGTTTTCTGTTGACTAGGACGTTTTTAATATATTTCACAGCGTTAAACTCAGTGTCCATGGGACAAGGCCAAGAGTTTCATGCACGCAGAATGATCAACGAGGCCATGAACACGGGCGGCTGGGTTCTTCTGCAAAATATCCATCTATCTTTGCCGTTCTGTACAGAGGTGATGGATGCTCTCGTCGAAACGGAGACTGTACACGAGGCGTTCAGACTCTGGATGACCACCGAAGTGCACCTTCAGTTTCCCATCGGCTTGCTACAGGTTGAATTTCTGTTTTCTTGGCGCGAAAACGCGTGAACCATGAGATTGTAAATACGAGGAAAAGCGAAACGATTTCGTGAATGTGTCGAACTCTAAAACGAATTGTTTCAGATAGCGATTAAGTTTACGAACGAACCACCCCAAGGCATAAGAGCTAGCTTAAAGAGAACTTATCAAGAAGTGACTCAAGACACCCTGGATTACAGCACGCAATCCCAATGGCCACCTTTGTTATACGCTGTCGCGTTTCTGCACACGGTGGTGCAAGAGAGAAGGAAATTCGGACCGCTCGGCTGGAATATACCCTATGAGTTCAACCAGGCGGATTTTGCGGCGTCAATTCAGTTTATACAGAATCATCTAGACGATATGGATCCTAAGAAGGGTGTTTCCTGGCCGACTGTCTGCTATATGCTCGGCGAGGTCGCGATTTATGTCTTTACCCCGTAAACACAAAGTATCATCCATATTACAATGTTAGCTCAATCATATGGTATATTATGTAACTATTACTTTGTTATATAACAAAGTAACAGTTACGTAATACATCATATGACTGACATTATAATGTCGATGTGTACTTTGTGTTTACTGGGTGTTTATTCGCGTAAAAGAACGATATGCAACGATTCGACAGCGCTCTACATTTTCTGTCGTTCATTTTGCAAACGTCTTGGCGTCGTTTCAGGTTCAATACGGCGGCAGGGTCACGGACGATTTCGACAAGCGTTTACTGACGACTTTCACACACGTCTGGTTCTGCGACGTATTATTACGACCGGGTTTCGAGTTCTATCGGGGATATAGGGTACCTCAGACGAGAAATCTTCAGGGATACGTAGACTACATCGACAGTTTACCCGCCACCGACACTCCGGAAGTTTTCGGCTTGCATCCAAACGCTGATATCACTTACCAGATCAACACAGCGAAGGGTATTCTCGATACGATTCTCAGCGTACAGCCGAAAGAGGGTGGCGCACAGGGTGGTGAAACCAGAGAGAACGTCGTGTATAAATTAGCCGACGACATGCTGTCCAAGCTACCTAAGCAATACAACTCGTTCGAGGTGAAGGAAGCTCTTCAGAGGATGGGGCCGTTACTGCCGATGAACATATTTCTGAGACAAGAAATAGACCGGTAAGTACACATTCGCGTCTGTTGTATCGCACATAAAGAAATTTCGACATCGACGTCTGTCGCGGAATATTACTCGACATCGACGAGAACATATAGAAACAACAAGCGATTGTTATAATTTCAACTATCTCTTTTTTAAGGATTTCGAGAGTACTCAAAGAAGTACGAAGTACTTTGACGGACTTGAAACTAGCGATCGAGGGTACTATCGTGATGAGTCAAGGCTTGCGAAAATCACTCGATTCAATGTACGACGCGCGTATCCCGGACAAATGGTTGAAGATATCTTGGGAGTCAGCCACTTTAGGTTTCTGGTACACGGAGCTTCTGGAAAGAGACTATCAGTTCAGACAGTGGTGCAATCACGGACGTCCAAGAGTTTTCTGGATGACTGGATTTTTTAATCCACAAGGATTTTTAACGGCAATGAGACAGGTGAGAGATGATACACAATGTTCGAAGTAATCGTCTTTGTTTTAGTTAAATCATCTTAATGTCGATCAGACTTTGATATATATATATATATATATATATATATTAATCGGGTCAGTATTAGTCAGTAGTTTGTACATAAATTAACATAAATTATATACATAAATTAATAAATAACATAACATACATTACATTACATACATTACAATTACATACATAAATTAATAAAAAAACATAATAAATTACAAATATAAATTAATAAATTTCAGGAAGTGACCAGGGCGCACAAGGGTTGGGCTTTGGATTCTGTAGTCCTGCAAAATGTGATAACGCGTTATAACAAAGAGGATATTAAAAATCAACCACAAGAAGGAGTTTACGTTCACGGCTTGTTTCTCGAGGGTGCATCGCTCGACCGAAAAGCAGGCAAACTCGTCGAGAGCAGGCCGAAAGTCCTCTACGAACAAATGCCAGTTATTTACATCTTCGCGATAAATACCACCGCCGGCAAAGATCCGAAATTGTACGAATGCCCTATATATAGAAAACCTCAGAGAACCGACTCAAAATACGTGGGTTCTATCGATTTCGAGACAGATCACAATCCTCGGCACTGGACACTCCGAGGTGTAGCCCTGTTATGTGATATTAAGTAAGATGGATAGGTAGAGACACTTGTGTAAATTTATTATCTATACTTTTTGAACATAATAAAATGACAAATAAGAGAAAAGAGCATATATATAAGTACAGAATATGTAAATAGATATATAGTATAGACAAATATTTAAATGTGTGTACATATATATATACAGAACATAGCGAAAGTACATTAATTAAACTCTTCTAGCCAAAGATATTTTCCACGGTTAGTTATACGATTTTGATTTCAAGATATCAATAACAGAATTATGTGGTCATTAAAGGTAACTTCGTAAATATATTATATATATATATATATATATATATATATATATATATATATATATATATATATATATATATATATATAT
>NW_022639456.1:3533813-3538788 GCF_010583005.1 Odontomachus brunneus | reverse complement strand
TATATATATATATATATATATATATATATATATATATATATATATATATATATATATATATATATCAATCTCATACCTTTACTTTTTTTAATTTTCAATCATATATGAACAGCTACAATATATTGCACGAATATTAGCTTTAAATGATTATATAGAATGTCTGGTAACTTAAATAGAATTGAACAAAAAAGCTCTCTACCATTTTGCGAACCACGTAAAATTCTAAGTTATTAAATAAAAAAGATTCGTGAACGATTACGCGCCATACAATAGATGGACTGTGATGGCAATGCCTGCTACTGTATATGCTTTTATGTTATGCTTTTATTTTTTCTTAATCTTCTATCTTTTGTAATTAATAATATCTATGTGATCATTCGGAAAATGATAGAAAGAGAGAGAGAAAGAAAACATTTTGTTCAGTTTAACCTAATCTAGTATAATATACCATAATGTTATACTACAACTCCTCTATGAATTACCAGACATCCTGTATATTTACAAATAATATATAAAAATAAAGTGTTTGGGAATGTCCAAGTATAGGACAATGTATATAAAAATAATTTAACAATTAACGATTTTTATTCTAGTGATCATATAATATGTAAGCCAATAAGAATCGTCACAACCTTCTAGATGATTAAAGTTTTGTAAAAATAAAACTATGGAAAGTTTATCAAAAACTAAAATATTTGAAACTTTTTTCATGTTTAAATTAACATATATCTCCCAAAATTTTGAACTATATTTTAGTAATTCAATATTACTGCCTTACTATACTCTGCAAGGTATACATTATTTCTAACTTAAACATTTTTTAAAACAAAAGACTAGCGTAGTACGTATCTGTAGATAAAAGAGACACATCATAATGTACAATTAAATTCCATAAATTCCTTTCGCACATTCTGAAATTAAAAAAATAAATCAACTATATATGATAAAATCTTAAAAAAAAAATTTCATTTTAATGAATTACATGCTTCATGTTGGAAACTCATAAATTATTAATGCATAGAGCAAATCTTTAAAAACTTATAAAAGTAACAAATCTAATACTATATGTCTCAATCACATGTTAACAATATTTCTTATGACAAAAGTACTTTTAAAGTGCTTATCATATATGATAATGCTTTAAATGCAGCTTCCAACTCAGTTTTTCCTATGCCAATCTGTGTAATTGGGGGACATGTGTCAAGCTGTAGAACTTTTGAGCAACTATCCGACTCTGAAAATTGGACATCCTGCATAATAATTGCAATATTAACCTCTGACAATAAATCCTCCAACTTAGAAAACTTTTCTATTATTACTTCATCAGTCAGTTTCAAATTGTTAGGAATTAAATTACGCAATTCTTCTAATATTTTACAGCGTAAATCAGTATCTATGTTATCTCTCATTATAGTATGATACTCTGCTAACTTAACACCTAAATTAATCTTTCTTGGTGCAGTAAATTTTCTTAGTTTACAATACTTTGATTTTACAATTTCATTTGATAATTTAATATCTTCATCACTCTCACTGCCTTGAAAATTATCTATACTAAAGTTTTTTAATTTATCCATGATAAGATTATTTATCTTATCAACCATTTTTTTTGCAGCTACATGTTTTGCTTGTTTTTTTGTCGTTCCTACTCCATCTTCAGTAAAATTGGATACTACACACCGAATAGTAAAAACTCTTGCATGTGGTGGTCCAACATCACTAACAGGTATATATTCAGGTTCCTGCAAGTTATTCTCAGCACAAAGATCCTGAAATAATGTAATAAATAATTTTATGAAAACATACCTAGAAAATACATACCTAAAATATATCTATGAAAATATATACTTAGAAAATATGAAAATATTGACAAATATAAAACTTAAAGATAGTTACCTGCAAAGCACCTATTGTATTAACAAAAGGTGTATTTGCTGGTATTCTTGGAGATACTGGTAACGGATCAGGCAATGGTGTTCTAACAGGGGACTTAGCAGGCGATGCTGGCAACTGTGGATAGTTTCTGTGTGCGGCAATTCTTGCTAACATAGCATTAGCAGCTTCATGTTTAGCATCTTTCTTACAACGACCTGTACCAGTCGCGGTAAAGCCATCACATGTTACTTGGTATGTAAAAGTGTTTATATGAGTGCCCCCGCCGTCATGTATCAACTCATAATTTGGTACTGACCCCTTTTTCACCATCATCTCTTGAAGGATAGAAACTGGCGTCTTATTCATGTTTTAACCAAGTGTAAACTGTCTTTCTATTCTATACTTTCATCAATTCGCAGCTTCCTCGGTTCCTTCCAAAACTTGCCGTTAGATTAGGTTAGGTTACTTGGTCATAAAGTACGTCTAGAATAAGTTTTTTCTTCCTTCCTTCCTTCCTTCAATATGTGGCTTCCAGTAAGAGTTAAGCTGGTGGCACATAGAAAAACTTAAGCAGTAAAACGTAAGCAGTAAGCAAATTGACCAATCACAATCGTTGATTCTTGGATCGTAAGAAGAATCAATGACTGTGATTGGTCAATTTGCTTACTGCTTACGTTTTACTGCTTAAGTTTTTCTGTGTGCCACCAGCTTAATGGCTCCTGCACACAGAACGCGGTAATGCTTGCCGCGCGGTAAAAATTCGCGCGACAGCCAATCAATATGCTGCAACCTTCTAGCTCTTATGGAAAAACAACATATTGATTGGCTGTCGCTCAAACTTCCACCGTGCGGCAAGCATTACCGCATCCTGTGTGCAGAAGCTATATGTTTTTGATAAAATAGGATCATGGCATAAAAAAAAAAGTGTAAACTGTAAACGTGAGTAGCAAGTGAATTGACCAATTACAGTCGTTGATTCGTGGACCGTAAGGAGAATCGTTGATTGTGGTTGATTGATTCGCTTACTGCTCACGTCTTAAGCTAACCACACACACTTTTCGTAACAGTAATGGCTCCTGCACACAGGACGCGGTAATGCTTGCCGCGCGGCGAAAATTCGCGCGACAGCCAATCAATATGCTACTTTCCGTAATAACCTTCTAGCTCTTACGGAAAAACAACATATTGATTGGCTGTCGCGCGGACTTCCACCGCACTGCAAACATTACCGCGTCCTGTGTGCAGGAGCCATTACGGTTACTGTTAAGGGACATCTACATTGGAAGTAAGCAGTAAGAAGTAGGAAGTAAGAATAAGAAATTGGCCAATCATAGTTGATTATTCTTCTCACATTCGACTATGGTTGGTCAATTTCTTACTCTTACTTCCTACTTACTTCCTACTTACTTCCAATGTAGACGTCCCTTTACGGAAAGTGTGTGTGGCCAGCTTTAAAGGTCCATCTACAATGAGATTGGCAGTAGGCAGTAAGACGTAAGTAGTAAACAAATTGACCAATCATAGTCGATTATTATTAGAATAATCGACTGTGATTGATCAATTTGTTTACTACTTATGTCTTACTGCCTACTGCCAATCTCATTGTAGACGGACCTTTAGGTAGTGACACCAGAAAAACTTAAGCAGTAATGGCTCCTCCAGGACGCAGTAATGCTTGCCGCGCGGCGGAAGTTTGCGCGACAGCCAATCAATATGTTGTTTTTCCGTAAGAACTAGAAGGTTATTACGGAAAGCAGCATATTGATTGGCTGTTGCGCGAATTTCCGCCGCGCGGCAAATATTACCGCGTCTTGTGTGCAGGAGCCATTATTCTTGAAATAGTTGCGTATAACGTAAATTTTACTACGCAGGTTTATTCATAAAATAGCTGTGTAAATCCCATTGTACAATTGCGTAAACGTGTTGTAAGTGGTTAAGTGATTACGACAACCAATCAGAGTAAAGCAATCAGTGAATAAAACATTCGGATTGGTTGGCTCTTACGTTCACGACTATGCTTACGCAATTGTAGAATGGGCTTAATGAAAATTATGTATACGCAAAAATTTCAAGAATATGGACCCTGGAACACAATACGCCGTATGTCGAAGTTGGATGTCGGAACGCAGCCGATGATTCAATGAGAACTCATCCTCAAAAAATAAATTCTCTCATTGGACCATCGGCTGCGTTTCGACATCCAACTCCGACATATGGCGTATTGTGTTCCAGGCCTGAATCCTCCATCAGACCATAGATTAGGGATTGGATTGGATTAAAATTTGACTAATCAAAGCAAAATCAAAGTAAAATTTGAGGTTAGTTTTTTTATCCTGATTACCTATACAACTATTGGTTCCCTATATTTAGACCAATTACGTTTACGAATCACTCAACAATTGTGCAACTGTGTGTTTGCTGAACGCATCCAATGGCTGCGTTCAAAAAACATAGCTGATCAGTGAAGGCCATCACACACAAAATTCCGTAAGAATTTAAAACGTAAGCGTAAAGAAATCAACCAATCCCAATCGAGCACTCGGCTCTTCGTAACCCCTCCATTATTACGAAGAGCCGAATACTCGATTGGGATTGGTCGATTTCTTTACGCTTACGTTTTAAGTTCTTACGGAATTTTGTGTGTGATGGCCTTGAGCGGTCAGTGATTATTGGTCCTTACTGTTAGATCTCTAACTTTAAACCAATTACGTTAACTAATTACGCAACGTTGTATAACCGTGTGTCTCCTGAACACAGCCATTGATATGACGTGTCGAAACAGTTGAGTAAGAAGGGGAAATTTCAGGAGCGAGAATATATATGGCATAAGTATGTTTGGATTTTACATCGCAGTATACTATATCACGTATATAAATTAACAAAATACTAAACCCAATTTTATTGAAAGCAATTTTCAGAGGGACAGCTCAAGTAATTTCGTAAAAATATTAACAGGTACGTAGCACGAAATACTCGATTTCTTTCAGCTCATCATTTTTCTATTCAAGTTCTTTGTTTCATCATTTTCCAATATCCAAATATATATATATATATATATATATATATATATATATATATATATATATATATATATATATAT
>NW_022639456.1:3508061-3533803 GCF_010583005.1 Odontomachus brunneus | reverse complement strand
TATATATATATATATATATATATATCCGTTATATTTGAAATATAAATCAAAATAAACAATCTCTCTATACTTTGTGAGAAATTTCAACATGTTTCTGTTTTGACAACACAGTATCTCTTTTTTATGATTATACAAACTTCTTTTATACATGAAAAGGAAAATATTCTAATAATTGAGAGATTATATATTAGATTAGTATGCTTATACAAAGCAAGATACATTATTGTCAATGTCAGTCATCTTTATAGTTATTGGATAGTTCCTTAGATATTTAAAAGTAAGGGAGGAGAAATCTGTTTTCTTTAAAAATTTATAATATAGTATCATTATATATATAGTATCACTTATTATAAATTTTCTAACAAGTGTTATCTTTCTTCAAGTATATATATATAATTATTGCTATACTTTTGAATAAAATTTTTAACTATGAGAAGATATTTATCAATATCTATTAATTTTTTTTTTAAAGTATATTTGAAAAATGATTCTTTTTCTTTGAAAAATGATTCCTTTTCAGTATAACTAAATTAATATATATTTTTGCTTGTTTTTCACATCATTTTTTAACTAAATGTACTATTTTCAGATACAAAATGAATAAATCACCAATTAATATTCTCCAAGAAATTTTAATCAAAGAGGGTTGTGTTCCTAATTATTCTTATATATTGGATATTTCTGAATTTAAATGTGAAGTGACTTGTAAAAATTTAAGTGCAATTGGCATAGGACCTAACAAAAAGGAAGCCAAATATAATGCTGCAGTAAATATGTTATCATTGTTGAATATTACAATATACTCAAAGAAACACAAGACTGGAAATAAAATACAAGATTTTAAAACTTGTCAACCGACACATAATACAAATGAACCAAACAATACAAATATGTTACCTCCATTAAACAAAGATACACAAACGTTTCCTGAATGTAACTATGTAGGAGTGCTACAAGTAAGTTATGTAATTTATTATATTTATATATCTACTAAGTAATTAATAGTTTAAGTAATATTGTTTTTTATGTATATACACAGGAACTTTGCATGCAACATCGCATAAGTTTGCCTTTATATGAAGTTGTTCAACAAAGTGGTCCTAGTCATATGAGAACATTTAAGGTAAAAAGCAGTGTTGGATCTCATGAAATGACAGGTATAGCATTCTGTAAAAAGGCTGCGAAACAAGAAGCTGCCAAGAATATACTACATCACTTAGTAGTTTCAAATATATTGCCAGAAGATACTTATAAAAAAATAGAACTTTACAAAAGAAAGGTCAATATAAATGATACAAAAGATATAAAATTGAATGTTAAAAATACCAAACCGGTATTACCTATTGAGAAACCAGAAATAGAAGAGATATCAGAAAAGGCTTTACCGACATATGAACTTATTTCTAACAATATAGCAATGCAAAACAGTGATAATGGTTCAGCAGTATTTAATAATAATAATAATACAATTAAGAATACCCAGATAAGTATCTACCAACCAAAGTCAATAAAAACGGTTAATGACTCTAAGCAAACATTAGAAAGTAACTTCAAGAAGTTGGATATAAGCAAGTCAATTGTTGAGTCAGCAATTACAAAATCATCAGAAAACGCACAATCGAACAACATTGAATCTAATTCTGACGATAAACAATATTTTGTAACTAAGAATGATAATACAAACCTATCATTAGTAACTTATAAGGATGAAGAACACAAACGAACAATTGAGGACGATTTACGAGAATTTAATATAGAAATATCAGATTTTGTCGAAAGTAACAAAACTATGGCTCTTACGGATGTATCGAAAAAAGCCTTATCCTTATTGGAAAACTCTAAAAAATACAAATCTTCAAATGTGTGTCTTACGGATTCTCATAATTTATTCAAAAAATTGTATTCTGATAAGATACCAGATGATTTAAAAAAAAGAATGTGTATCGTAAGCAAATATAAATTGAGTGCGATAGAGGATCTTATTGCAATAGAAGAAACGTACCAAGAAGTTCAAAAGACATTAGGGGTTACGTTAAACCAAGTCAACTATAGCAACAAGACAGCAGATGTTACAATAATATGCCTGCGTATGCTGTCCACACCAGTTATTACACAAATTGGTATAGGAACAACGGAAAATAATGCAAAGGCAGAAGCAATGTTTGCAATTATTAATACTATCCTGGAATATATAAAATAAGGCTTTTATGATACCGATTGCCCTTCAATAATGGAACAAAAGCTGTATATGTGATCTTGAGCAGTATATGTAATTTCCACAAGATGGAAGCAAAGCTGTATATGTGATTTTGAAAAGGTTCCGTTCAATACTATACATACATATAATTTTCTTAGATATGGAGTATTTGTATAATATGTGAAGCATTGCAAAATTAATATTGTAAATTTGATTTCATTTTTGTTCATAATTATTTAGACCAAATCGTCTTTACGATTTTTTTATATATATTAAGGGCTCTAATTATATTAATTATTATTACTTATAATCATTTTCCTACTTTAGTATCAAGAAATTAGTATCAAAAGATGCAAAATAAATATATGTAGGAATAACATTAAACAATACATGTAAGTATTATATTTACAATATATTTGAATTGAGAGGATTTTAAGATATCTATATATTTACAAATATATATATATATATAAATATATATATATATATATATATATGTATGTATATACACAAATCTCACACTACTCGTGTATATATATATATACACACACACACATATATATATATATATATATATATATATATATATATATATATATATATATATATATATATATATATATATATATATATATATATATATATATATATATATATATATATATATATATATATATATATATATATATATATATATATATATATATATATATATATATATATATATATATATATATATATATATATATATATATATATATATATATATATATATATATATATATATATATATATATATATATATATACATATATATATATATATAAATATATATATATATATATATATATGTATGTATGTATGTATAAATGTATATGTGTGTGTGTGTATATATATATATACACGAGTAGTGTGAGATTTGTGTATATACATACATATATATATATATATATATATATATATATATACATCAACATGATACACATATATATACATATATATGTGTACATATGAACGTATATATATTTTTCAAAAAAATCGACTTTTATTTTTTCAGTTTCCAAGCATATATATTGTAATTGTACTTGAAAATACTTCTATAAAAGATTCCAATAGATTTGTACAGAATTATATTTTATACTAACATTTTATATATTTTTTACTTGTATCGATACCATTTAAAATATATTCAACCAAGTTATCTATAACGAATTTTGTATTCCACTTATGTTTCTTTATCTTATCTAACACTTGGTGAAATGCAAAGTTCAAATATTTTTGCGGTTAATGGACCAATAAACACAAGTGTTTCTTGTAAAAAATTATATATATATATAAATATATTATTATTCAACAATATATATACATTATTTTTCTATCATTGCATACGGAGTTTTATGAAGTGATTTACAATCAGCAAATAGCCTTTCAGATAGATTTGTACATATAAGGCACATGCTAAGTAATATGCTACAAATTCAACAAGCCATAACTTTCATAAAAATAAAAATAACAAGATAATTCAAAAAGCATCTTGTAGCGGGAAATCTCTAGCTTTCGAACATGTACGCACGTTTTCAAATAAATTAATTTTTTGTGGTGTTAAGACTGATATAAAACGATATTTATGCTAAAATATCAAAATATTTTTATGGAGAGAGAGAGAGAGAATTTGTCGAGTTATATCATTTAAACTAAACATCACGCAACAATAATATTGATCATTTGAAAGCGCGAATTTTATTCTTTAATTTGCGTATAAGATTGTAATATGATTATTTTTTCACTAAGTTCTTTAACAGTAAAATACAAATAAGGTAAATGTCCCAATGCCCGGACATGTACCTAATTCTGGACACTTATTATTTTGAATATTTCTCTAAATATTTCATTTTTCAACGTACACTAAATATAAATATTAAATGTATATATACCAGTATGTATGTATTGTACGTTGAAAGTTGAAATATTCATATTCAAATATAAAAATAATAACAATGTCCGAAGATTGGTACATATCCGGGCATTAGTACATTTACCTTACTCTTAGTTTTTATCACATATTTACAATATAAAACAATTAATAACTTTCATTTAAAAAATGTATAAAAAGCCTAAAGATATCTCTTTAAAATATATATTTTATTTTTAATAAAAATAATTTTCCCAATATAAAAACTCACCTGAAAGTTGTGGATAACAATTAAATAATCACTATTTCTCATTTAAATCGATATATTTTCTCCAAAAACGACAACAACGTTGCATTAATAGTACAAAAAGTAAACACTTCAAATTCTTTAACACTTTTTGAACGATTTTGGTAGTATCAATTTTGTCAAAGTTACAACTTTTAAAATTTTGCCTATTTTTTGTGATAGAGTCACGGGACAACTAGCCCGCCGTTAATTTTCAAGAGTATGCGGGAATCATAGTGAAGACCTCTCGCGAAGAACCACGAAATACGCAGAGACATTTGATATATTTTGATAAAATACGAAAATACCTAATCACAAATAAAAGGAATCAGCTTTATTGAATCAGCTTTATTTAGCAGTATTTGTGATATTTAAAATCAAGAGAAACATCGTAGAGGACTATAAAACATTTTTTTGAAAAAAAAAGTCGAATATTTGAGTAAATATTCGAAGTACGATGTCTCCCACCCCCACACACACGAGTCTATATCTTATTACAAATTTTATTTATTACAAAAAGCCTAAATACAAAATTGGGCTCCCTTAATATAGCATCCTTGCCATTTATACAAGAAAGATGACAAAAAAGTAAAGTGGTAAGCAAATATAGGATGCTTCCGAAATACCCAGAGTTGGGTCGAGTTGAGTTAGTTCCACTATAGTATATGTAACGGATACTATAGTGGAACTAACTCGACTCAACCCTGGACATTTCGGAAACATCCATAATGTTGGTAAGACAAAATACTGGATGCATCCAATGGCTACATTCAGGAGAAAGCAATTCAAGGAGCGCTTATCACTCAAGAAGTAATTATCACTCTTGATTGGTACATACTTCTAGATCTAGTAAGAACTAAAATAATACTCCAATCACACAATAATCACTAAGTGCTCACTGAACTGTTTTTTCCACTGAATGCGGCCAATGATATGTTATAGCCGTATCATACTAGCGATTCGTGGCTGCGATTATGTTTTTTGACCAATGAAAAAAGCGGTAATAGCTAGCATCTTCTTTCTGACTGGTCAAGAGACATTAGTTTGTCGCGTCGCATGCCCCAACGTGCTCCTACTCGCTCCAATGCACTCTGATTGGTCCGCGTGGTGACGTAGCCAACCAGAGTGCGTTGGGGTGAGTAGGAGTACGTTGGGCATGCGACGCGACAAATCTATAATCGCAGTCGCAGTCGCTAGTGTAATACGGCTATTATGCAGGATTCACACTGCGTCCGATGTCCGACGTACGACATCCGATATCCAATAACAGAATAGTTTTCTAACAGAGAATTCAACTCTCCATTGGAAAGCTGTTCTTTTATTGGATATCGGATATCGGACATCGGACGCGGTGTGAATCCTGCATTAGATAGACTTTTATTTTTTGAAGTAGTACAACACAACAACGAATCAAACGGTTTTTTAATTTCAAATATTATTCAACGATAGATGTGTGTATGTATTGAAAAACTTTTTATTTTCTTATAATATAATCTTTTTATTTATAATTATAATATGATTAATCGATAAACCAGATGATCTTTATTTATACTGATAATGTTATACATACAATCTTACAAACACACGTAGCATACTAAATTGTGAATTCAACTAACCGCACGCGATCATCGCTATTCTGTCAAAGAAAACAGCACGTAAGAGCAATGGGACGAACAATTTACGCTGAAGAGCATCTTCGCACGTATTTAGCATCTTTAGCGAAACCAGATGGATATGTGATAGGATTGATCTTGGGACAGGTTTGTCTTTTATATTTGTTACATATCAATTAAGTTTTACAACTCATTTTTCATAACATATGTGACGAGAGAGTGACAAGTGTTACGATTTGTTGAAATTCAATCAAATTACTTTAGAGTATTAATTACACATGTGTATCTTTTAAAAAATTGTCTTATTCTTTTATCATTGTATCTTAAATAGAATTAAAGGTTATAAATTTAATACTGCAAATGTATAAAGAATTATATTGACATATAATGTTGTCTGATGTATTGTTTGCCTCTATTTAATGTTATAGAGTAGTGGACAGAAAGATTACATAGTACACTTAGCAAAAACACCACCTCCCCTTGATAAAAATATTGTCGAAGAAACTTTAATCAGTTATGCGACAACTGCAGAACAGGATGCAACTGAGACATATATTAAATATGTTAAAGATATTCCCATGAGCTGGGTGGCTGATCATGCTAAACATGTATGTGTACAGTTTCCATAGATAGAATACAATTAAAAATAAGATTAAATTCAATTCCCTATTTTTATAAATTGTTTAATTATTGCAGACAAAAGTTACAATATGAAAAAAATACAAAGCTCAAAAATATTAAAAATTGATTAAACAAAACTATATGGTTTATTAACATTCTTCTTTTTCAATTATACAATCAACTTATATAATTACAATATCTAGGAAATATTTAATATTCTATGATATATAATATTACAATGCTCCAATAATTTAGTTAAAAACAAGAATCTAAACAATTTAAAAAAATAAGGAATTGCATTCTTAGAAATAACTCAGTATATTATATAGAGATGAATATGATTATATTGTGTTATATTTCATTTACATGCAATATATTTCATTTCAGGTTACAAGAATGTTGCCTGGTGGAATGTGGGTACTTGGTGTTTTTATTACAGGACCTGAGGATACTTTAGACATTACCAGCAATATACAGAAGCTTAAATCAGTTCTTAGTGCAATCCACAAGGCCCTTTCATGCAATAACAAGCATCTTTATGGAAATAATCAGGATGAAAAGCTTATATTAGCTTTCAACAGTGTCACACAAAAGTATGCAGGCTTGGATATATCTCATCAGATTTAAAGAAGTTCTACATTATATCTTAATTGATTTAGCAATTAAATCCTTATCTCCAGATATACTTGCAAATCTATAGATGTTACCAAAGATGGCATATTAAAACCAGCTGACTGGAAATTTCAAGAGAAAGCAACCAAGTGGCATCAGCTAGAAGCTCTTGTAGATTTTGACAGATTGTATTTTACAGATGCAGATAAAAATCCTGAGACTCTCAAGAGGCAATTACAGGTGGATATATTATTTTTAAATGCAAGTACAATAACTTATTAACCTCAAAAACTGAATAAATTAAAGATACACTTTTTTATAGGCTATCTTGACGAGTGTGGCAGATTTGATCGATTCTTCACTCGTCGTTATTGAGGAAGAAGTTAGGCCACTGGAAACCTCATTAGAAATAATTTGCAAAAAGAAAAGAGACAATAAGGAATGTAAAAGTAAAAAGAATGATAGCAGTAACTTCTTTCAAGTTAGCTTGTACATTCCATGTGTGAGTATAAATGAGTTCACTCAGGCACTATAGAGACAATTACAAAAATAAATTTTAAAAGAGGCATTTTGCTAACTTTATCTTATTAGTTGCAAGATGATGCTAATGCAAACATAAGAGTGACATCATGCAGCGCATCGATACGACTAATTGGGCAATTAGTCAGTAGGACATTTGTACATCAAAAAGCTAGTATCGCGGAAGCCAATATGGCAGTAAGGCAAGATATAGTAAGATCTCTGGCAAGCAGATTGGAAATGCACTGGGACAGTTTAATAGAGGAAGAGAGTGGTTCTCCCGAAGGTAAAGCCGACACGACATACGATGTAACTTAAATCTAGATTTCAGTATTATCTTTCTGTTCACTTGCAATTCTTTATTCAGAGAACATCACATTACACGAACCACCGAGAAGAGTGTTAATAGCGTTACCGGAAAATAAAATCACGTTGTCAGATTATCTATTTCCTGGCGAAGGGCCGCAGGAAGCCTTATTGTCGTTACAAGAACTGCTGGATCTAGAAGTGCAAGAGAACCAGGTGCAAAAGGAAGTTGAGTTGCAAGCTGGTAAGTGGAGCTGTAACATTACGTTCATGGAGATAACATAAGAGTAATCTTCATACATACATACATATATGTATATATATGTGTGTACATATATGTATATATATATGTACACACACACACACACACACATATGTGTGTATATATATATATATATATATATATATATATATATATATATATATATCATTACTTGGTCACGATTAAATTTTTATAATACAGATCCTACAGAATTCTACTGCCAGAGTGATGCCAATAACAAATCATTGGACCATGGTACTGATAAGACCAAATTTCATCAAATACTGGTTCCTTATATTGGTCTATGTGTTGCATTCTTCATTGTGACAGCAGCTATTATTATACATGAGCTTATGTAATATATATTGTATTTTTTATAAAAACGCACATATAAGATGTAGATTCACGATAAAATATTTTTAATTTGTATCTGTAAAATTTGAGATGTAAAAATATTATTATAATATTTAATACACTTCGATAATTAATAATAATATACATATATTGTTTTTAATATAATATTGCCAATGCAGTGTGTCTATTTTCTTATATAAAATGTAAATATTTTTATATCTATGAAATTATATGATAAATCATTTTTTGAACATGCGACATAAATTATGAATTTAACTATTACTAAAATAAATGGTGTATGTTTTGCGTCGAATTGTTATTTTAATACAATAAAACATTACAAAATATTTTTAACTTGCATTATATTATATGGATTTTATTATAACATCTATATCATATATACATATAGTATCATATACATGTCTTATATACAAAAGAATAGCACTTCTAGTCTTCAGAATGGCAATTCTTATATTATTAATATATAACAAGTACTGGTATTAATATATTCTTCAATATTACTCATATGAATAGTGTGTAATTGCATAATAATGTCAAAAATTAGATAATAACATGCACAATTTTTTATACAAAATTTATTGATAGATCAGGCAGTGGTAATTCTAACGTTTAAAAGCTATTAGCTGCATTGCTCAAATAAATTCTGCAATTATCCTTAAAACTATGCTAATGTGTATGAAAAGTTTATTTACAAAACTTTTTACACTGTACATGGCAAATCCTGTTAAAAAGACAATACTTCTAAGAATATCAGGAAATGCAATGGAAATATTCTTATAATTTCTACATATTTCCTATAATAAATATTTGTTTAATTATATTGAAAACTACCCTCTCTTTAATTACTTCTCTCTCTTTCAAAATCATTCAAACATTTACTTCATTCTCTATAGTGCAATGTACTTTGATTTTTATTCAGTGCAAGCACAAACAAGTGCTAAAAACTTTATTTGTACACACGTGTTAGTTATTGACTTTGTATACATATAGTAAAATCATTAATATAGTATGTATATGTATGTTTGTGTTGTGTGTGAAATAGTGCAAAATATATACATTTCTCTAACGATCCTGTGTGAAGATGTTATTATAAATTTAAAATTTTAATTTTTCTACATGTAACATTAGGCAGCAAATTACGCTCAAATTTGGGTGAATAGTAAAATTAAGCATGTAGTATACGAATTCTTTGTATCATTATATATCTTCCTGTTAAGTATTTTCGGCAAATATTGTAATATAAATAATTAATTAATCAAAGAGTACCATTAAAATACTTTTCGAAATCTTTTTTTAAAATGTTGCGATTTAATTAGAACCTACATTTAGTAACGTAAGATTTTCGAAAAAAGGAAACGATGAATAAATACATCACAAATTAGCATATGCAAGTGTTATAGCTGAGGGTGAAATAGGTGTGATTATATAATAAATAGCCCAGTTGTTGAAAATGATGCGAACGTTTACAATTATTTGTACTTCAATTATAGCATAAATTCGGCCGTTTTAGTTACGTAACAATTCACCGTAATTCTGTAAAGCACTGTAAATTCAAATTCCTTTGGAAATCTTGAAGTTTCATTCTACCGTCCTCTTACAAACAAAAATCTACCTTGTAAATGACAATTCACTAACGATTACATCCGCATAAGATTATCGTACGCGCGGAATTAATCTCGCGAATGAAGACGCAAAACGCGCGGGGTTACGTTTCCTGCTTCAATTTGCAGCGAAACGCGTTGGGGACTGCACTTGTTCATCGGACAAATCGATCATTCTTAATCTTTATAGTTCATGAAGAACAATCGGATTTTAGACTACACCCCCATCTTTATAAGTCCCGCCTGACTACCTCTACCAACGCTTGCGTCTTCCAGCGAGTCCAGGTCTAAGGCAGACTCTATCATAGTAGTGTCCTGCAACAGTCTGAGTCTAGACGCAGATAATGGGGTTGTCACCGCCGGTATGGAAGATGTATCCAGAGCAGAAGAAACCACGACGCTCTGACGAGGAGGCAACGGAGCGATTTCGTCGATATCAATTGGTGCTATGTTGAGAGACGCTAATGGTACTTCGTTGGTAACAAGTTGGCTTATACTGTTTGTAGTACTACCTAAAAGCAAAATTGACAATGACGTGTAAGAGTCTCGGTCGTCCGCGTGATCGCATGGATAAAGTGCACATACAAAATTAAAATATAAATTATTAGCATTAAATTGCGAAAGACAAGATTATTACGAAAACCTGTCTTTAGTGCTGGAAAAAAAGAAAAAAAATCAAACTGTATTTTACAATATCGTTACTAGGAAGGTGCAGCGTTGAGCCTTGTGTTTCTTACGCACAAAATGACAATAGTACGAGCATAAGCTTCTATAATCTTAATTATCCAATCGATAATGCACGCCGATTTTCAATATATATTAATACATATATATATATATATATATATATATATATATATATATATATATATATATATACATATATATATTCCTATGTACAACACTCTAACATAAATCTACATATACTACGTGAAACATACAGTTGCGAAAAAATCTCTCTTTATATAAACAATATTTCCACTTGTGCATAATAAAACAAAGAAAAGTGTAGATCAAACCAAAAGCCCCTTCCGATCTTGGTAAATTAAAATAAGCGTACACATTGTGAAAGTTTAAACATTATATATCATATTAAATCTCTCGTAGCTTTCCATAAAACAAAAACAAAAAACTCGATACAATTTCCACGTATGTCTGTTGACTTGTAATTACAAACTAATCTTATCCTACCCATAATTAAAGCCAAATTATAAACCAATCAATTAGTCACAAACCATAAACCCTATAAACGATACAGTGTTTCAAAATTAGTTTCGTAAAAGTGTAAAAGAAACACGTCGTGTGATTTATTAATGCTGGTGTGAAGAATCCGTTCATTCGTATATATTAAGACATACACTCAATGGCGATCAAAATGTATAAAACGAACTTACCAAATAGTATGCTCTGAGCCCTCGACAGGACGTAATTTTAAACAATAAAAATACAATTTATTGAATTATGCTAAAGTTTTACTAATTGCTAAAAGACTTATGTGTATAAATATATATTTATACCTAAAAAAATTCCTTTCTGAACGAGATAATTTGGCGTTCACAAAAATTATATATATTAAGAATATTCCTTCGCATGTTATAAAATTTTATCTATTTTTATGATAACAACGAAGAAAATTATATAATGCGCGAAATTTCCACTTATTGGAAATATTAAACAATCTTTGACCGAAAACACATTGAAAAAACAAAGATAGTTTAGTAAATATCTAGAGAATTCGATAGAACTCGCATTTATTTCTTATCCCTCTTTCAATACATAAAACTGAATAATACTGAATAATAGAATATCTAAGAAAAGAATATACTTTAAAAAATTCATATCGATTAAACATAATCGGTATGTGTCTAATACCTTAACTCACTTATACATATACCACCATAACCATAATATACATATTATCCTTAAAATAAAGGTCTATGCATAATGCAAAACGGTACTTTCAAAAAATAAATAGATCTCTTTTTCGCAACAATTAATTTCAACTTTTTCTTGATATTTGTATATATATAATTTTTTCTTTTTTCCAATTCCCTATTAGAGGAATCGAGAATAATCATACAACCATTTATATACAAAGTATTCCCTTAATGTGAGATTTTAAGAAGAGAGGACGAATAATGATCTAATTAAAGCTTTCTAACGTTATGAGTCCACGATTTCTTGTTCTGTGGTAAATATATTAATTATAGCCCCGACTTTTCCTCCGTATTACTACGTAATCGAGTCAAATGTATTCGAGAAATGTATTTCTGTTCTATAATAGACGTTAAATATCCTCATTGTCACTCAATGAACTCATAATAAAACGTCGATTCAAGAGATCCTCCTCTGTACTGTCGCTTGGGCACAACGAATTCTCCGCATACGACAAATTATTGGTTAATGGTCCAGAGCCGAATCTATTGACTACAAGACCTATCGCGGTCTGCCCGATGATCGGTATCCCGCCCGTGCCCAATATTCGCGCCGGCAGAATGTTCTTCGATATCGGATATTTCAAGGTGTGATCGGCACACCTCAGGTTGTTGTACTTAAGCGTATGCGGAGACTGAGTTAGCCGTAACGGATCCTCGGAATAACACTGAGGAAACTTTTGCAAATCAGTGTAACCGTTCTTATCGCTTATCTTGTAACGTAAGGGATCCTCGGAGTATCTCTGAGGATACTTCTGAAGGTCAATGGCGTACTTTTGATCGTCCACGCATTGATCGTATATTAGGTTATTATCCGAACATCTATGATATTCCTCTCTACATCTATGAGGGTACTTGTGTAAGCCCTCCTCGCATCTACACGGGTATTTCTGAAAGTCCGGATTTATCCGATCTACTTCGGTATATTTAATATGTTTCACAGAATCCTGAGAATAATGTTGCGCCGGATACGGCGGCGCGCAAGTGTCATTTATGTATTGGCGCGGATATTTCGGTAGGTCCTCGGGACAACGTGCGGGATGCCTTAAGAGAGTTAACTCACCGTTTATTGACTCTATTCTCGGAGAATGTAGACCGGTGACTAAGTTGTTCATCGAGTCCGTGAGTTCCGTACTGGGACTTGTTTGAACCGTTGTGCCATTCGACTGTCGTAATAAATAAAAAGAAAACGAATACATACTTATTATCTACTCGACTGCATTAGCAAAACAAGAAAGTAAAATGTATACTTTAACTACCTGAGGCTGCACAATCTTGACAGTACCGTATGTCTTATTATTAGTAATCACATTATCATCACCAACTCTTTCTTGCTCTGCGCGATACTCAGGTGTAACTATTCCTCTTCGATCTAAAAAGGCACGACACGGACATAAATCTTCTCGATATGATACAAGATAGATGATACGATAATATATACAATTATATTAACTTTCAAATGTGTATTCGTGCGATTCGTGTGTATCGGCACAGATTGATATTATACATCTATGAAAGAAATCTTACCAATTAAACTAGGTGGAGATGGCCCACATAATACGTAAAAACAATTTCCGCAAATGTTTCCTTGGCTATAGGGATTAAAGCTTTCCTGTCCTCTTTTACTCGAAAATGACCCTTTAATCTATAAGAACAATGGTCTTTAAATGACATTATCCATATAATTTATACGTGATTTTGACAAACGTGCTTACATCTTCATTAGTTGTTTGATTACTCGTAGTTAAATATGTGTGGAAGCCAGCAAGGCCCAAGATACTCCAAACAGAAAAGAAACATATCACTCCTACGATGACACTGCTTGGAGACGACCGAAGAGCTTCCAAAAATGGCTTGTCATCTTTCGTAACTACAATCAACGAGTAATAAACGATGCAATATATCATACGTTAGCTTTCTTGATATGTTTGTGTTTACTGACTCGCAAGCGACAGTATACTTACGCATAATTAAATGTGTGACTGCACATGCAAATATGAAAACGCAAAGAAACGCCAGGGATACTATAAAAGCATAAAAATATCTATAGTTCCTCCTGCCTACACAGTTACCAACCCATGGACAGTGATGATCAAACCTCTCTGTAAGAATATTCACCTTTAAGATCGTTCCATACGCTTGTTTAAATTAGCGTCACAATATTGCTGTCACAATACTAATACTGATACATATTTGATAAATGTGAGAACAACCAAGTGTTACAAATACTTTCAAATATCTTAAGTTTAATAGAAACACAGAAATACATACCTACACAATTGTCACATAGACTACAATGAGAAGCTCTCGGTGGCCTGAATATTTTGCATGTAAAGCAATATTTTAGTTTCACTGGTTGTCCTCTGACTAAGACTTCTTTTGTTCTGGGGGGAGGTCTATATGTTTTGGAGTTACCATTGTTAGGTACCTCTGCAGATTTAAAAAAAAAAACATTTCAATTTAGTACTTCAGGAAGTTACAAATGAACAGTATTCTTTGCTGTATTCAAGTATTATTAAAAGTATAGAATAATTAGAAAAAGAGAGAAAGAATTCACACATGCACATAAATATACAATTGCATCTGTACCAATTTGTTGCTCAATATAAGCAGCTTCGTCAGGTGTTGCTCGTGGAATTACTCCAGGGTCACTGAAGCTTGTACGAAACAGAGCAGACATTACAAATATAAATAATAAACCTCCTATCACTGGTATTGCTGGTGTTATATGTAGTGCCAAAAATGGACAACTGGAAAAAAGAAAACGTTCCAAAATTCACTTCTGTTGCTGTGCATACGAGAGAAAGAGAGAGAGAGGGAGAGAGTCAACTTTTCTTTCCACACAAAGTTTAAGAAATTATCTCAAGACACAAATGCTCATTCGTGATGTATCGTACTCGAGTTGTGAGCCACAACATATATGCTACGCAACCCCACTGGTTCTGCCAATGTAAATAAAACGTGACGCATGAAATCGCGATGCTTACTCAAAGCCAAAGAACAATCCGCTGGTTCCGGCGATGAGACACACGGTGACATAGAATACTCCAGTCTGCGGTGCCATCATCACTCTCCCATCGCAACAGAAACGATTCCTGCCCGGGAACAGCTCCCACTTTCGCGTGACGTGAGGCATCTTGCACGAGGGTAAAGTTCCTCTCACGTACTGTCATAAATGAGCGTGAAAATCCCGCTGGACGATCGCTGGCGACTTATCACAGTCGTGAAACTGTGCCTCTTCTTGGAAGTTCTCGCCCGCGAGCACGAACAAACATGTTTCATCTTGCCCCGAAGGTCTTCTGTCCTCGAGTCATAACACGCTGCGACAGGCAGCAGCATCCGAACGCGATACGTACTTCCCTATACTAATGTTTCACTTCGGAAAGACGTTCAAGCCGCCTGTTGAGCTCCACGGCAACAGCGACGCTCGACTTTTTGCGAACGGGCGAGTCTAAAAGAACTCGATTCGCGAACTTAACCTAATTTTCTCAATCCGACCCACAGTCTACAGGCAACCTGGCGAAACTCGCGCGCGCACTGAGTCGCATGAACTCGCATACGGAAAAATCGCAAACTCACTTCCAGAACGAATCGTCATCGTCCGTCCATAGAGGTCACCGACTTCGACAGCGTTCGCTGGAAGAAGGGTCATAACCGCGGATTCGTCATCGTCATCATCGTCGTTGTCGTCGTTGTCGTCGTCGTTGTCGTCGTCGTCGTCGTCGTCGTGAAGGGAAAAAAGAGCCTTCGTTAGTAAATTGGGTCACCGAGGCCTCACTCGCGAATTCTGCACCAGCGCTGGTCGATCGTTCACGGAGCCCGTGACGTGCACTATGTCCCAGAGAAGCACCGCATCGTCTTACATCGTCGTCGTCGTCGTAGCCGTAGCCGTCACGAAGCCGCCGCGAGCGATGATAATAACTCGCATATTTACAGAATTGCACTGTTGTGAAAGCCGTCACTGGTCGTCGTGTTTGCTCGCGAAGCGCACCCGCAGCGGCCTCTCGCGGCCAGAGCCAAAGCGCCACGTGACTCGGCGTCACGTGACTGGGCGGCTCGAGCGATCGCGATTCAAACGCTCGTCGACCTTCCATACGGATCGATCATCGATCATCGGTATATTCTCACGCACTAGCCGCGGATCGGCCCTTTTGCGAATAACATGTAATCGCATATTGTCCAACTACGGGGATGATCAAGGTTTGAGGTTAATTAAGGTAAGAGATTTAGTCACGTGGGAAACGAGGACAATCGCGGAGATGAGGTGAATGTATGTGAGAGGTAAGACAAACAATGGCGACATGATAAGGCGCGTCTTAACCGCTTTTTCTCGTAGGGTCATCAGGCAAAAAAGGCGTCTTCGAAAGGGTCTCGATCAGCGAGCGCCGCGAGATTGATTATTTAATGGTAGGGAGGGCGGCGAGAGCGACTTATCGCCCCCGTTGCAAAATGGGTCGTCGACGCAATGCGGTACGTCGCCGCGCACCGGCTGCACACGTACACATCGCTCGTACGGACACGCACGCGACCAAGGAAATCCTGAAAATCCCATCGTCGGCGCCATCTTCGAGTATCCTCGATCGTGAGATTTCCGCGAGATGAACGACAGAGGTCCGAGATATATAAATGATCTATAAATCCTTGGACGCGTCGTGCATCGCGTGGAAGCGTGTTGCGACGTGTTGTGTCAGTGACGGACATACGCACACACGTAGAAGAGTGCCCAGCGACTCCGAAGACAAATACGTCGACGAGGTGCGTACGCGTTGCGTTTGTAAAATATAAAAACGCCGCGTTGTTCTCGAATGAATTGTTTTTTAACAATTAATCGTCATTCCGCAACGCAACGCGTGTTCATTTCGCAATTTAATCCTATACCTTTGCCGCAAGATCGATCTCGAGCCGCTCCGCGCCGTAGAGGATCGAGATTGCGATCAAATAGATATCATCGCGATGTACTTTTCGCAAGCGATCAATTTGTTTTCAATTTTCAACGCAGAAACACTGCGTCAGAGTCTACGAACGGAGGAAGAGGCGTGCGCCGATCCCTCGTGCGAACGGTAGATCATCGAGCGGCGGGAGCGGGTAATCGATACTTGGCGACAATTCACCAGACATCCTGTTTCTGCAAGGCAGAGCTTCTCGGCGGGGACGGGAACGGCGCGAGAAAGCGAGCAGCGGTTCCTGCGGCGGGATATCAACAGGCATCGAGAAGTTAGCGGATGTGTGATCGTTGCGTATCTGCGAAGTCGACCTCCCTCTCGACAATTCTCTCCCGTTGAGCCGTCGTATCTACAGTGTCGAAGGTATAGCCGAAGCAACGGCGGCGGCGCCGGTCGTGGCGGCGGCGGCGAGGGTCGCCTCGACGACGAGGGGGTAGAGTCGCGGGACGGGTGAGGCGCGCAAGAGTACCCGGCGGTGGGGTATGAAGGGTAGGTAGGTAGGTAGGTAGGTAGGAAAAGCGGGAGGGGTGGATAGGGGATTGGGAGGGTGCATGAATCGCGGAGCGGGCGGATGGACGTACGGACGCAAACGCTGAAATCAGCTCGGGCGATCGATGCGATAAATGGATGCGTGCGATTGGTAGCCGGGAAAATCGATGATGAACAGGGGGGCATACCCTACCTACCTACCTACCTAGCCGGCGAAAGCCGGCGAGCCAGCACGGCCGCACCGCACCGCGCCGCGCCGCGCCGGAGAGGATGGAGCAAAGACCGAAATATCGATTTTTAGGCCCCTACGCGGCGGTTCGTTCGATGCTCGTATCTGCCCCGTGTCCCGTGTCCGCGCGAAGCGCCTTTCAAAACACCGACGACGCGCGCGAGATACGCCGCGCTGTGCACGCAGCCTCGTCCTCGTCCCCGTCGTCATTGTCGTCGCCGTTGTCGTCGTTGTCATTGTCATTGTCTTGGTGGAAGCATAAATTGCTCGTTGAAATTTACGATCGAGTGGATCCCCGTAACAACGTCATCAAGTGTGCCGATGTTCTCAGGTAAAATCGCAACTGCGAGTCGGTCTGGCCTAGGAGGGAAGGAGTTCACCGCGACGCATTCTCTCACGCTCTTTCTCGTGGACGATGATGATTCACGAGGCGACACGAGTGTCGAGAGAGCGAGCGTAATCGCGAAGTCGGTCCTCGAACGAGCGTAAAATCAGTGTGGATCCTCGATAGCATAGATACACGGCGGAGTGTTCCCTCCCGGCGCGTAAACTCGCGCCCTGAAGTAGAAGAGCACCGTGAGATAAGGGGAGAGTAGTCGACGTCGGGAGAGGGTGCGGGTGAAGGGTGATCGCTGCATCCTTGGCAGTGGCGGCGGACGAATAGTAAATCGTGACCGTCACGGCCTGTAACACACGCATCACGATTGAGCTGAGCGAATTCGATTAACGCGCGGCGAGATACCGCGAGATCGGGAAATCGCGCTGGCGGCGGCGGGAGTGACACGGCGCGCGACGAAGTTATCACACGTTGCGACTTATCGCGCTGCATTGATCTGTATACTCGCGCGGGCGGGCGACGACGACGACGACGACAGAGTACCACCGCAAACGTGACCAAGGAAACATTTGACAGCTCATCCCCGGAATGGAGGACTAACGATCGGCCAGAGGGAGCACAGTCGGCCTCTCTCTGTCTCTGCGTGTATCCGATTCGCTAGATCCATTCTGCGCTCGTCCGTTCTCACTAGATCACGGAGACGCTTCGCTATTCTCGCAAGAGATCGCGAGAACCTTACATTCATGTAAGGGTTGATCGCGGTTAATACGACGACGGTTAGCTTCCTCCCGCGCGACCGCCTTTGCAGATAATTATCCGCAATCGCTAATCGCGGCGATAGATCGATATAGATAGAAATGCGCAAGACGCCAGCCGATGAAAGATAGAATACTAGTACCGCGTGATGAACCGTCGGGAATCGGATGTCATCGGAGAAACGAAAATGATACGTGAAAGATTTTTACAAATTCCTCGGCTCCGTTTGACGAATCGCGTCTGACGTTTAACGTAACGTCGGATAAAAAATAAGACTTGCGAGATTGTGTTCGGCGGTAAATGCGCGGCGCCAACGACAACGGCGATAGCGACGACGACGACGTTATTATCACTTATACATGCCGTATATAATAATTCGGCATCAATTTCGTCTGATTCAGAAAAAATGGCCATCGCCGCGTCGGACTATCAGCTCAAGTGGCACAGCTACGGCGAGCATCTGCACAGCTCCGTCGCGACGCTGCTCCACTCGGAGTCCTTCGCGGATGTTCTACTGGCCACGTCCTGCGGCCGGCATGTAGCGGCTCACCGATTCGTCCTTGCAGCATGCTCGTCGTACCTCAGTCATATTTTCCAGACATGTCACTTCGGCGCGAATACCAATGCCCCGATAATCGTGGTTGGTATTAAATCTTACCTTGAAATATTTTATTAGGTTGGTGCAAGAGGTTTGTCGTATTTGTCAAATAAAATAGAAAACAAAATCAACCAAATTTAAAGGATTAATCATTTTTTACGAATAAAATAAATAACATCGAATCGATTGTCTTTTTAGACTCTAACTTCTATCTTCTTTTTAATATCCAAACTTCTTATAAGAATTTAAAGGAGAATGGCATACTTATTGCATCAACATAATAAGAGCATTCTGTGCTATCCGAGATATTGTCATTCTTTCCTACAATTCTCAAATTGCTAATCCAACGTGAATACTTTAGGTATTGCCTACGGAGATTGGATACCGCACACTGAAGATCCTGATACAGTACATGTACAGCGGCGAGGCCACCGTGGCAAACGATCAATTAGAGGGTGTTTTAAAAGCCGGCGATATCTTACGTGTGCGTGGATTGTGGAGATCAAACGGTAGCAAGAAGGAAAACATACAGTCGAATAATCAGAAGATCGAGCGCGACAAGAAGGAAACGTCACAGGTGACCGGGCAAATACAAAAGATCAAGCTGGTGCAACCGACTATGGAGAAGGTAGCCGAGAATGCGCAACAGGCGGCGACAGCTCAAAATAATGTACAGCCTCAAAAGCCAGTCGAGAGGAAAAGCACCGAGGTAACCACCGATGAGTCCAACGAATCCGAAACGAAGAACGTCTTAGAGGAGAACAAAAGTAACGAACAGAACAAGAACAAAGAGAATTTCGAGGTGAATGGCAAGAAGAAGAAAGCTGCTAACAGCGACGTCGAGTCGAACAAGTCCAAGACCGAAAGTGGCGAAAACGTGAGGCAATTTTTAGGCTTGGATAAAATAATGTGATAAAACTTTCATCCAACAATGTCAAATCTAATATTTTCTCCTTTTTCTCTTTCTAGACCGAACTAAATCTGGAACTGTTAGTAAAGGACGAGCCGATCGACTGGGAAGAGTCGATCGATCCGTCAGAATCGCTCACCATAGACCATGAGATCGATATCAAACCAGTGCGTAAAATGAATACAACTAATCAGTTTTAATGTAGTGAAGATTAAGTGTGCAATATAAAATAACGAGTTCTCTTACTTTTATCATAGGAAATCGTACACAGTGCAGACGAAGATGGAGACCTAGAGGAGGAAGAATATACACCACTGACGTGTGATATGTGCAGTCAAACGTTTAACAGGCCGTCCGATTGGGTGAGGCATATAGAATTCACGCACGCTGACATGACCGAAAATCGGAGAAAGAAACGGAAGGTACGCTCTCGCATCTTCTATGCGCGTGATAATGATACGCACGAGATGACTTGAAACGAAGAGACATTTTCAGGACGACATGAACGATGACAGCAAAGACTTCCCGCCGTTGAAGTGCGATTTATGCGGTAACATGTACTCCACGCCGCAAGAATGGGTACGTCACATACAAACGGAACACACAGAAGAGCAGCTGGCCTTGATGAACAACTCGGCGCCTCCCAAACCAAAAAGGGTTCACAATCACCAAAAGTTGTGCAACATATGTCAAAAGGAATTCCCCAGCCACGCCTCAATGGTCATCCATCAGAGAACGCATACAGGAGAAAAACCGTTTCTCTGTTCCTACTGTAAAAAAGGCTTTAATGTAAAGAGCAATTTGCTAAGGCACCTAAGGACACTGCATGACAAATACGTACATCCTAGCTTGTACGGGAGTAACGGTAGCACGAATGCTTAAATCCCCTTATATTTCTTTCCGGCGCGTGTATGTTTCTGTTTGCATGGCTCAGACGTGGATCATACAGATCATACAGTATCGTTCTGTAAATTCAATATTATGTCTGTAGACTGATCGCGTATCTATACTGTATAACGTATTTGGATGCCAAATCGGATTTACGTGATGACGAACTAAATGTCGAGATCTGTGTGAGTCTCCACTGATAAATCACTGAGCGTATCTTAAAAACTTCACAATGCATTTTGGAGAGAAATCTATACAAACTATTTTTTCTAAAGAGTAGTAATCGCGTTCTTTATATACGATAATCTTCATTTTAACGATGTATAAAATAATAGAGCTCCTCTCGTTAGTCACTTCTCACTTGAGTTAAAACCAGAAAGCAATATCAGGGTTTTAATACCAAAGAGGCTGAGTAATATTGCCAAAATCTCATTTTATTGTTCTAAATCTTTTCCCTCTTCTTCTGTAATGTAGTGTGCACGCATAAAAAGAAACGTTACTTGTTTTATTAAAAATTTTGTTCAAGTATAAAAGACAAACGCTGAACAACTATTTCTAGAGATCTGTCGAGGAGTGCTTGCGTGTAAAATAATTCTACAGTATAAAACAATATTTAACGCGATTAATTATAATTATTGACTTCATTATTTAGTGATTATATGAAATCCAAACTATTTAAGATTTAACTGTATACTTCTAGGCTATTCCATCCATGATATCCCTTTTATTCCCTCAGCTCGTAAGTTAATTATGTATTTTTATATTAAAGTAGCTTATACACAAACGTATAAGAAATAAGAGGTTTGCATTAAGCAAAAACTTGGAATTTTTCGATTAGGCTAGGATATGTAAAAGTAATATATAATTCAAAATTTATCAAATTTTGGAAATATATTGAGTTCTTCTTATATATAAAAGAAAAAACAATGCGATATTATCAAAATACTGTCACAGTCTCTGGAACAGTAACAATGTGAATATTGATTAAGAAGATGACACCATTTTGCTATACTAATAATTGTGTCACTCTACCTATGAATTTTAGTGTCAATTCTGCATTGCGCTAGCACTGTGACGAGCCAAATGACTTTTAAATGTAAAATTAAAGTAATATATTACCTTAAAAGTACTCTTTTAACTTTGCCTTGTACCTCAAATATAAACATATCGGGATACTTAATTTTCTCATTTAACAGAATATGTATGTATGACATTATCTTCTTGGAATTACAGTTACAAGCCAGTTAATCTTTTTTCTAACGAAATAAATATGGCGATGTTAGAAACATTGGACAAAACATAAATTTAAACAATATCATAATACGGTATAATAGCGATAATTATAAAATTTATCGATACATCAATTCACACCTGACGCTATTTTAATTTTCTTCCTCGTCATCGATCTTGGGTGCCAGATAATACCTGATGTGTCCGATATCGCCGATCTTATATTCACATACAAGAGGAACATCATCAGACATAGATAATTGAACTTGATTACATAGAGGACCAGCTTTCACGAAACAATTCAAATAACGACAAGCAAATGTTAATTTTACTGGTTCTTGCATGTTAATTATTACTGCTTCCTCTTCGTTATCTGCGTCCGCAGTCTGCGCTAATTTGATATTAGCTGCAAAAAGAAAGAAACAATATATGTAACACAATTATATATGATCTATATGTACATATATTATATTAATTATAAACATGATACAAATCTCAAAATTTTTATATTAACTATATAAATCTCTGTATATATAAATACATCTAGCATATCCTACATAGCATTTGTGTTTGGTTATCACAACTTGTGTTTCTATCAATGATAAAAATATAAACAGAAGAAAGTATACACAAGATATATGACCTTTCTTCAAAAGACCAAGAGACACAAATATTTCAAATATATATTCTCTATTTGAAATCAAATTATTCAGTGAGTTTGCATTCGTTGTAGCATAAACACAAACTCTAGAAGACTTTTGGCTCAAGAAAATGGCTAAATCGATCATAGATTACAACGCAAACGTAAGTAGATAAGATATAAAAAACTCATATTACCTCATATTTTTAAAAGATATAAGAATAAGAAAACTTACCTGAGCCATAATCACCAGAAGCACTGAATTTTATACCTTCCTTTGTACAAGCAAAAGTTATGGATTCTCCAAACTGACTCAGATCTCTACATATACGTGTAAACTCCCCAGATGGCATTTTGACCACACATGAGTACGAAGTTTCCTATGAAATCATTCATAAAATAAAAGCATTAGATAAAAGCATTGTAGGAACATTGTCAAGTTAAATCCACATTATTTTTAGATATAAGAATCTTACAGGAATGCCAAGATGCTCCTGGTCCATATTAATCAACTTCATTTCATATTCTGCGAGCTTATCTTTATTTGGCGATTCAAATATAAAAATAACAGATTCTGGGTTATCCCAGGCTCTAAGGGTCACCGTGTCTTCGGCACCAGCACATCGCAGAATCTTTGACATGCTAAAAAACATTAAGTTTGTTGTAACACACAGTTGTAAAAATTGCCTCAATAATTTAGCTGAAAAATAGCTCTAGACCCTATTTTTTGTTATATTTTCTGTACTTTCTCATTATTCTTTTTCCTTCATATTTTAAGTATATATGTCCCATATGACTAATGTTTATTCTTTCAGTTTTCAGTTATAAAAATTTTTTTAAATTTGTCAATTCCAAAATATAACTATGTGAACTGTAGTAATTAATATCTTAGTGATTAAAGAATAAAATTCACGATTGCGATCAAAAAGCTCTGAGTTTTCGAAACATTTGCAAATTCTGCGAAATTTTTATATGGAAATTAAATGGACACGAATTCCTTTTTTTTTATAGATACATCAAAGGCCTAATTATGTATTAATCGTAACATATTAATCGTAATAATTATGTATTTATCGTGGTGAAAATTACAAAAGTAAACAAATTCATATCTAGATATTCACCAATAAAGTGATAAATATTTTGCTAAATTCATTTATTTTTGTAATTTTCACAAAATTTCTACGAACACGATCAACCCTGTTTCATTCGAAGTGTAGAAAGTGTAAGCTATAAAGAACAGATCCTACTTCTTTGTCTGAGAGCCTAGTCAGCCAACGCATAACCTCCAAATCTACGAGAAAAACTTTTCTTGCCTTACCAACTGATACTCATACCCATCGAGAGATTCCGATCGCAACGGTATTTGTCAAAACCATCGCTCCTGAGATTTAAGGAAACTAACGAAACGTGCGCGTTGTCCATCGCCTGGACCTGAATCCCCGAGTCGGAACATTCGAACGTTGCCTCGGTCAAGAGATCCTTTACTGCATCCAATACCTTCTTCAGAATCGCACTTTGTAATAAACGTGCCTCAAACATTGTGCTGATTTACGTTGACAAATTCTACAATCTCAATTATCGATGAAATAAATTGATTGGGTCGGTGCTCACACTAGAACGACGCAACAAGTATTCTCGCGGCTTCTTCAGGCAACAATTACCCGCGCTTTAGCGGCAGTCGCTTTCGAAAAGGAAGTAGATGACGCTCGCTAGTTATCGAAAGCACATCCGGTGTTCAATCCTTCGTAGCACTTTCATAAAATCCTTCGTAGCACTTGATTTTTTTCATTTGTTCTTCATTTTCTTAATAATGTCTGTGAAATATTAATTTCATTTTGAAGGCGAAAAGTATAATACAAGTAGAAAAGACAAATTTGTATCTTACCATATTTTATCATACAGTATGTAAAAAAAGTCAATCTTTTTTCTTTTTAATTTACATTTGTACGCACAAGTCATTACTTACAGGTTTACTTGAAAGAATAATAGAATAAATGTTATATTTTTGTAATATGGTAATGTTCGAATTTGCTAATTATAATTAACATTAATTTATAAATTTGTATTTACAAACAGAAACGTCAGAATAAGCACGCGAAATAATCGTTTGGTTAACTCTCTTCAGATATTATCTTATTACAAAAGTTATTCAATAAAATAATGAATTACTACACACAGAGTACATAAAATAATAATTTTAATGATGCAATAGCTCGTTACATAATATCTCTCGGGTTTATTTAAACGCGCGTCTAAGCTTTATATCCAAATTTATTGGAAAAAAAATTATAATTACAAAATGCTTAAGATTCCCAAACTGTAGCCATATTCAATATTGACGTGATGAGAAAGTGAGAAAACATGATAGTGTTTTTTTTTTATTTCTTCTAATTAATGTAAGAAATGGGTTTCTTCATATGTTATCACTGTATTCAATATAAACATTATATATATATATATATATATATATATATATATATATAT
>NW_022639456.1:3455671-3508051 GCF_010583005.1 Odontomachus brunneus | reverse complement strand
TAAAACATAAAAGACATTTTAGCTTTTGTTATCCCGTGTTAATAAATGCATGTACTGTTCAATCTATGTATGTTCTATATATCTTCAACGAAAATAGACCATAATATTTGTACAAGATTTACAGCTATTTATTACTACATGAATCAGAGAAAATGTCAGTATATTTGACTAATTTATATTATTTAACGCGGGGGTAAAAATGGCATGCAAAAAAAATATATCTCGATACACAATTCGAGAAAAAAAACTACGTGATTTCTCGTTTTTTAACGTCATAATTCAATTTGACTGCAGTAAGATAAATTGCAAACAGGAGCTTTAGATAGAATAATGCTTACACTATCATATTTAAATACATGCAGTCTTATTCGTTATGTAGCTACAACTAATATGTACACATTAAGTATGAAACAATTTTTTAAGGGCGGCGTGATTACGAATATTAAAATGGTAATTTTTTCAATTTTTCAAGAAACCGATATCGCCGGTCATATTTTCTAATTCACTGAACATCTCATCGAGACGCTGAAACAAAAAAGATAATATATATCAAATATATATACAAAGATCTTAAATACAAATTTGTTAACGCGCTATACTTACATCGGTTGTTTCTTCTTTATCATCCTGTGATACTTTATCCTGTAGCTTATCACTGAACGTTATATTTCCATCATCGTCGATATCTTCGTCTTCGTCATCCTGTTCAAAGTCTTCATCATCATCAGTGTCATCCAGCTCTTCATCGTCATCGTCGTCATCGTCATCATCATCATCGTCATCGTCGTCATCCTCATCTGATTGCATGTTACACGACACATCCATTTCATCGTAATCTACGGGTTCCTCTTTGATTTCAGTAAGCATTATTGTTTCCTCGATGGCTTCTGCCTCCGTTGGAATTGGTGGTGGGGCTTCTGACGCTGAAGGTATCTGAGGAGGTTGCGAAGTCTAAAAAGGAAATATTACTAATGTACCGAAGTATCAATTAGTACAATCAAAATTATCTTTCAATCAAAATTAATTTTCAAATTTCATTGGTTTCACATGGTTAATTATGACACAATCAGTTGATATCTTAAAAAATTTATAAATATTATAATATCTACAATTCTTTAAGTTCAATAATAAATTTTGTGTTTCTTATGATCATTAAAGTATTAACAAATGGGATAAAGTTAATCAATATACCCAAGGTTGTTGTTGTTGCTCCTGCACTGTTTTAGCTGACGTAATCGAAGTTGGTAATGTGGACGAATGAGAATTCGCATTTTGTTCTGGAGCTTGCGATGCTGGTTTACTACTTTGTGCATTGTTGGAGTTATCCTGCAATCGCGCCTCTGCATCTGTCTCTTGATTTGTCGACGATTTGTCTGTGTAATTGATTTTATCCTCTTTCTTCACTTGATTTCCGTCTTCCTTCGCTTTTTTAACGCCAGATTTAGGCTCAACATGATTCGCCTTCTGTTCCTTTTTCACTTGCGCGGCGTTACTGAGTTCCTCTTTAATTTTCTTAAACTCTTCTTTAACTTTCTTAAATTCCTCTTTAACTTTCTTAACGTTAGGTTTAGGTTCGCCAGGAAGACAAGTGTTACCTCGTTGCCGTCTAAATCTAACAATAATACTTCTCGTATCCCACATTAGGTCATGCGCTTGTTTGTAAGCTGATATCGATTCGTCTACACTGTTATACCTTATAAAAGCATATCTGTGCAACGAGAAATGTAGACATATTATTAGGAAGATGAAACAGTCAAAGATAATTTGTAGTCGTATCTTGAGAATTAAAGAGTCAACGTCTGGTCGTCGATTATCAATTATAAAAGTATTTTCAATTCGTGAAAAGTATTTTCATATTTAAAAATTATACATATTCTACAACTTTAAACTGAAGGAATAAAAAGATTTACGATCCTTTTCTTTTAAAAAAATACTGAATTATTTACTTATGTATATTTCTTACTTACCGAGTATTTCTCATTTTTTGCGCATACCCTACATCTACTCGTGCAGCTGTTGGAAATTTACTTTTTACTTCGTTTACATTAACAGACTCGGGCAAATTTCCTATGTATAAAGTGTAAGGATCTATTTCCTCAGGCATTGGGTTATCTTCGTCTCTCAACGATTTCCTCTCGACTTTTAAGTGTCCTGTGCCAAACTGAATTTTTTCCAACTCTTTTATAGCATCGTCTATATTTACATTCTCTGCCATCTGGATGAAACAATATCTTGGTCCACTCGGACTTTGAAAATGTATGTTTTGTATGCCAGGATGAAATAATCTAACAATATCCTTATTCAGATCTGGATCAGGGAATTTAATGATTAAGCTTTGTGCTTTAATTGTCTTATTGTATTCATTTTCAGTCTTAAGGGCTCTCTCCGCGTCTTCTCTGTTCCAAGGTCTACTTGGATAACTCTGGGACATCGGTTTTCTCTGCTTATTCTTCTTCACTACAACTTCCTCCTGAAAAGAGAAATATATTCAATTAAATCTATCCGTCATTGTGACAAATATATGTCGTATTCAAACATATTCACCGGTACAATTTTTTCATCTTGGTCCTCAGTTTCCTCACCATGCCTGCTGGTTACGATTCCTGTTGGGAGAGGAGGTATAGGATGATTGGGTAGAGGAACAGTCATATGGTTTATTATAACATCATTTGCTGTTGTGGTATAATTATTTCTTTGCCATTCTAAACCAAGACCACTCGCCAATGTTGGGTTAAAGTATGCGGTTTGTTCAAACTGACCCTGTGACTGCCCGACCCGTGCTGGCCTTCTATTTTTACGATGAAAATTATTTCTCTGACCATACATGTAATTTCTATTGTGAGAGAATCTTTCACGTCGTATGTAGTTACCTCGTAGAGGCATCTCTCTTTGAAACGTATTAGTGATCTCGCGTGGAGTTGGTGATGGCAAAGGAGATGTTTGTGTGGCTAGCCAATGCCAAGGAGTATGTGTCCAGGTTGAAATGGGAGTGACTTGGGAAGGCACTGGTCCAAATACATGGGGCTGGGGTGGGACTCCACTAGGAGGTGGCATCGCAGGCAAAGGTGGTTGTCCTGGTAGGGGCTGAGCGATAGTGGAAGGCGAAGTACTCGATGACGAGTAGTTAGCGTACGAAGAAGCTTCGAAATTGTAGTTCATTGATTCTTGTTTGACAAAAGTCCGTTTGCTTTCACTGTCTTCTTCGGCTACCTTCAGCTTCAACTGTGACGATCAGAAAATCATGAATTAAAACGGGAGGGATGCGTCGAGCCGTGCGAGTCCTACGACGTGCACGATCGAGAACTGTTTCGTTAGCGTCGCGAATGCATTATCGCGTGGACGATATTGGTACAAACAAGTACGAAAATAACGTCCGAACATTGACAAGTTAACCTAGAATGATGTTATTATCGAGCGACAGCGAGCGCACGGCGCGCCAGCCGAACCTCCGCAGCGAGGCCGCGGGCGAACAGAAGTCTGGACATTACCGTGCGCTTCATATTGCAGACACGTATCGGCGTAGTGCGATCTTACATGGAAGCAGCGTTTCCAGAGTTACAACGTAAACACATTGTACAGGCGTGAGCGAGCGATGAGCATAGGTAGAACGTACTGCGAGAAACACCAGGGATACCAACCCCGCGCGACAATTTTTGCAGGAAATAAATAAACAAGAACGACCCTGACCCCGCACGCCGCGGCGATCTCGCGGAATTAGCGCGTTATGCAATTTGTCGTTCCGCACGTTGGTCGCGTTGCATCGCGCCGTTCGCACTCCGGATAGCCTGCGTTCCTTTCTTTTTCAAGCTATCGATCTGCACGACACGCCACGTCGTGTGCAACATTCGTGCTCGACACAACGCGGACGCAACTATGTATCGCGAGATCGAAGCGAGCGGGCTTCGACCATGAGTCGCGAGATGCGAGGACCGAACCGTCACGGACGGACATTCGCGACGGATAATGGAGCCCCGGCGATACGTTCGTGTACGCACGGAACGCGGACGCGCGCACGTCCTCCGCCGGTGATTTTATCATCGCATCGCAAGGCCGACCACAAGATACGACACTGACGACGTTCCCCTCGACGGCCTGAAACACACCGCGTTTTTATCGCGCACGCGGATCGAACGTCGATTCGAACTTTCACTTACGCGCGACTCGCGCGATATTCACGATCTCGTGGTCGCGATAAGGTGGGTTGCATCGTTTTTGCCCCACTTCCACTCACTCTTTGCCTTCCCTCAATGGACACGGTTATCTGAGTGGAAATTTTATGTTTTTGTCATTTTTGTTTTAATAAAACTTTGAGTTGTTATATGTAGGCTCTAAGAACACGTTAATCGGGAGTCAAGAGATCATTTTGTTGAAACTTGAAGAGAGAGAAACTCGAGCAACGAAAAAATTATTGCGGAGTGAAAGAATAAGTCTTGACGAAATTAACACGTTAATTAACATTAAGGAACTCAAAATTATACTGTGAAATAAACTTACGTGCGATCATGCGTGCAGAATCTAAATGCTCTGAAAGCTGCGTGTTGCTTTCTTTCCAACTAAACTCTTCTCGAACGAAAACGATTTATGTTTTTCTTTTAATACGTTGCATATCGTCATATATGCATTATCTTCGCTCGGTTTAAAAACAATATATAGAGATAGGTTAGCAGGCGGCCAACATAGCGAGTGTTCATACGGAATGATCAATGACTTTACGTAGTCAACAACACCAATTTCATTTCGAAGGTCGTAGCTGCAACTACAACGAACAAAGCGCAATCTGCGCCCCAAAAGCCGCCGAAAAAGGCGCGTCGCACGAAAAAGAAACGTGGCGGCGCTGCCTGTACTTTACCGAAAGTACCCGAGGAGACAGTCGAAGACCAAGAAACGAGTGTGGCTGTTTTCAGGTCGCAGGTTATACCGTTGGAGCGCCCACAGCAAAGGGATATGGCTACAAGCACGGAAGAAATCGAGGTATATATTCCCAACGACGAGGATGGTAATCCATGTGGCGATACTTCACACCGATAATTTATTGAGTTCGATAAGGCAACGTCTTGATTTTGCGCAACAGCATGGTCGTTTTCGAACTTTCCATATCCTTTCCCTCCACGTTCCACCAACTATCGTCGCTCTAATGTACCGTAGAAAGTATCCTAGAAATGCGAGAATTCTGAGGATATTTTTTTTTGTAAAAATGTTTAACGACAGCGAGCGTTTTATCGGTTTTGTAAATACAACGCGTTACACATTTGTTGTATATTGTGAATACACGTGTAGGTCGCGAAGGAGCAATCTGGAAGAGTAGGTGAGAATTGTGTATAGGTTATGCACCATTGAGCACAAAATATAATTTCCGAAGCAACGTGGTCACGTTCAATTGCGACATGAGTACGTCGTTCCGAGATAAACAACATGAAAATTGTTTCCAGGAAATAGATCGGAAGCAGACGGAGACAGTGAATTCCGGTGAATTTCCACCCGAATACTTAATTAAACATCCCTTGCAAAACACTTGGACTCTGTGGTATTACGAGCCCGACAGGAGTAAATCATGGGAGGAGAGCCAACGGGAAATCACGAGTTTCGATACGGCCGAAGATTTCTGGAGGTGGTTACTTTTTCTTCCCATATAGCAAGTACAGTCTTTTTATGAAATGTGAATAGAAAAAAAACTACTTTTTATTTGCAGTTTGTACAACCACATAAAAACAGCTTCTGAATTAAGACAAGGTTGTGACTATAGTATGTTTAAGCAAGGAATTCGACCTATGTGGGAAGATGATCAAAATAAATGTGGTGGTCGATGGCTAATAAATCTAGAGAAGAAACAACGTTCTACAGATCTAGATAATTTTTGGTTAGAAATCTTACTTTGCATGATCGGAGAAGCCTTCAATGAGTATTCAGATGATGTGTGTGGAGCTGTAGTAAATATTAGAACAAAAGGAGATAAAATTGGAATTTGGACCTCAAATGCAAATAGTGAAGATAGTGTTATGGAAATTGGGTAAGCTATTTGAGAGAGTCAAAGAATTTTGTATAACATTCCTAAGTCACTGAATCATTGGTATGTTGTACTTTGTTACAGCCGCAAACTAAAAGAAAGATTAAGAATTACACCTAAAATGAGTATGGGATATCAAGCACATAAGGATACTATGGTCAAAGCTGGAAGTCAAACAAAAAATACTTATACGCTTTAAATATCTTTTCTTTTTTATTTTAATACTTATATTAAATAAACTTTAAATTTACATATATATATAAATATATATATATATAACCCCTATATTGTCCAGTAAGGTATTAATCTCGGAAATTAGCAAATAATATTATATTTACAGAGATATTTAAAACATAAGTTTGCATTATATATTGAGAAAATTAAATCTCGAATATGTTACATCGCAATTATGGTTATCTTTCCATAATAATGAAATTAGGCGGAAAAATAATTAAATTATTAATTAATAATTTGACATGTAATATACAACCTTATGTTGAAATGCGTGGTGTAGAGTTTACGTTCAGGTATAGTTTATGAAAGATATGCGCGGACGACTGTATTTTTTTGTGACTGGTGATAATTCGTAATTATGATGAGTTTATATGCTTGGATGCGTTTGTGTAACTTCATCTTTGAGCAAATAAATTCTTGTAATTTCTTGTAACTTTTTTTGCAAATATGTATATTTAGACATTCATATACAACACACACGCATGCGCGCACACACATACACACATTGTGAAAATGGATACTTTTTTTTATGAAATGTTAGAATATAGTATCCAGTGTTCTATTTGCTACTACATTAAATTTTATTTTACTAAAAATCATTTGGGACAAATTACATCATATTTAAATTTTCTTTTATATGTTAAAAAATATATATGCATAATGTTTTCATATTTATATCATGTATGATTTTTAATTAAACTTTCTATATCAATTTTAAACTTTTTAAGTTTTTTTTTAATACTAGCCATATATCTGTTACATTATATTATTAATGTATAAAATTTTTAGGCAGTTTCATATCTAAAATTGAACATAGTCATGACTCAGAGCTATCATTGAATTTAACAATCTTAAAATACACAAAAACTAAAAAAAAAGGCTAAAGTTTTAGTAATAATCATACAAGGATAAGGAAAATATACTTTATATCACTTATAAATAACAAACTTTAAACACGGAGGCATAAAATATACAAAACTTTACAAAGATTAAGTAAACAATTTTTAAAAAATTGTACAGATTCTTACAAATATATTATATATCTTTGTAAGTCACCATTAAATTCTCTACAAGTTCCTTAAGATCTTTGCGTCTTCCTTTCTCCAAAGCTCGTATTAAATTTATTGCCCATTCTTTATCAGACTGTGATATATAAGTCTTCAAGATCTATAAAAAAATATATATTTTGATAATTAAACTCAAGTTTAATTTATAATTTGTATACATAATTATATAACATATTTAGAAATATATTTATATGTGTAAATCTATAGCTTACCTTGAAACTTTGCTCTTTCAAATCACAAGGATATTTACTTTGTACAGCATCAATTTCACATTCTCTGATGCCTAAATGTCTAACTACATCTCTCCAAGACCTACCTATTCTCTCGCTAATCTGGAGCAATACTTAAATAAAAATAAAAAGGTCAAGATAAAAATGAATACATGAAGATTTTTTAAAAAAGTGAAGAACTATATGAGAACATCTGAAATTTTAAATTAAGATTAATATTACCTGCTTGTTGTAGTGATTTTCTTTTATTATCTCCTTCTTCTTGTTCAGAATGATATTTCTTTGTGGTATGACCAAATGATAAATTTAAGTTTTGTATTGTTGATCCATGTAAAACTTGCGTAGAACTACATGCACCATATGATTCAAAAGTTGATGTTACATTTTCATAATTCTGCAGTGGTACTGAGACTGTTTTTTACATAAATTATTATTTTAATATTTTATATTTTAACAATTTATTTAATTCAATGAATTATTTTACAATATCAATTAATAAGACATAATTTATTTGAAAAAATTTGTCGTATAAAACTTCTTGGTAATTCTACATTAATTCTTTTTTGAGTAACATAAATTTTAAATTAATCCATAAAACATATAAATAGTATACTCACTATCATCACTTTGGTACATATTATAATAAGGAAACGGTGGTGCAGTCTGCATTTTCCAATTTTCATATTCTAATAACTTATCCTTCAATTCTGGCTTGCCAATGTATCTTGATATAAAATACAGCTGTTCTATATTGTTACAACTAATAATATCTCGTTTCTCCAGCAATCTTATAAACGTTTCGAAATCTTTCGCTTTACTTAACTTGCGTTTCGAATCAATTTCATGTGCATAATTACACTTCAATTGATTCAAGATATTACTATCTACAGAAGGTTCAGCTACACTGAGAAAATCTTGACGAAGTGATTTATATCTCTCAAGCATAGTGTTATCTTTAACGTAATTAAAGTATATCAAAACCCCCTTTTACGTGTATATTTACAAAGAAATACCCGTCCTCTTTTCTCTCTCTCTCACGTTAAAAATATATGCGCATAAACAATGCGTCAAAATTACAATTGTAAAAGACATCTAGTGAAACACATTATTCATGATAAATGTTTTTATAATTGCAGCTAATTTTTCACACTAAACACTGTGTTAGAAATTCTATGATTTTCACGAAAATTGCGTATTTATATATAATAAATTTTGAGAATGTTTGATTATGACATATGAATACCAACACCTTCCTTTCTTCATAGGCTGCGTTCAGCAGAGAAAGCTGCTTTGCAACTGTTGTAAAATTCGTGAATCTGATTGGAGTATGCTCTTAATTTTGGTTAAATCCAAGAATATGTACTAATCAGATTCACGAATTTTACAACGGTTGCAAAGCAGCATTTTCTGCTGAACGCAACCAATGCTTGGCTGGGAGCGCTAGTAGTCGCGTGACTTTATGCCATTGCTCAGATGAGTGCTGCCGTCGTATGTTGTTGTTATTACTATGGTCGTGAAACTAGTTCATTGACCAGCCATCGTATGTGGATAGCACACAGGGCCCTATTCTTGAAATAGTTGCGTATACGTAAGTTTTACTGCACAGTTTAATTGAATGGGTTTCGATTGTCCACGGTACGATTGGACATAGATTGTAATGATTGGTTCGACCTAGTAATTCACTAGATAATTCTTTTCATCGATTAGTTATGTCCAATCGTACCGTGGTCAATCGGAACGCTCCCGGTTTAATCATACCATAAAATAGCTGCGCAATGAAAATTACGTATACGCAAAAATTTCAAGAATAGGAACCCTGATGTCTATGGCCTGTATTCATAGGATGCTTTCCAGTTGCGTACACTGTGTTACACAAAACCAGTTTATTGGTTGCATATTATCTTACAAGATGTTTTAGATAATATGTGACCAATAAACTGGTTTTGTGTACATGTGTGTCAAGATGTATTAAACAATTGGAAAGCAATTGGAATTTACCTTACAAGCACTTAAAAAAGCACTTGTATCAACGATAAGATATTATACTTTATCTTTTTTATCCATAATTGCACGTTTACGATTGGAAAGCACCCACTGAGTATTTCCGAACGGCTATCGTCTAAAGGTGCCAATACATGGGAGCATTCCAGCGTCGAGCGTTAAAGCGTTAGCCAATCAACGTATCAGGTTCCAGAAATATAATTGTGGGTGTATATCAGTGGACACGGGGCAATTGGACACAGTCCAATCACAAGTCGCTGTTCCAAGGGACCCTACAAATGTCTCTAATCACACGGTGCTGTGATTGGCTGTGTCCAAATGCACCGTGTCCAAGTGCACCGCTCCCATAATTGTAGTTCTTGCAGAAAGTGGCACGTTGATTGGCTACCGCTTTAACGCTCGACGTTCGATGTTCCCATGAAAAAGCCTCCTAATAGTATGCATATAGTGTTTCCGAACGCAGCATTACTTGTGAGTCGAAGTTAGCAGTCTAGTAGTATATATATGTCTATGGTTTGCACCCTGACACGGGCTTTATACATGGTATATGGCAAGTATCCATATTTTTCTTTATTGTCGATAATGTTCGAAAAACGTGCAATTATGGATAAAAAAGATAAAGTACAATATCTTATCGTTGATACAAGTGCTTTTTTAAGAAATGCTGCTTTGCAGGTAATTATTAAATATCTTTTGCAAATAAATAGATATTATTTAATTAAATTTTGAGGTTATATGGTGGAAATTTATTTAAAAATCCTAAAGCTGGGCAATATTTTACCTAAATTATTATAATTTATTAAATACTTCAATATAAATATTTAATGTAAAAAGATATATATTTTTAGGATATTGGTGTAAATATTTTAACTGAAAAAGCTGTTGTTGATGAAATTACGAACAAAAGACAATTAAGAAGATTGGTTGTTTTACCTTATGATTTGAAGGTTCAAGAAGCTTTTACTGAAAATATTAAATATGGTGAGTAAAAATTATTAAAAAATTTTAAACTATATGATATTTTTATGCTATTCTTATCTTATCATTATTAACTACATATTTACTATATTACAGTAACTGAATTTTCTAAGAAAACTGGTGATTATACCAGTCTATCTGCTACTGATATCAAAGTAATTGCACTTACTTATCAGTTGGAAAAAGAAAAAGTAGGGACAGATCATTTGAAAAATATTCCAACTACAAGAATTATTACATCTACAGTAGACAAAGAGAATGAAGATAATCTTAAACCACCAGTTGGTTTTTACATACCAAAAGAAAAGGTAAGATATTTTTTACAAACTATGTATATATACATGTATATATACATTGTGTGCATAAATTTGTTGGTAAAAATTTGTATTTCACATGTAGGAAAGAACAGAATTAAATATGGATAATAAGACAGATGCTTCTCTACATAATACAGAAGAAACAAATGTTAAAGAAAATATACAGATTACAGAAAATTTAGCAGTAAATAACACAATAAATAATGCAGAAAATCAAAATCAATCTACTTCATGTGTATCTGATGTATGCAATGAGTTTTTGGATGAGTCGGATTATGAGACAGCATCAGAATCAGAAGAATGGGAAATCAAAGATTTATCTGAGAAATTTGCTAAATTGGCATGTGATCCAACAGATTTAAAAATTGAGGGTGAGAATGAAGATCTTGTGGATGATATCCTTGCTCCAATTGGTGAAATAAACTTTAAAGATCAACAAAACAATGTGAAATTAATTAAGGATGAAGATTATGATAGTGATGACAATGATAATGATAGTGATGATGATGATGATGACGATAGTTGGATCACACCAAGTAAATATATTTTTATCATTTAAATATTAAGTTTTGTATATATTCAGATATAAATTTGTAATAATTCCTTTTTTTCTTAAGGTAATCTCACCAACATTAAGAAACAGATGGATTCGGCGGTACTTGAGGAAAAGGCTGCAACTGTAGCATGCTTAACAATGGATTTTGCAATGCAAAATGTACTCATGCAAATAGGACTAAATGTGGCTACATTAGATGGTAGAATGATTAAACAAATGCGAACATTTATATTCCGATGCTATGCCTGCTTTAGAACTACCAGTATCATGACAAAAATATTTTGCCCTCATTGTGGTAACAAAACTTTGAAAAAAGTAGAGGTTACATTAGGCGAGAATGGAGAACAACAAATACACATAAATTTCCGAAGACCTCTCTCAGCTAAAGGAAAGAAGGTATGTTGTATTAGTTACTGATATTATTAAATGTATGATTTAATGATATTGAGATGAAAGGAGCAGATAAAAAAATAAATCCTTTTCTCTACCAGTTTTCCTTACCAATGCCGAAAGGTGGAAAGCACTCCAACAACCCTATCTTATGTGAAGATCAACCGATGCCAGATCAACGTCCAACGCGTTTAGCACGTACCAAGAATAATCCGCTCGAGGATGATTATATAGCTGGATTTTCTCCATTTATTGTGCGCGACGTAAACTCGAAGTCTGCTATGTTGGGTATAAGACCATGTGGTGCTGTCAAATATTGGATGAAAAGAAATCCCAATGAATCCAGAAAGAAACGAAAATAAAATCATTCATTGTTAAATCGATCACTTATTATCTTAATACTTAGGTACTTATAGAAAACCCAGGGAAAAACCACAACAATTTAGAAGTTAAAAGTCGGGAATGTCACTCTTCATTTCACTCTCGTATCTCTTTAACTCCAACGCAGCGAATGTACCTGAGTGATGCTTTCGAATGCATCCTAATGGGAACCTTTGGTGAAGAGCTGCAAGGAGGTCGTTCAAAAAGAATTTTAGTGCAGAAAATGCACGTAAAATTAATAAATATAAAAATCTGTTATTTCAACATGTTGAAATTAATGAACAGCTAGGAAACATTCAATAAAACTCATAAAACGATGAAATTCATTGTAATAAAAAATATAACTTGTATATTTCTATAATTTATGATAATAACAAGAGGTCTGTTTTCTATTACTGAATTGGCTGCATTAGTTCTCTTTCATCTTTCTTCCACCAAATTTTATCTATATGTCTCTTTTTAAATTCTAAAAGTGTACATTAGCAATAGAATACAGATTTATTTGTCACCAAACCGTTCCGCTTTTCCGCGCAAATTGTGCTCCATGTAATATAAAGAGAAATAAAGTCGCGGAAAAATCCATTGTCACAAGTTATCACAAATTGTTCAATCTAACCGCCGTTACATTAAGACGTGTTCAAATACGTTCGGACCTAATATTTTTTTGGAATTCATACCTTGGTACTTTGGATGAAAAGACAATAGAGAAAAGTTTTGGGCCTTCCGCTTTTCCAACATATGGGAAGAAATGATTCAATTCGCGGAACGCGGAAATCTAGTAAGATTTTCTCCCACGTTTCCGCGCTTCATGCAATGGCACCCTACAAATTATATATAATGTAACTGATTTATAAAAATAAAATGTCCTCAAGAACTTATTTGCTTTATAAATTGTATCGAAGATAAAAAAAATCTGCCCCGAGTGAGGATCGAACTCACGACCTTAAGATTATGAGACTTACGCGCTACCTACTGCGCTACCGAGGCTCGTGCTACTTCGTTCTGATTCACGTTTATATTGAAGAACATCACTTGAGTAACTTGCTGCATTAGAATGAGAGAGAGAGAGAGAAAACCCGGTTGACATTCTCGACTCTTAACCTCTAAAATTGTTGCGGTTTCCCTGGGTTTATTGTGTTCTGATTATTGGTGATATGCTCAGTCCAGAAACGTGGAATTTTAAACCACCGCGACATGACTTTTCTGTAGTCAAAAGAGATTATAGAAAAGCAAATGTACCGGCTACAATAAAAACGCATTACTTCAATCATTCGGTAAGCTTAAATATTTTTTGTCTTTCTCAATTTTGCAGATTGTTTTTTACAAATTTTGTATCATTTATAACATTTATCGGATCTATGTTAGATATCCGTGGTGCTTCCCAACATGTTTACCGTTCCTAAAAGTTTACTGGATTCTCTGTCAGAAGATACTGATTATTATCGAATCAATGCATTATGTGCCTCTGATCTCCTAAATAGAGAATTTATTGAAGCTTTTGTTAAGAAAGGTGAGCTTGTCATTATTCTTGTTACTAGCTCATTGATATTAGCATTGTAAATTATTGAATTGTATGAAACTACTTTATATATAAAGATTGTGTTCTAATATTTATTACCAGTGCTGAAAAGCTATAGTTCATGTTATATACTATCGATTTTCAACACTGTCAGTCAATTTAGAAATACAGTCTTAGTATATACAAAATTAAACTAATTTAAGATCCTTGTAATTCACATGGATTTTTAGTCACATTTTTAGTCATTTTTATTCATATATATTTATACTAATGTTTACTTTTCATCTTTTAGGACAGGTCACTCTTCTAACTATAAGAAATAAAATAGATTTGGAAAACTCTATTTGTATCACTCCAACTGGGTATTTGGTAATCTCCTTGATAACTGAAGATTATCAATCACTTGGATTAGAAGGAAAAGCATCTTCCTTTGATCATGAACCTCATGCACGTTATGGTAAGTCATTAAAAAAAGATAATTTAGAATATATTAAAATTGTTTAATTATAATAGTGTTTTTTATTCTGCCAAATATATATATATATATATATATGTGTGTGTGTGTGTGTGTGTGTGTGTGTGTGTGTAAAAGTATCCCTTTTCTTTTTTTAATAATATATATTGTTAATAGTTGTAACAATCAACTTGAAAGATGAATGTTTTATTCCTACTAAGAAGAATTATGAAAGGGTTCGAATAGCATTAGAAGAACGGCTCAAACAAAACTTTGATGTAATAGTACAATGGGATCCACCAGGTATACATATTTTCTCCTATAGTAATATATACACGTTATTCATATACATATATTTTTACACTACATTTATAATTTTCAAGAAACAAATCTATGTCCATCATCCGTAGCGGCATGGTTTTCCACACACGGTTACAATGTTTATCTTTGTCGTCAAATATTTTCTCAAAGAACTGAGTATTCATTAACAGTACCCACTCTTCAAGATGGATGCAACATCGATAAATTTTTTGAATGGCTTGGAGTTTTCAGCATTGCTGGTAATATGTACGTTTATTTGTTGTACACTTGAAGAAAATAAATCTCTGTTCATAATCGATATAACATAGTATCTAATAATAACAGCTGTAATATTTTTAGATCCGATCAAACAGATAGCTATACCAACACATATGAATGTCCCTCTCCTTCTGTGTATGTTGGACAAGTGCAGTATCTACAGTGGACCGGGTTTTTTACACAAAAACAGGTACAAGAGATGTACAATACATTAAAAAAATACGTATTGTCGCAAGATAACCAACTGTGGGTTAGTTTACATGTACAAGGATTTGCAGACAGTCCTGTTAGTTGGGATTTAAAAGAGCATATGTGTTTTAATGATGGAGACAATAGTTACACAATCATATTTCAATCTAAAGGCGAATCTATTATACGAAAAAGTTTATGTTCTAATAACAGACAAAAAACGTGACAATAAATTCCTTTTTTTAACGAATAATTTGTACTGTATATTTCCCATCGTATTTTTTATCGTACTTTATCTTCAACGTGAGCCAAGGATTGTATAAGGAGAACATTTTTAAATAAGTCATTAATTGACAAACACTATACGATTTATATCATAATTTATTTTATCACGTAGAGAATAGTTGAGATATAGCTATATATATATATATATATATATATATATATATATATATATATATATATATATATATATATATATATACACACACATATATATATATATGTCATGCATCTTGTTTATATAATAAAATACCATTTTATGTATTAATATATATAAATGCGATAAATTAATAACACAAAGGGACAAGAGGTGCAATGAAAAATGGTAAAAGGCAAGCAATATATAATATATAGATAATTGTTTTATAACACACATCCATCTATAAAAAAAGATAAAAAATATATTAAATTTGTGTGAATATGTCTATAATTTATTGCGCAGTTCATCGTATTTAATTAGTATGAAAAATAATGAAAAAGATATCATATCTCAGAATAAAATATCGTTCTTATCGTTGTTATAAATCATTCGCTACTTTTTCATACACCACTTGTCTGTTTCATTAATTTATATTAATAATATATAAATTCTACGAGAGATACCTTTGAGCTATTATAAATACTAATTTCACATTTAACCACATATACATTACACTATCCTGACTGAAGCCTATCACAAGATAAAAGAGATCTGAATAGATTTAATCGATACTATTAGTCACTTTGCAACGTAATAAAACTATGCATCAGTGTAAAGCTGATGCTCATAAATAAATCAATATATATATAAAAAAATAAAAGGCACTAAAATTATAATTTAACTATGAGATCAAAGCAGTCTATTGTGTATACAATGAAATCTTCAGTTTAAGCAGGCATATTTTTGCAAATATTATAGTAGCAAACGTTTTTGTCTCTTTTACATCAAACATATATGACGTTTATGTATAATGTAAAATATTTTAGGAGAAATCTTTTCGAGAAGTTAAGTCATATATCTACACCGAAACATTTGAATTAATCTTCATATTAATACGTGAGAGCTATCTGAATCAGTGAATTTCATTCTAGAATTATAATATAAATCTTCTATACCTGAACCAATGGACATGCGAGACTTAGAACGCGCCATGAGTTCACCTATTTCATCGAGATCTCGATACCTGAAACACACGTGGTTAATTTTTCGTATATTCATCCGATAATGATTAACAATGTTTCAATTATTTGCTCAATGCGTACCTACTGACTGGTCGACTAGGATTTTCAGACGACTCTGAGGAGTTTTTCATAATTGAAAATCCATCGTCTGCATTAAATGACGCTGCGTTACCTGCGCAAACACGATTATCCATTGTAAAAACGTAATATACATGATCATATGTTCTTGTACAAAAAGAAAATAATTACCAGAGGGAAATAGTATGGTATGTTTTAACAAGTCACCGCTCATAAATGGAGATAAACTGTCATCATCGTCCGGTAACAAGTGAGTAGTCGAATCCGTTGCTGTAGATTCAACCATTTCCAGCCATTGCTGATTATGCGAACGGAACTTCTCCACCTTTATACGTGCTGCCCAATTCTTGTCGCACATCTAAGATATAATTGAAAAAAATTAATAGTTTGCGACACAAATTAATTTCGAAAGTTTTAAATCTAAATTACGTACAGCAATGACATCTAAACACGTATCACAGACTTTCCTGATTGCAGGATTCTTATCGTGCATTAGATCAATTAAATACCCAGGGGCTTCTGTAAATGATATTGTAATTTAATAAAACTTGTTCACACGCACATCGTTTAAGAATAAAATATATTTGCTATGTTAATACACGAGCCTTTAACAAATTCAGCAATCAACAAAACTGATAATTACCATTACCAGTCTCCCGAATTAAGTAATCTCGCGTCGAATCATGTTTTGCAATTTGATAAAACACATAGATAATTTGCAAAACCATTTCATCATCCTCTTGTTTAGCTATAATAATATTATATGATCAATACGTTTGTATAAATTTTCATTTTTCTGTATGTCAGCTTTAATATATACCTTTAAGAAGTTCAATAAGGGAGAGAAGTATGTCAGCCTTACATAACAGACGAGCGCAATCCTCGTCATAAGCTGCAGTACCCAAAAATATGACAACTTCGAGTACTAAATCATCTTGCGCCTTACCTGTGAATATTAATAAAGATAACATGAATATACATATTTTCATATATTTAAATCTTACTTATAATATTAGTAAAGAATTATAGTGATTGTGGAAATATACCTGGAACTAGATTATTGCGTATCCATGGTATGAGATTACAACGTTGAATGATTTGTGAATAATCCAAATCAGGCAATTCCAAATTGCCCAATACACCAATAATTTCCAATATAAAATCTTGAGAGTCAGATTGCGTCAAAGCCATAGCAAAATCACCCACAAATTCCTATTGAATGCACATGAATAAATATTATAGGCAATTCTTAAACAATGAATACGATATTTCTGTATTAGACTTAAGATCAGTGCTTCAACTTACAACAAAATTTTCTTTAGTTGATTCGTGTTGAGAAATATTTCTAATCATTTTCATTATAAGGGCATCCTGATTTCTGAATGCAGTTTTTATAAGACCTTGTAAACGGTTATTCTCTACCATCAATTGCGCATTCTTATTGTTGATGGCTAAATTTATACCGAGTGCTATTAGTTCAGATCTGATATGATCGTCTTCAGAAACCAAAATCATGCTTGTTATCTAGACAAGATGTATATATTATGAGAACTTTAAATATTTAAATTTATTTAACAATTTTGTAAAGACATTTACCATTGGAACACAGTCTGTATTTGTAAACATCGCTTTGACTTTATCATCCATACTAGCATGATAGAGTAGCCCCAGAATTGTGCTTTTACTTTTAATATCGGCTATGAATATAACATTATCATGTAAGAGTTTCCTTATTTCACATTTAGAATTTAGAATTTATAGTTAAAAGAATATATTAATTGGTTTTTAAAATACTAATTCTTACCTTGACCAAGTAATTTTATCCATTTTGGTAACATGCCAACCCTAATCATCCGTGCTCTCAACTTGGTATCAAAAGAAAGATTAAATAACAGTTTTAATGTACTTAACACAAGATCTGTATTATTGTTTTGCAAAAGCCTTGGTAACTTATCTATAATATTTTCTTCTGCCTGTAATACATCAGTATGTGAATCATTAATATATATTTTTCGCATACGTACGATATCTATATGCGCAAAATATTAAATTATTAAATATTACCATGAGATCTTTATTTTCACGAAAGATGGATAATTTCTTCAAGAATGTGACGACCAATATTAATAGGTCGGTGTTTGCTCGATCTAATGTTTTAATCAACATACCAATAACATTTTTTTTACGCATTTTTCTCTCAACTTCCATAGCGTTTTCAGCAATATTTAAGAGTAAATAAAATGCTACTCGCAATAGTTGTTCCTGTTTTTTAGTTAAGCTTTTAAATTTTTTACGACTCTTTTCGAGTTCCTCTTTTAATTTCTTAACGTCGCTTTCAGATACTGTTATGGATACTTCCGTAGAACGTCTCTTGACCTCATAATCTAATGGGCCTTCCATGTTCCAAATATCATCAATAATCTTAATTTTCCTATCACAATTGTCATTATTCCCTGTTGGGAAAAATGTTAAACCAGTGGTACTCTCAAAGTGCTTTCGACGTTTTTCCATATCCTCTTTCCATTGATCATAGCGACGTAATTCGAAATCGATTATATCCATACACAAAGAACCAATCTATAACAAAGAAAGGAATGTTAGTAAAGAATCTTGATTCTTAATTCTTTGATTTACGATTCTTTCATTATTTGTAACTTACTCTGTATTCAAGCACGATATTATGAAACTGGCTATACGTGGAAAAACAAAAAAAGATATAAATGATATTTGTAGATAATTCTATGCTGCGTCGCCAATCTTCTCTCAGAACCCGAGCTAATGCACTTAATAATGATTCTGCAGCACAAAGAGAAAAATCTTATTACAATTAACACTGAAAAATTATATTTATAACACTGAAAAATATTAAAACCAATATCTATAACTGTTTATATATAGTGAAATTTTTTCAGAGACAATGGCCCATATTCTGAATCCTCTTTTATCTATAAAAGTACCTCTAAAAGAGGCTTAGAACCCATATGATTGGCTGAGAAATTACATTTAAGGCACTTTTATCGATAAAAGAGGATTCAGAATATGGGCCAATGTTATTTGGAAATTATTTAGAAGCAAAATATAACAGCTCAGATTACCATTTTTTGTTAATTCCAGAAGATTATCAGGTATTCTGGCTAGTTGCAATATTAATGAAGAACCTTTAATCTTGCCAGGTATTTCCTCATATAACAACTCAATATAGCTATCAACATTACTAATGACTGCACGTTCAACTTCATTATTTTCCATGATTACTGAATTTGACGATGTTGGTCTTGATAGCTGAGAGTTACTTTCACTACCTATTACATAAATTCAAGATTTAATCAGTTCTTAAGATAATACAAATATTGATAATTTGATTAGAAATAATAATATCAAAGATTGTTTTGTATATATTACCTATACTGGTATCATTGGTCCGACGATTTTGTAAATAATAAATCAGCTGCTCAACCTCACGTAGCTTTGACTCATGTATTAATGAACATTTTTCAATCACCTCTTTGGCCAAGAGAGAAACATTTGTGTCCGCATTTAAACTTTTAAGTCTAATTATTTTTTGACATTCCTATAATATAATAATGATAATAATGTGCAATAAACTAATAATTTACCATTTATTAAAATAATGTATTATTTCATATTTTATTATTTTACATAAATAAAAAAATGAAATATATATACCTTGCGATCACCAAGCATAGGATCTCCCAATTCTCCTAATATCAGTGCTTCAACATCATAATTTACTACCAGAGCTTTTTCTGTTGGATGGACATCCAATGTACCAGATCTTACTTTCCTAAATATTAATAAAAATAATATATAAATTTTCTATTCATCTTATTTGTATATATCTATGTGTATTGTACTACAAGGTACATTCAAGATGATTGATGACAATTCATACATGTTATACTAAATATTTTATTACAAGTGAAAATCATGTGTTTGACAGATGACTGACATTTAATAGAAGCAAAAATGAGATGACAGTTCTTACCTTTTCAGAAATTTAGCTTCATCCATTTTTTTCACCGTATATGCTAGTTGTATTAATAGATTTTCCAAAAACTAGTTTTCTGTTTTACGTATTTATATTTTACACATATGAAACTTCTTTATTAATTTATCTTCAATTATATCTCCATGGAGAGGAGAGCCATCGAATACATCGGAATATAACCATAAACTATAACTGATATTGAATCGATACGATCCTTCCTTCCTTCAATATATGGTTTCCGGTAATTTAATACCCCAACGCCATTTGCAAAGAATCGATGGGGTTAAGCCCATTCTACAATTGCGTAAGCGTAGTCGTGAACGTAAGAGTCAACCAATCCGAATGTTTTATTCACTGATTGCTTTACTCTGATAGCGAATTCGGTTGCTTGCACTAGTGTGCACTGAGTGCGCACTAAGGTTTGTTCATAGTATGTTATTATATTTAAAGATTGTCTTAAATAATTCTCAAATAAATTCTCAAATATTTTTAATCATAATATAATATGTATAACATCCGTACGAATCATTTTATTAGTTAAAATGTTTTTAAATATGTATTTAATACACGATCTTAAATATAAGAGTGTACTATAAACAAGCCTTAATGCGCACTCAGTGCGCACTAGTGCAAGCTACCGAATTCGCTATGATTAGTGTCGTAATCACTTACAACTACTTACAACCGCGTTCACGCAATTGTAGAATAGGCTTTAAGCTGATGGCACATAGAAAAACTTAAGCAGTAAGACGTAAGCAGTAAGCGAATTAGCCAATCACAATCGTTGATTCTTGGACCGTAAGAAGAATCAACAACTGTGATTGGTCAATTTGTTTACTGCTTATGTCTTACTGCTTAAGTTTTTCTGTGTGCTACGGCCCTTAAGCGTCTTCTACAATGGCAGTAGGAGTAGTAGTAAAAAATAAGCAGTAAGTAAATAGACCAATCACAATCGATTATTTTTGAAACGTGAGAATGGAATTGGTCAATTTGCTTACTGCTTATTTCTTACTACTACTCCTACTGCCATTGTAGAAGACGCTTTAGACGACAGTTTCCCGAAAAATGGAGGGGATAATGTTGGTACCAAGGAAAATCTCTACACAATAATTTAAAGATCTGTTTTTTGTAACTGCACACTGCTGAACTAATGCAAAAGGTTAGAATGGAATACGTATACCTGCCTCACTTCAATTTATTGCACCAGTTCAGCAGTGCAGTTACAAAGAATAGATCTTTAAATTATATCGTGTAGAGATTTTCCTTGATACCAACATTATCCCTTCCACTTTTCGGGAAACTGTCGCCTAATTTACTAAACTAGGGTTGCGTTCCAAAACGTCCTTTTTGAGGAAATTTTACTCGATATTCTATAGTATATGTAACGTGAAATATAGATATTGAGTAAAATTTTCCTCAAAAAGAATGTTTTGGAATGCAACCTAGATTGCTAACAGGCTATCTAAAAGCATATAACGGCTTGTGTCCGATAGAGTTTCCGGTATATGCGAGAAAATAACCGCTACCGCCACATATTTTCACTACGTTTAGTCATAAAATTCTTTTGTTGAAAATGAGTAGAGCAAATAACGTCCAATACCATTTATTTTTTGTTACGACATTTTTTGATGCAATAAGATGTTAACTTTTTTGATTTAATGGCCACGCTGACTCAATTGTATGTGTAAGTACTCACCAAGTGACACGTCACACACACAGGACGCCGCCATTTTCTCGCATGCAACCGGAAACCTTACGTGACACACGTTCGAAGACCTTGTTAGCAATCTAGTTCAGTATAGACATCTGTGTATTGACTATTATGTTTCAGTCATAAATATATGCTATTAATTTTTTCTATGGCGATGGTCTTGAAACGATTCAAAAATATAATGTGTAGTTGTTTTTTACATGAAGATAACTCAATGAACAGTATACACAACTTTATTAACAGTATGAGAATTAGGTACTTACAATAAATATATTTTTTTAACTTAGACATGTTTCTAATGTCATCATATTTCTAACATATCAAAGCTGATAATAACAATATCATGCGTTCCTTTATCACGCATGATTTAAATTTTTGAAGGAAGAATCTTGTATGCTTGGGTATTTCTGTATATTTCTTTACATACTTTTCATTGCATAAAACAAGAACAATATTTCTCGTTAGTAGGAGTTTAAATGGGAAAGATATAAATATATATTAAAAAGAAATTGCTAAACTAATAAGTGCTTGTCTTTCAATATGTATTAATATATTTCCAGGATACTTGCTTCACAACTTTAAAATAAAATAAAAATGAGTACTCGAGTGTTAAATGATATTCATAATGATCTAAAGCAGCTTATAAAAATATTTACATCATATAAGGTATGATTGTACCTAGTTATATTGATATCCTTATATGTGTATGCAAATTATATAGTATTCTATAAAATATAAATTTTTATGTTTAGGAAGATGAAGAAGGATTTCGAAAATGTGAACGATTTTGCTTATCAACTATCAAACACCATCGTTACCTTTCTGTTAATAGTCATGCAACTAAAGAAGCTATAAATGCATTGGTCACCAAATTTTCAATTCATGGAAAATATGAAGTTGCTAAAAAATTTCGAGAATTAGTTGATACATTTTTATCAAGTTTTGATTTTGATCAACATCCACAATATGATCTGCAGTGGTGTCTGTTAACATTCTTATTGGATTTATCTACTGAAACTCACAAATCCAACTTAGAATGCTTAAAACTTACACATGGAGAGTACAGTTTTAATGTAGCTGCTGGAAATGAAGATAGTGTTATAGAAGAAATAGACTGGGCACAGTATTTAAAAGAAGGCCAAGAAAATTTCTTTTGTGATTATGAAAGTGATGACAGTGAAAGTGTAAGTATTTACAAAGAATATATCAAAATTTTTATTAAAATTATTTTTAACTTCATATTTTATATTCACATAGGAATGGTCTGAAATAACAGATGAGGATAAAACAGAAAATGATATTTCTTTGTCAACACAAATTTCTAATATGCAATTAGATATTGCAAAACAATCACCAAACAATTTAGATAACGTAACAGATAAATATTCCCTATCATTAGCGCAAAATCTTGAATCCAGGAAGTGGCTCTTATCAAATATTCAAACAGACTACTGGAATAATTTACAATGTCAAAAGTATCCTGTTACCAAACGATCTTGCAATGCAAATATATGTGATATTTGGTGAGTATATGTTCTTTTCAATATAAGATATGAAATAATTATCTGATATTGTTAATATATGACATTTATAGGCAAGAAAGCTCATCAGCTTTATACAAAATAATTACTCTCAGTGAATATCAAGTATGCAGAGAGCTATTATGGATGTTTTATGTACAAACACCCATGGTAGTGTTTCAGCAAGAAAATAAGTCAAGATTTTCAATACGTTCCAATATATCTATTCCAAGTTTGACAACAGTAAGTGCACACATAATAATATCACATCAATATTTTATTCTATTATTTGGATGTCATTTCTAGACTGCTTTCAAAAGTATTCTTTTACCATTCTGTGAATACTTTTCGATGATATATGATATTAAAAAATTTGGTACTGACTTACAAATGGATCAAGACTCAGAATGTCAAAGTCCTCCTTTGACTTATGAAGCATATAATGCAGCACTTAAATATCACATGTATGAATTTAATAATAAAGTTATCAATGTAGAGAAAGATGTTATGAAGCAAGGTATATCTATAAACTTATGACTTATTCACACAAGTATTGCTATTGCTATAAATTATTATAAAGTATTTCATATTTCCAGAGAATTGCAACACGTTTTTGTCTATATCAGCTAGTTTAAAGAAATATTTAAACACTGTAAAAATACTTTATGATATACATCAAAAAGTTATAACTGATTGGAGAGTTAGTCCTAACTGGAAATGTGCATCTCGACTTTTGTCGTCTTTATATTATGAAATGCAGAATTCTCATAGCATAGAAAGAATGAATATCTGTACAAATTTGTATCTACGTAGTCTTACAGTTTATCTTAACATAATTGATACATGGTTAAGTGAAGGACGTTTAGAAGACTGGAGAGATGAATTTATAATTATGAGGTAAACAGGAAAGCAACATACAACACAATTAAAAATGGAATCATTTGCTATATATTTTTATATGATATTTATATAGAAATATATTTTTACGTCACAGAATTGCGGAAGATGCATTGATGGAAAATAATGAACAGACTGAAAAATTTACGGTACGATTGTACGATAATGTTTGCTCGACAGATCCAATTATGCAATTTTTACTGCAGAAGGTACAACATATGGGTCATAGTATTGAATTACTTGTTTCTTTCAATCGAATTACCGATATATGGAGGATAGATAGTGAAAATAATGGTATGTAATTATAAAAATATATATATATCTTTATGATTATATGTACAAAATATATCAACTTATAACTTGTTACAGACATGAGAATCTCATTAAATACTGAACTTCAAAATAAATTATTATCAGAGATCTCGAAATATAGCCCATCAATTGAAGAAACAGATACAGCTGCGCTAAAGATAGTTGAAATATCATTACAAGAATATGACAATGATGTTGAAAAAAATATAATACAACAATTGTCAGATTTGCACAATCCATTTTTCATGAAAGCTATGGAAGATTATATGCCACCTGAATTCTGTAAAAATGATACAGTGGATGCTCATATATTTAATACTCGTAACTCTCAAATTCAAGAGGATCAAATGCATAATTTATATAAAAAGTATATATATATAAAATATATAATAAATATAAATACATATTGAGATAATTTATAAATATCTAAAATAACAGGTAATATATATTTTTCTAGGTTGCAAAAGATAAAATATATTTTACCATTGCAAAGTATCTTGGAGAATACATTATCTGAAATATTGATCTTCCGATATAACAGCGCTAGCAAATTAGTAAAAGATATTATGGTCGAGGAATACAAACTGCAAACACATTTGAAATTATTGAGATTTGTTTATATGATGGAAGCTGGACATGTGATGAATAAATTTTGTCAAATTTTATTTTACGAGGTGAAACAAATAGAAATATTGTTTACTTACGTAGTAATATATAATATTCTTTCAATTCAATATTCTAATTATTTATTTTAGATCGAAAACAATCAAATGTGGGCTAATTCATATTTTCTATCATGTGTCCTTGAAGAAGTGTTTTCTCAATATTGGCCAGACACAAGTTTACGATGGTCCATTATAGTTCACAGCAACATTAATACTCGACAAATATTACAAGCTGTAAATAATATAAAACTGAATTACACAGTAGAGTGGCCTATAAGTATAATGCTGACTGAGAAAGTCTTGGAAAAATACAATGAAATATTTAGATTTCAATTAAAATTAAAATGGGCTTTATGGACGTTAAATAATTTAAGATTTTGTGGTAAGTGATAAATTTGGCTTTGGATACAATATTTTGGAGCAACGTCTGTGTTATATCAATTATTTCTTTTAGATCTAGAAGGTTCTAAGTCCCCATGTATACGGGACAGATTGGAACAGTTTCACGTAAGACGTCTTGAAAGCCTAAAATTTTGGTTGCTGCACGCAATAGGATCTATTCACACATATATATCTGGTCAAGTATTACAAAGTCTAGGTTTCATATTGGAGAAAGTTCTAACTGAGGCAGATAATCTTGATATGATTATATCAGGTAATATGATTATATATTAGATATTAACAGAGAAAATTTTAATTTGTTTTTGTGTATGACTGTGAAATATAAAATTTCTGTGATAAAGCAATGATAAGTCGGATAAGTTTTAATAAATATGAGTTTGCAGTGCATAATGAATACTTGAACAAAGTTCATGAGCATTGTTTATTGACTGAAGAGTTTGAAGATTTAATGACAACTATAAATCATGTACGTATATGTATAAAATAATTGTGTAACGGCGATATTAATTTACATAGACATATTCACGTTAGCTCTCACATTTCAGATGATTGAAATGTGCGCCCGTATACGAGATAAATGGTCACGTAAAATATTATTAGCCGAAGAATTGAATGTGATGGAACATAGTTACATAAAATACCACACGTATCTCGCTTTAGCTTTGCACAATGCAGTGCAGCATAAGGACGCGGATTATTGTAAGTTTCAGAATTTACTGGCAATACTTAATGTATTTCAAGATAATTATCCGCAGTTCTGCAATTCAATCGATCAATAATTAGTATTCTTGCAAACAATTGTAAAGTCAGTTATCAGAAATGAGAAATACGAAATTTGATTATTATTTCAACAACAATAACCAAGATATATTAACAGTTAACTTATATGTACATATCAAATTATGATAATAATATACTTGATATTAATATATCATATTAATGAATGTCGAAGAATGAATCATTGCTGCATGATGATTAACAATATTATAGCTTCCAATATATATATAACGTTTCTCCCTTGCTTTATTTACAGTGACTGGCTTAAGTTCAGCCTTTAACTGCAGTATACCATGTGCTTAGTTTTATATTAATAGAGAATGCCAACTCGTTCCACAATTTAACAACATTACCAGTGTGATTTCTGATTTCTCCATTGTGGGATTAACATCGACAAATTTCACTTCATTTGTTTTTTTCACTTCAATTACCGCTTTATACTACAATTGTGAACTTTTCATATAGTATTTGGCTATGCTATTGTTCCTAGATCAATGTACTGTTATTTTATTAATATTCTTTATTTTTTTATACTAATTATTTTAGATTTAAATATATTACATAGATACTTGTAATATATTGGTATAATTGTAGGGAAGATTATATATTTGATATTAAAATTATTGATTTTATATACATAAATGTGAGAGAAAGAGAGATATGTTAATTTACTTTAAAAAATAAAAATTGAGTAATTGTACTTGATTAACTCCACAGTAATAACTTTAATTGATATTTCTTATTCCATATTTCAACATTTTGTCTCCTATTCCTTATAATTTAATCCCTTCCAGATAAATTGATCCCAACTTCCACAGTCTGTACTAGTAGTAAATCACTCAAAGACAATGACAAATTTATTAAACTTATTACTGACCTTAGTCGAACTTTATTAACGGAAATTGCACATCAAAGTTTACCACCATCAGGCATTCCTCTTCCAATACCAAAATTAATTCATGGGAAAAATTGGCAAATCAGGTAAAAACAAGATGGCTTATGTATATTACACATTACGTATGTATATTGTAAGTTAAAATATACGAAATTACCTGTTTTTTGAAATTTCAGTTCAGAATCGTTATTATCTGTTGAAGTCTCTTTAAATAAATATGAACAAACTTTTTCCTATATACGTTGGTATCAATATAAGGAACAATCTACTATTCTGAATTCGTCATATAACTTTCATGATGAGATAAAAGATATCGCCGTCGATTCGTGACATTGTAGAAACGAAGATTTTAAACAGAAATGCGGATTTAAATATTTATACATGTATATATATATACATACACACACACACACACACACATGTATGTGTATATATATATACACATATATGTATATATACTATATATTATTTTCCATTCATATACACGACATCGCATTACAAAAAGTAACAACTAATAATATATATGCATTTAAATTTCTCCTAGTTAACAAATTATGAAAGTGTTGCCATTGGTAACTTAGGATTAGTGTGTGTGTGTGTGTATTTTATCTTATACAAATATATTTAAAATCATATATTAGTAATATGATTACTTAATATAAATTATCTTTTATATGAAAAATACGCATTTAATAATATTTTATAAAAAAAGGCTATTATGAAAGAGAGAGAGTAAAATATAAGAGTTTATGAAACATCTGCAGAAAATGAAGAGATATGACCTCTACATAAGTAGTAATAAAATTAATACATTATATACATTTATGTGAGAAATTTTTAATACATTGCACATAAGAATTAACTCTGTGCAATCACAACAGCACCATTTTGACCAATGGCTCCACTTTGTGCTCCGGTAGGAGCATTTGATGTTTCATTAGTACTAACAGGAGAAGATGAATGATTGGTTGCATTTGTTGCAGCTAACGCCTTGTTCCGTAATTCAAAAACTTGTTGTATCGCCTTACGAAAACAAAGGAAGTTATAATCAATTACACCTGCAAATTAAAAAAAAAGTTAACATTTCTTTAATATTTATATATAAATATTTAGCATAATGTGTAATTTACATGCTCCTTATATTGTATAGATTTACTCACCTTGCCTATCAAAATTATCTTCACGTAAGATGCAGACCAATGCCAAAAATTTGTTCACTTCACGCAAGTACAAAATTGTACCATTATTTAGCTTAATTAAACTGGAACTTTGGTTGTCAAATGCAGCTGCTTCCAAATCTTCTCTTAATCTAAACAAAAAAATAAATAAATAAATAAAAATACAAACATGAAGGGAAAAATATAAATACACAATTAATAAAATACATATACAATTGCGTATAATTAAAGTATAACTATTTACCCATATATACAGGAAACATCAATAACAACATCAATCATGTCACAACATAACTCATAACTTTGCATATCAACAGGTGAGCTATCTGTTGCAATATAAATTTTTGAGACAACATCAAACAGGAAAGCCTTTTCAATTCCAGAGTTCTGTATAAATGTAATGCTATTATAAATATATATTTAACATTATGGAAAGTTTATGTAATACTATTGTATTTAAAGAAGAATGAAGTTCTCCATTTTGTTTTACCGATATGAGTATATTGAGTAAATTTTCTAAAGTAGGCAGTTGTGGTATTAATTTTTGGACAACTTTACTGAATGCTTCAAATATACTGTGATCATATATCGAAGTCAAGTGAAAACTCAAATGTATTTGATCACATCCTAAAAAGAATTATATTTGATTAATATAGGAATAATATTGATTTCTTTAATAATTTTATTTTTAATATTCTTTAATTCTTTTATATTCTCTTATATATTGGTATCTTCATGTATTCTTATATCCTCTAATTTTATTTACCAGCATCTGCTAAATCGTCATTTGCTCTTGTATGTATATCTCTTTGTGTTTCCATCTTACAATCATCTGATAATCCATCTACTTTATGTATAAAAACTTCAAATTTGATTGCTTGATTAACTTTATAAGCTTTTGTAACTGTCAAGTGAAGCTTATTAAGTGCCTCCATATAATCATCCTGAGCATCTATCACAAATACCAACGCTCCACAACCACCAAATATCATATCACTATCAAAAGTAGGGTCAAAAAAATCAATTTGTCCAGGAAAGTCCCATATTTGAAATTGTACAAAGCTTGAATTGCTTATATCATCTTTAATTATTTTATTTGTACTTTCTAAAAATAGTGTCTCATTTGGTGACATTTTGTGGAACACCACCTTTTGTATCGATGACTTGCCACTACTACAAAACAAAAATAAAGTTATTGAGTAGATAAATATCAATTTAATGAGTTAATACAATACAAACTTACTGCATAGTAAATAATCTTACCGTCTAAGACCCATCAAGAGTATTCTAGGTTTTTGTTCTCCTGCTAATGGATCCATAGATCCTTCAGTTTCCCCATCAAATGGTGCATATCCAAAATCTTTAGGAAAAGAACCAACATCATAACCACTTTGATACTGATCATCGTCATCCTATAACAATATTGCATCATTTTAAAAATCTATATACAAATATGATATTTTCATAAAACTAAAAAATATAATTGGAGAATTTTCAACATATAAATTAGGAATATATTCTCTATTGTTGTTAATCTTAAATATTAACAAGTATAACTGTTCATTCTTAGAACATGTCTTTCTAAGTTATTTAAGCATAGAAATGCCTACAAACAGAAACGATAATATTTTTATATCTTTTTAGACAATACTAATCAGCTGTATCGTCGTTTCTCGTAACAAAGGCTGTAATAAAAAATGTAGTAAATCCACTTACCATGTTTGTGGTGTTGAAGCAAACGTAGTATGTGATTCCAATTTTTCTCTTAGCAAACTATAAATCTCAGAAATGTCGCAACTCCACAATATATTTATTTAATCGAGATTAAACATGCCGAAAAATTACATGAACTACAAAATTAGATATATATCTTTGTTTATAGTTTAGGGGTGTGATGTTTGATATATAGATAGTATATCGCTTGGAGTGTTGATTGGTCCTAAGATCTATAGTATATGTAACAGAACTATAGAGATTTTCGAACAGGTTGGCAATCATTTAACTTTTCCCTAGGAATAAAGATGTAAAACCAGCGGCACATGATGTTCATTTTCGTGCTGGGTAGCGATCATGAATTTTTTCCGCTAGTGTGAACTCGTGAAAGATGAAAACCTTCACTAAACTCGTGAAAAATGAAAGATTTAACGTGAATTTGTAAGTAAAACAAATATTACAATATACTCAAGACAACACCAATTTGCAATGGACATCTTTAGAATTTTTCAGCATGTTTTTAAGACATAGTGATGTCTTTAGAACGACCCTTAGAAATCTGCTTATCTGGGATTACTTTAGAATAAATTATTAAAAGATAAAATATTCTATTCATATTAAAATTATAAATGTGCAGAAAATATATATTTCATATAAAATAATATATAAAATACATGCAATAAATACGTAAAATAAATTTACATTTTACTTACTGCATACAATTTATAATATATTACACTTTAACTTTCTGATGCATACGTATCTTAACTTTACAACTTCGTTGGTATGCTTTCACTATCTATACGTCATCACGCTTCAATTGGCTTTCGTTTCATTTTTAATGGACGTAGGATTCTTATGTCAAATACCAATTGTCGTATAACCATAAAAATTAAAGTCACTATAAGAAATTCTACTCACTTTGTACATAGGCTGCGTTCCGAAATGCACTGCCAGTACTGAAAATTTATAGTTCATGTTACGTATATTATAAAATTTCAGTACTGGCAGTGAATTTCGGAACGCAGCCATAATATGCGAGTGTAGTATTACATTATTTTTCACATTTAAACCACATCGCTTGATGCTTAAAAATTTTCATGGAAACTTACACAATTTACATATAAAGAAGAACATATGCGAGCAAACTGAAAGTTCACGTGAAATATTTCACGTTTTGAGAATTCATCTTTCACTAATGTTAATGTTAATGTTCGTCCCATTTATTAAATTTACTCATATTGTATTATTATATTATATTATAACTATAAATTTAAGTTGTATAATGCTTATTAATGTGTTATATATTACATTGTATATACTGTAATTACATTTTAATTTTAATAATCTATATTACATAAATATTGCTTTCCACATTTTCATTGTTTACTTTTCATGTGAAATAACTTACAGTGAAAAGTGAAAAATGAAAATGAAGTTCACGTGAAAGATTCATGATCGCCACCCTGGTCCCTATTCTTGAAATTTTTTGCGTATATACATGTAATTTTCATTGCGCAGCTATTTTATAGTATGATTAAAGCTACGCAGTAAAACTTACGTGTACGCAACTATTTCAAGAATAGGGGCCCTAGTTTGCTTGCTGGATGGAAATACTCATTATAATTTTACTTGATATATTTCCATCCATCTTCAGAAATGCACCAATCAGAACAGAGTATTTCCATCTAGCAAACAAACTAGCACGAAACATGCATCGTGTGCCGTTAGCTTATGTAGAATTCACACCGCAGCCGATGTCCGATGTACGACGTCCGATATCCAATAAAAGAATAGCTTTCCAATGGAGAATTGAATTCTATATTAGAAAGCTGTTCACCTATTGGATATCGGACGCGGTATGAATCCTGCATAATGAAGGAAATAGCATCGATGTCCGACATACGACGTCCGATATCCAATAGGAAAATAGCTTTCTAATAGAAAATTCAATTCTCCATTGGAAAACTATTTTTTTATTGGATATCGACGTCATATATCGGACATTGGACGCAGCGTGAATCCTCCGTTATTTCTTCAAAAAAATTTCGTAACGCTTCTGATATACAATAAAAGAATTTATTTTTTAAAGCTAAAAAATGGTCTACCCTAGAAAACAATTGAATAAATCTATATAAATTTAAATAAAAACTTAAAATAATTTAATTCAATAGCTTTTAATTCGTCTAAAAAATATGCCAAACACTGACAATGATGATGATTGAACTATTTATAAATATATATGTAACTCTTAGTATAGTTAAGAACTATATGTACATATTTTTATAAATTCAAAATTACATTGGTCATGCTTTTCTTTGATGAACTGCATTTATTTTAGTTAAAAAATACTCAGAAGAATTATCACTTAGGAATCTGTAAACAATATAATTTATCTATTAAAAGTACAATCAAATATGTCTTCATAGCAATGACGCCCATAATTGGCGAACTTTCGTAAGAAAGATCTATAATTCTTTGTTTGGCTGTCTTTGCTTCGGTATCAGGCTTTTCGTACAGAAATATATGCCTTGCATGTTCTGCTATAGCTATGTATGAGCCATCTGTAATAAAATTTCAGTTCAGTTAATGTTATTGTCTTTCTTTAGTTATTTCCGGAATGTATTTAAAAATTATTTTTTGATATCTTACCAATCGGAGCAACACAAAATTTCTTGTTAGTTTTACTAGCTTCAACATAGCCAAATCCAGGAAAGTTATGAATATGTCTGATGTCCCACTGAGTACCATCATCACACGTATCGTCTGTTACCCAAACACAAGCATCATGATCTTGCCTCAAACATATCACTTGTCCGTGTTCTCTTTCGCACGTAAATAATACATGATTATTACTTCCCAATCTAGCCAAGTGTGTAGTTGTTCGTGTAGAAAGATCAATTCTTTGTAAAAAGTTATCTCTCCCTTCCAGATCACACTCCTCTAATTGTTCAGCATTGAAGCCTACACAAGGTTGACCTTCTCTAATGCTGTCACTTTGCTGATCTGTGCACAAGTGTGCTAACCTTTAAACGATGATCTTATGTATTATTTCAATAATCATTTAATAATCAACTCTATGGCTACATATTATTTATAAAATTTTATTATACAATTAAATACGAATGGAAAGTTACTAGTGAAAAATGTTAACAAAAGTTAATTATGTATTATAAAAAAACTATTAATAATTAGCAATGAAGTTATACACAATATATATAACCAGATGTATATATTATAAAAAATACCTCTCATGAATCTCTGCAGCAAGAGTCTCATTTGGCACGCATTCACCTCCTGTGTCACCTTTAATTAGTTCACTCCACATTAGTCCATTTTCATATTTGCTTAAATCAATCTGCAATGTGTTTTCTTTATACCTCCAAGTTGCCATATTTTCTTCTAATCTATGTTCGCATTCTCCTTGTATTAAAATTTCATTACTTATTGCAACAGATAATTCTAATGGCTTAACACTTATTTTAGGCTGTTTGGTACTATGCTGCTTTGGTATTTTAACCCAAACAGTAAGTGAGTCTTCATCTTGTGACCAGTAATATTTTGGAATCTTTATTTGTGAATCAATATTTGGTTGTTCTGTCTTTACTTCAGATTTCTGTGTGTCTCCTTCATCAAAACAGATATTATCTTGGCAAATGGAATGCAAATAATTACCATTTTCTTCCATATAAGCATAATCTATAGTACCTTGTACTTTCAATATCTGTTTATCAATGTAAGAAATATTTTTTACTTTATTTTCTACATACTGTAAGTTATATGATAACAGTGTGAGCTGGGTATATTTCTTTACATCATTATTGATAATAGTAGACATGATTATAATAATCCTTGAACTTTTTTGTACATGTTGCACATTCATGATAATCCCAGGTTTTACAGGATCCATTGAAAAAACTTTCACATTTTGTTCTGTATTTCCTATTAATATATCTAGCTTTTCACCACCATCAGAAATTGCTGAAATTCCATTACAAGTAAATCCAATAGATGGGTTATATGTTATTTTTGATAAATCAGTTTTTGTGGTATGTAATATATGTATTTGATTAAAGGAATTGTGCTTATCAAAACGCCAAACAGCCCAATCTTCATCAATAAACCAACATGACATATCATATGCATTTTTATACAGATGATTATGAAATGCAAATAGTCTTGCTTCCAGCCAAGATTCTTGATTTTGATTTGGCTCTAACCTATATACATCTGAAATATCATTCTTTTATAGCAAAAAGATGTATATTTTCATATTTATAAAAAGTATATATATATTTTATGATGTGTGTTAAGATACAAAATAGACTTACGTTTCTTTAAACTGATTTCAGAAATTATAGGAACGATTTCGGTACAAAATTGATATTTTTCAAAAGACAAATTTATCAAATTTTTATTAGGACGTAACTCAATTACTTCTGTCATTGTATCCGTTTTATATGCTATAATTTTAAAATAACACTTTTGATAGAACAATCTGACAGGCTGTAGATCTGTTCTTTGTAACTGTACTGCTGAACTCTAGTGCAATAAGTTAGAGTAAAAAAACATATACTTGTCTCACTTCAATTTATTGCACCAGTTTAGCAGTGCAGCTACAAAGAACATGCCGTGTGTTCACTTTGAACGCTTTCGTACCGACAGTAATGGTCTGTTCTTTGTAGCTGCACTGCTGAATGATGGAAATACTCTGTTTTGATTGGTGTATTTTCATCCATCTTTAGAATGTGCCGCTGGTTTAATATAAATTATAGGTTTTCAATATCATTTTGACACTAGATAGCGCGATGATTGCAAGTTACATAATTAAAAAAAATATATATATATTTACGTTCTCTAAATTTTATACTATATAAAGATCGCTTATATATATTACAAAAATATTTATAGTATAAAAACAATTAAAAAATTGTATTCTAAGTTGCTTAAATTAAAGTAATTAAAGATATTAAAGTAACGTATATTTATAACAATTTAATTGTATTTTTACAATACACTGGAAAATATGAATATATATATATATGTATATATATGTACAAATATAAAAAAACATTTTTATATAAAAAAAATATGTATATAGAATAAAAAATATATTACTCTCAAATATTATTTCCCTTTCCCAACAAATTAAAAATAGTTTTCCTTAATATATAAACTCCATTAATTCCCCAGCGGGCGTGTAGTAGCACTGAGTGTTGCAGTTTGAGTTATTAAACAGGTAATGTTACAGTTTTTTGACAGTCGGTTTAAATAAAGAAATAAATTATTTGTATTCTTAAAATTGATTTTAACTTATTCATCGCTCTTGTAACATGACCTTAGCTCATTGATACGTTAATTTTAAAGATGCAACACTGAGTGGCAACACACGCGCCCGCCCATAAGTATGCACTAAAGGTGCGCCCGCTGTAAGATTAAATATTAAATATTATTGAAATTTTTAAATCATTTGTATCTGATGAATTAATACTGTCTAACACATGAGAAGGACCTTAAATTCGTTTAGTTTCTATCTGTAATGCAGAGAATGAGATTCATTATATCTCCTATATATTACATACGTATAGATTTAGGTATATATATACACATATATACACAAATCTATATTAGTATATGTATATATATATAATTTTTACTTTCTAGAATTCTTTTATATCTTCTGATTCTATCTAGATATAGCTTCCGGAATGGAGCCGTGTCTTGAATCAGCGATGTGCCGACGTTTCGCAAACGTTGCAGTTTGCATCATCAGGGCTGAGAACTCAGTATCAGAGTTCTCAGCCCTGATGATACAAACTGCAACGTTTGCGAAACGTCGGCACATCGCTGATTCAAGACACGGCTCCATTCCGGAAGCTATACCTAGACATTGTATCAATGGCCGTGAAAGCCTCAAATCTTCTGATTCTGTATGAGTTTATCTCAGATAATTTTTCTGTATGATATTTTGGTTAACATATAAAAATATATGACGTATATATGAAGTATGACCTCGAGTCGTAAGACAAACGTAACAGAAAAATTAATTTTTCGCTAAAAATCACCTATGGTCGCAATAATATTAGATAATGCTTTCCTGGCATCATTTTCTTCAAATATGTTTAAAATTTCCATTGCTTTTTGTGAATGCTCCTTTATAAGCTCTTTGGTTAATTCAATGCCTGGACCAGCTGTTACAATTTCAAGCACCTATGCGAGATATATTGTCATTAATTCATTAATAAATCTAAAAACAAAAAATATAAAATCAATTATGTGAATCATATACTGTCTTTTGTACCTTCAAATAGTCGACATTTTCAACTGATTTAAGTCCTTTTTCAAGTTCTGCTAAGATTGATGGATCATGTTCCACATGAAACATAATTGGTGCAGCGCACAAATTATACAAAATCGCTTTGTCTTTGTTAGTGCATAAGACTAAATCTAAGTAAGCCTGTAAAAATGTTATCATAAAATTATTTATAGAATTATTACAAAAATATATAAGATTAGGATGTATTTTCTTCAATGATATTACCTGCCAAGCTAAAGAAAGGTGCTGACCAAATTTGCGACCTTCCTGCTGTATTTCATTATTATGTCCAGCTAATCTCAATGTACCTTGGCAACTATTTCCAAGTAACGACCCAGCATCATAAATATTTAAAAGTTCCCATTCTTTCAATGCATAGCCTGTACGATCTTTAGGTGGTATCGATGGTATAGGATTATTCTGACTATCTCTGCGTGCTATAAATTCTGCTTGAGCCAATTCTGCCACTATAGAAGCTATTAAAAACAGAACCTGAAAAATAACATCTATAGTAATAGATATTTTTATAAATTAAAAAACACAAATAGTTATACATGTGGATTAATTTGTATAAAGTATTTGCAAATAGAAAAAATAATGAATATGTGTAGTATATACTTACATCCTGATTTTTAAGAGTTGCACATTCAACACAACTACTGCCAAGGAAATAATCACCACTTAACAAAGCTATTTTATTACCAAATAACATATTGTCCATTTCTGAAGCTCCCAATGATCCATCTACATTTATATTTACCAGTCCCCTATGTATCAAACTACTAATGCGTATCATCTCTATAATTCCAGCCAATGTTCTTTGGCTGAAATATATTTTTGATGATATAATCTTTATGCATACAAAATAATAATAATAGTGAAACAAAAAGAAGCTTTTTCTTTCAAGATACATAGACACAATGTTATATATCTCTACAATTAGCACAATTTATTATTATTATATATATTATACCTATGTAATACACCTGCTGATTTGTCTTCTTCTATATGATTTACATTTAGATGGCCAGCAGCTTTAGATATTAATAGTACAACAAGACCAAATGCTTGTACATTGTTATGTCCACTAAAAATAATATTTCTGCAATAAAAAAAACAAAACATAAATAAAATCTCTATTTTTTATTCTTAAGAAAATGTTATAGTACTTACTTAGCTGTTTTTAGCAAAGGATGATTAGATCCAACTAACTTTCTCAAATGTAAAGCAATATTTGCAATTTCATCGCTTAATAGCCATTTTAAACTTAAAAAAGATGTTGGATATCCAACAATTTTTTCTGCTTCTGAAATAGCTTTATTCCAATTTAATTTCTTATTTGTTGTCATGATTGTTGCTGCTGCTGTTGCTGATTTCTTCTCACTAAGGAGAAATCTTTGTTGTGTGGAGACACAGATTGTTCTCTGAATTCGGGAAATATCATGTATCTTCCACAAAGTCATAGGATTATTTTTTCTCCAGAGTCTCAGTACAACCATATTTGCAGACATTATTGATCTTATTTATTGAGCTTTGGCTAGTAAAGAATCTATTAAAAAATCAATCAATCAGACAGTACTCTAAATTTAATAAAAAGAGTATGAGGTAGCAGAACTTTCTCTTGTGACCTAATTTTCAACCATTTTTCATGTAACCATGTCATACCTTACTTTTACCTTAAAAAATATAATATACTGTACACATTTATAAATTTTGGCCAATAATAAAAAATATTAACATTAAATTAACAGCTATAAGATATAAATGAATACCTTATATGGAAATTTTATTCAAGCATAAAATTATAATGATTCTGATATTAATTCTCTGATTTCGTCGATTTAACTGCGAATTTTGCCTCAAGAACGAAATATTTAGTAAAAATAAGAGCTTACTGACATATGCTAGCAAAAATAACAAAAGGAATTGATTCATGTCGTAATAAAAAATAAGGTCAAATATTTGATTTACACATATGTAAGTTAATGACACCTGAATAATCGTATAGATAAAATTAAGATATCTTCGTTTAATTTAACGAGACTTACTGTGTGTTTACTGGACGGATAAAATAATACCACAGAAACGGAGTCTCTCGACGTTCGTTTAAATCGTATTGCGAACCTAGAATGTTACTATCCAGATGATTTTTGTAGACATATGATATGTAGATGTAAACGTAAATAGCACGAACAGAAAAATAAGCCAATTACATGACTTCATAAAAACTAGCTCTTCATGCATCAGGTGCATGAATGGTCGATTTCTCCGTGCAAATGTTTACGTATTGATGTCGCATAGTGTCAAACATTTGGCCAATCAGTAAAAATGAGCGATATTGGGTGCTTTTTAGTTATGGGTTACAATCCATTAAACATTGCAAACACTTTTAAGCGCTTTAAAAGAAGCTATGATTGGTCTAAATTGCTCTTCAAGTACTTGTAGCGTCTAATGGATCGCGTCTCTACATTATATTACACAAAGCTAGTTTATTGGTTGTATATTATCTTGCAAGATATTTTAGGGAGCTTTCCAATTGCAATATTCCTAGACACTTTCATGTACACGGCGACACAAGTTAAGCCCATTTTACAATTGTGTAAGCGTAGTCGTGATCGTAAGAGTCAACCAATCCGAATGTTTTATTTACTGATAGCTTTATTCTGATTGGTGTCGTAATCACATACAACCACTTACAACCACGTTCACGCAATGTAGAATGAGCTTTACATTCCAATTGTCGTAATCGTTGACAAAACGCTACACATCCGTACTCAGCTCGAGGCTACGGGTGTATATCAGTTGGACACGGGGCAATTGGACACAGTCCAATCACAAGTCGCTGTTCCAAGGGACCCTACAAATGTCTCTAATCACACGGTGCTGTGATTGGCTATGTCCAAATGTACCGTGTCCAAGTGCACCGCTCCCGTAATAATGAGGGGTTACGAAGAGCCGAGTGATCGATTGGGATTGGTCGATTTCTTTACGCTTACGTTTTAAGTTCTTACGGAATTTTGTGTGTGATGGCCTTAATGTTTGCCGCGCGGCGGAAGTCCGCAGGATAGCCAATCAATATGTTGTTTTTCCGTAAGAGCTAGAAGGTTATTACGGAAAGCAGCATATTGATTAGCTGTCGCGCGAACTTTCACCGCGCGGCAAGCATTACCGCGTCCTGTGCAGGAGCCATAAGTATAAAAGTGTAAAAAATTCAATTAATACGAATAAACTTATTGGATATTAGCTATTTTCAGACAATTTACACCTTCAAAGAACGTCCTATGAATACTCTGATGACGTCCCTCCGTCCTGAAAATGTCTTCAGAGTGTATTTTGGAAAATTTGTGTTGTTTGAGGTGCACTAGTGTGTAACGATGGCTTCTGTACACAGGACGCGGTAATGCTTGCCGCGCGGCAGAGGTTCGCACGACAGCCAATCAATATGTTGTTTTTCCGTAAGAGCTAGAAGGTTATTACGAAACCAGCATATTGATTAGCTGTCACGCGAATGATTTTCTGCCGCGCGGCAAGGATTACCGCGTTCTGTGTGCAGGAGCCATTAGGTGTAAAAGTGTGAAAAATACAAGCAACTCGAACAAATCTAAATATATTTTTTCTTTAACTTATTGCACCAGTCAGCTGAAAAGAACAGACCAATTGTTTCATAGCCGCGTTCCGTTTCACGTATATGCACGCGTTTATCTACAGTTCATGTCACGTATATTGTAGAAAATGCGCGCATAATGCGTGAAACGGAATGCAATCTCAGTATTGCGAACGAGTCTTTTTTTGCGCATGCGCAGCGAAATGATAAGAAACTAAGGTTAACTTATATCAAGGTTATGTTGTGATAATCCCAATTACATGATCGCCACAACATATCGGCTCCAAATGACATTTATTATTCTAATATTTATTTAATATCTCGTCTGAAGCTGCATAGAAGAATTTGAGAGAAAGAGGAAAAAAATGATAAGTATATTGTGCAGCCGTTTATTACGCGAAGCACCGCGAAACAGTAAGCTGTGGATCACAACAAGAAATACGTATCTCACTAGTATTTCAACACGATTAAGATTATTCAACAAATTCTACGTTGCGGGTCACAATCCTGTGTTTTCACTTTTCAACGTCCGGGTAAATTAATAAACAATTATACATACTTAGATTTTATATATGCTAATATTTTTAACATACTATCACTTGTACTTTTATTTATTACGTTCCATTTTAACAATTATATCGACCGGAGCCATTCTATCTTAGTTTTTCTCTGGATATTAAATAAAAAAGAAATGCATATGTCGATATGATTGTCAAATGGAACGTAGCCAAAATATTACAGTTAAAATATATTTCATGATTTTATATAACGTCACTTTTAGCTTCATGCAATTTCATGTATCAGAGTACAAAAAAAATATGTAAACATATGATACAATATAAAAAACAATGTATAAAGATTGCTGTTATATTGCTCCTACAGATATAATATACCTACTTATATACAATGGGTCGTACGTCAAGGAAACGTCACCAAAAGAAGAAGCTGGACTTTGTAAAATTGAATGAGAACATTGATGATTCTTTAATGTGTTTAAAATCTTTGCTTCTGAATGAAAATTGCTTATTGATTCATCATTTAATACCAGAGTATTTTCCTGTTACAGGCAGAGGCTTAAAAACATTAAAGCATATAAATAATAATGAAGTACTAATACAACTGCCATTTCATATGTTGATAACAACAGATGTGTTGTTACAGAGTAATATTAGAATTTTATTTCTTAATAATATCATGGATGCCTTTAGTCCTCAGTGTATGCTCTCAGTATTTTTGATATATGAAGCCCATTTAGGGATAAACTCAAATTGGTATCTTTACCTGAAAACTTTGCCACAGTCCTTCACAAATCCAGATTTTTGTTCTAATAAGGAAAAAGAAATTTTGCCAAATTACATTTTAGATTCTTTGTATCAGGCACACAAATTGAAAAATGATTTCTTTCTACTGATAAAAGCTATAAAAAACTTAGATGTGACTAACAAGAGCCATTGTACGCATTGTAATGTGCATATGCAAAAGATAATAACATTTGCAAGGTATAAATGGGCATATTATGTTGTTAATACTAGAGCAGTATATATAGACACTAAATTATACAAGATGAATAAATTTAACACGAAACAGCCTAATAATCTAGCTCTAGCACCGTTTTTAGATTTATTTAATCATGATGTAAATACTACTGTCGCGGTATCTATTATTAAGGACAACACTGAAAAGCAATTTTATCAAATCGTTACTTTGAAGTCCTTTGATAAAGGATCTCAAGTTTTTATCAACTATGGCGCACATAACAATCTGAAATTATATATTGATTATGGATTTTTCATTCCGTGCAACCCACTGGACGAGATTCACTTCGATATTTCTGATTTACAGAGATGTTTAGACATCCCAGAGAATAAGTTAGATTTTGTTACATCCAATAATTTCCACAAGAATATGTCATTTACTCGAGACGGTTTAAATTATAACGCAATAATAACGCTGTTTGTATCGAGTACAAGATTAGGGCGAGATAGTTGGAAAGTGAAGATATATGGTGGAACGTTAGATTTGGATGAACAAAATGTAATTCATAAGCTAGGAATAAGTGTGTTAAATTTGAAGAGAATGGAATATACATATGCTTTAAGTAATATGAGAAACGTGGAACATAAAACTCCGAGTTTTATAGTCGCGGTCGGTCTTGTAGAGGAATTTATTAATATCCTGGATACATCACTCAATTCTATGGAAAGAACAGTAAAATCTTTATATACAGAAAATAATCTATAGTATTTTTTAAATTCATTTATTATTTACGTGACATATTAGATGTCTGCGTAATATAATATAGAATATGTACTTTTTGTACATGTAATTCTATCAAATGTAAAAGATTTAATTCACCCCTCCCTCTTTTTTATAAGACGTTATAACAACAATAAATTGTAATTAAATCTTTAATTTGTCTTTTATTCATTATCCATCATGAGATATAATTCATCGATGTTTTAGAAATGTTAACTACTTTTCAATGTAGATTCATTTTTCCATGTATCTACAAATTTGTCAATATACAAATATACAAATGCATACTTGTGCCTTTTAGTCGTGTCGTTTGACTCGTCTAAAGTACAACTAAGATCGTGCATAATGTAACTTAGGCTTTGTTGTTCTACAGTGTTGCAGTGGCAATGTGATAGAGCGTGCTCAAAAGAAAAGCGTACCGCAATCAAAATCTGTCGTACCGCCGGTGAAATTCACGTCGGTTGTCGCCAGCCTGACCGGAGCTAAGCCTGGCCAACAGAAAAGGAATTGTTTCCATCCTGGTGTGTCTAGTTTAAGTAGAGATGCAATCAATTTGCGAGATAAACCGCCAGTCACTAGTACAGACATGCTCAAAGCCATGCTTAAATACATCTGGCCAGAGGTAAGTGACACATTACTTGTTATATGATCATTCTATATTATTCATCACACATGATCGTTGCAGGATGATCCAGAGATACGGAAGAGAGTTAAAATAGCGGTGGGTTTGCTTATAGGGGCCAAGGTTTCAAACGTCACTGTGCCATTTATCTTCAAGTATGCAGTGGACGTCTTAAATACTCATAGCATAGCAACCACGGGCACTGCTGTGATGGGTTTAACAACCGCACCCGCAACAGTTGCAACTGTAGCAACGTCGCTGCTCGTAGGATGTAAGAGAGAACTATCCAGACTATAACATTTTAGCAAAAGAATTCATGATACGATATATCGAATAATTCTAACTTACATAGATGGAATAGCGCGAGCCGGAGCGGCCGGTTTCAGCGAACTGAGAAACGCAGTCTTTGCAAAGGTTGCGCAGCACTCTATCCGTAAAATAGCAAAAAATGTTTTCCTACATCTGCACAATCTCGATATGGCCTTTCACCTGAGCAGACAAACCGGCGCTTTGTCGAAGGTAATACTTCATTTAGCTTTCCACTCTTTCCACTAGTTAATATTAAGAAGAACTATTCTCATTATGTGTATCCTTCTTTTTTCAGACGATAGATCGCGGTAGTCGTGGCATCAATTTTGTTTTGAACGCCATGGTATTTAATGTTGTGCCCACAGTATTTGAATTGGCATTAGTTAGTACAATATTGGGAATAAAATGCGGACCAGAATATGCGGCTGTGGCACTGGGTTGCGTGAGCGTTTACACCGCGTTTACTCTAGGCATTACGCAGTGGCGCACCAAGTTCAGAATTCGTATGAATCAGGCGGAAAACGAAGCGGGCAATAAAGCAATTGATTCGCTCATCAATTATGAAACAGTAAAAGTCAGTAACAATGTGATAAAATTCACGCAATTTCTTTCACAGAGATCCTCTTCGAAGAGAAACAGAAAGAATATTAAGATTTATTTTTCTCTACTTTAGTATTTCAACAACGAAAAATTCGAGGCGGAACGATACGATCAATCATTGAAAAAATATGAAACGGCATCCCTCAAGACCAGTACGAGCTTGGCGATGTTGAATTTCGGTCAAAACGCCATTTTCAGCGGTGCATTGAGTCTTATAATGGTGATGGCAGCGCACAACATAATAAATGGTAAATATACCACGTAATTACATTCAAGTTATATTATTTGTTCCTGCAACATCGATAGGAACCTAAATTTCAGTCGATAGTTATAGTACAATCAGTACACGCATGTTGTGTAATATATTTCTATCTCTTTGTACCAGGTACTATGACCGTTGGAGATCTTGTGATGGTGAATGCCTTATTGTTCCAACTTTCGGTTCCATTAGGATTTTTAGGTTCGGTTTATCGCGAAGTGAGACAAGCTTTTATCGACATGCAAAGCATGTTTACTTTAATGACAACAGACACCGCTATTAAAGTAAGATAGCACGAATACAAAATATCGAGTGTCTTGTTCAAACTCCATCAATAAAATAATCTGTTTTTGTTTTGTGAATAATGAAATAATTCTTGGAATTTTTGTCGACAGTCGAAGGAAAATGCAATAAAATTTTACGTGACGCCAGATTCTTCGGATATTCTCTTTAAAAACGTAGGCTTCCAATATGTTGAGGGTAAATCTATCTTCAAAGACGTATCGTTCACCATACCAAGCGGCAAAAAGGTTGCTATCGTGGGAGGATCTGGTTGTGGGTAAGGTATTGGATATATAAATTACACTTAATGTGGATTACTAAATGTAAATTTTAATAACAAGTACCTATATATACAGTCGTTGTTTGTAATATGATTATTTCTCATACAGTTTGTCATTTTCTTTTTTTTTAGCAAAACAACGATTGTGAGACTGCTGTACAGATTTTTCGAGCCACAGAACGGTAACATTTATATCAACGGCCATGACATCCGGGATGTCGATCTAGATGATCTCAGGAATTGCATTTCAATCGTACCTCAAGTATGAAATGATTATAATTTTCTCATTTATATAAATGTGAATTGTATGCCCATTCGGCACCTTTACGTAATTTACGGATTACAGGATACTGTACTTTTCCATGAAAGTATATTCTACAATCTACATTATGGTAATTTGAGAAAATCGCGCGATGAAGTTTTCGAAGCTGCGAAAATGGCAAACCTGCACGATTCTATATTGAAATGGCCGCAAGGATACGACACGCCCGTAGGAGAACGCGGTTTAAAATTAAGCGGAGGGGAAAAACAGAGGGTCGCCATCGCCAGGGCAATTCTAAAGGACAGTCCTATTCTTATTTTTGACGAAGCTACTTCTTCACTGGATTCTATTACAGAACATGTAAATCCTCAAATAATATATCTGTTATTGTGTTACGTGAAGAACTTCTTTAAGTTGAATTAGTAGTGTTTCTTTCGATTTAAACAAATATTTTATTTGCAGAACATACTGGACGCTTTGCGTAAAGCAACAGAAAAACGGACATCAATCGTAATCGCGCATCGTTTAATGACTGTTATGGACGCTGATGACATACTCGTTTTAGATCAGGGTAATTTGGTCGAAAGAGGAACACATAATTCTCTACTATCAACACCGAATTCCCTCTACAGCAAATTGTGGGATACACAACATTTAGGACATATAAAGAAACATAGTCACGTACAAGAAGAAAGAAATACAGGCAAACAGTCTAATTAAAGACACGATAATATAGGTAAAAATGTACTTTTATCAAATGTGAAAGTTTTAATCTTGATAAAAATTTAATAGAGTATTTTATGATTAAAACTCGTCAGACACGAAATATACAAGTTATTTCAGGTGATAATAAACCATTGCGATACTGTATAAATGTAAAATTATACATAGGCAATAATATTTATCCTGAAGTCAGTGTACATATTAGAAATAATGTTAATTAGTGATTGTAAATCAATGACATATATTTGATTAAATTGTTACAAATAGTACACACACACACACACACACATTCATCATATGTCTTTTCATGAGTGACTGAAGCCAAACAAAACTGATTACTTTGTGAATAATTTATATATATTTGTGATTATACAAGTGTTAACTGCCATCATTTGTATAGTCCATTTGTAAAAATATAAAATGTATTAATAAACAAGGACCATAAAGAAATAAAGAGAGATATATGTATGCCAAACTTAGGATACATTAAGAAAAGCATTGATTATTAAATGCTTGTGTAGATGTTGCCTTGACAACCATTCGAAACAGTAATGGATGCCGACTAGACTGCAATGAGTTTGACAGTTTTGTAACAACTCGATACTATAAAAGATGAATCGCACGCGATTACAATGCGAGTTGTAATTTAAGTGTACGAATATAAAATGCAAACTGAAGCGTCTACATTGCCAGTAGTACAGCTTAATGCGCATAAAAAATCTGATAGGTAAATGAAATATTTGTAAAATATTCTACTGTTGTTTAACATGTAGATGAATTCTATACGTTGTAAACGTTTGAGATTATTATTTAATATAAGTGTTCATATGATGTATATCACAATATAGAAAGATCATAAGTTAAATTCATTAAATATAATACATATAAATTGCAGAATATCAAAGTGTAATTCAAAAAACTCAACTCTGGAATCTAAAAAGCTCTCCTCTTGCGGAAATACATTATTTACATCGAACAAAAAATGCTTAAAACCTCTGCTCGGTTTGTATAAAAAGTTAGTAGAATACAGTCATTATTTCATAATGTTATATAATGTATATTTATGTATAGGTGGACCATATAAAAGCAGTATCAAACAGCAATCGCTATCAGATGAATCAAAATCTAGTAACAAAAGTTTTCTTGGGCAAAGGGTAATGTCGGCAAAAATACTTCGTTTCAAACAATTACAAAACCAGTTAGCCGATGCACATTACCATCTGAATGTAGGTATCTAAGATACATCAATATCAACTAAATACTGAGCTTGTTTATATAACATAGAATTTGATTTTGTAGGAACTTGCGAATGAAAACAGATTACTCAAAGCATTGCAGAAGAGACAAGATTCTGCACTGAGACGTTATGAAGGAACGAATGCAGAACTACCAAGACTTATAAATTCACATCATGAAGAGTTAAGAATACTTCAAACAAAATATAAAAAATTGAAAGAATTGCACAAGGATACATGTAACTTGCTAAAAGAGAAAGAAAATGAACTTTATACTGTGAATGTAGGTAGTTTTAGTATAGCATTCACACAATGAAATATATTATGAATTTATGAAAATTTTACTTTGCAGTCGCAAAATAAACATCTACTACAGCTCAGTAAAGATCGAAATCTCGGAGAAAGAGAAAAATTGCAGTTGCAAGTATCTGACTTGAATCATGAAATACAACAGCAACAGGAAACCATACAGGTAATATTCAATATTTTCTCAGTAATAAGCAACGTAAATTAAATAATCATAATGTGAATAATTTACTTACATTTTATATATAAGTGTATTTTATCATATTTTATTTACAGTTATTACACAGGAAGCTGGCACTTGAAACCAAGAGTTTGAAGCATCAATTACATGTTGAGATTTTTAAACACAAAGAGACACAGAAGAATTTGCAAGAAACAATAGAGAAATTGAAAACTTTAGAATGTTTATTAGACAATAGAGAAAAGAGATTATATTATAATGGCCAGTTGCCAATTTATAACAAAGAGAAGAATCTAGGTAGTCATTCTTCCACAAATCTTAGTGATATCAGGTACTAAAATTACATACATATATATATTTGGTTGTAATAATAATAATATATAATAAAATAATATATAATAAAAATAATATATCAAATAGGTATATATTAAATATGTAATATATTATATTTTAGTGCCTCCAATGGAGTTAAAGTACTAGGCAGAAATAAAAGAAGTGAAAATGGCACACCAAAGGACAATCTAGTGAGAATAAGTAACAGTAAATTACATGTACTGCAACGATTCTACAAACTTAAATTATTATTATTAATTACAGCCACTACTTGATACCCTGGAATCTAATGATGATGAAAAAGTATCAAAAACATATAATGTTAACCACTCGAGAAATCAACTAAAATCAGAGACAATGGCGAGCCTGCATCAGATACGAAAATTTCGACTACAAAAGACACCACACATGCATAAGCATGCTCATTCTATGAGTGATTTGAGGTCCAGATTTAAGGATCCAGAAATAGAGGTATTAGACAATGAGAAGGTGACAATGTATCAAGATGCAGCAGTAGACTTTCAGTCAATGCCAAAAAGAAATAGCTGTAGTAATGATAAAAACGAAAGTAGCAGATTGAGGAAATTATTTAATAGAATGAAAAGTCAAACTTCGCAAAATTTACAAAAAGAAATAGAGCTTGAATCCGACTATTCATCTGATAACGCAGAAAGTGATAATGCCAACGAACATAATATCGAATATTATTCTACGGATAGTGCACAAAAATCTAGAGAATTACATGCAAGGTATGTGATATCGATCGTCTTTTTTTTATCTTGCACATGTCTATGTTCGTGAACAGTCAAAATATAATTATAAAATTTTATATTATAATCGTTCTGCTATGTCTGTTTTATAGATTAATTAACGGTACAGATGATACGTACGGTACGTCCGATACTTTGGATGGTATAATGGAAAGAATAGATAACCATTACAGCGACAATGAAGAAGAAAAAGAATTAAGCATATGTCTGGTGAAAAATTTAGCGTTTCAGAAACGCAAGTACAAGAGCAAATCAGATATATCGCAGCATCATAAACCTAAAGAATTTGACGACAGCGACTCTGAAGTTGATTCTAAGGAAAAAATAGATGGAAATGAAAATTATTCTCCTAGAGAATATAAAGCCAATTTGTCTAAATATGGTAAAAAACAATTCTCGAAATTTTCTAATAGTACCACTCATCTAGAATACATGGCTTCGGAAATCAAAGAACCATCCGAGTCAAAAAATGCAGAGTTACAGATGATACCTAGCGACGCTTTGGACGACACCTACACGACAAATGTAAAGATTCGTGCGCAGACCTCCGAAGAAACATCAGAAAAACAATTTTCGGAAATTAACGATGTAGATAACTCCTTCACGGATATCAGAAAAGAAGAATATAAGAAAGAAAAAGAGGAGAAATATACAGAAAAGAAACCAATATATACTGATGTATCACATGATAATGTTTACCATAATATATTTAAATTAAATAATGCATACGAAGAAATTAAAAGTTTGTCAAGTCCAGAAAGAGAAACTCAAAATAGCTTACAGCAAATGCATGAGGAGTACAAAACGAGAATAATAAGCTCCACAGAGGCAGAATATGTAAAAACTGAAGATTCTAAAACAATGTCTGATGAGGACAAAGACACACTAAATCATTCCGAAGAAGATTCCATGCATAATTTAGTGAAAGAATATCGTAGACTTCAAGTAGGAGAAACATCAAATATGAGAAATCATAATGATGAAGAAGAAACATTAAAAACAAATGATTTAAATGTAGAAACAAAGAATAGATTGAATGCTACATTAGAGGCAGAGAATGTTAATGCATCATCTGATAATGTGTATATGCCACATCAAACTGAACAGGCTAGCAACTTAAGAACTGAAGCAATGGAAGCAAAGCAAACAACTGACACAAAGAAAAAGATTATCAATTATAATAAAGAGAAGTTGTTAGCTACAATGAAAGCTATTGATGATAATGAAAATATTGAGTTTCTGAATCAGGGATTCAAGAATCATAACATGGTGAGCAGAATGCAAATAACACAGAACCTTTATCGAGGTATACCTACGCACTCAAAGCCAAAACAAGATGTAATTAAAGATATATTTGAAGACAACCATATAGAAAATAAAGTCAGAGGCACTTGCAGTAAATCCCATTAAGAACTTTGGGACAACTATACTGAATAGTAAATAGTATAAAATATGCTTTCTACTTAAGTTCCTCAATTCTATTAAACTTTTAATGCGAATACAACTAAAAAATGAAATATTCAAAAGGAGAAAATGCGCGTGCATTATATTTTTCTAGTGTACTGCAGTTTTTATCAATTTATCAAAGTACACACACACACACACACACACACCATTGAATATTATTAGATATATTTTACTCGAAATTACAACAAAAATGTTATTTTAAGAATCAAACAGATATTTATTTTTCAGTAGCGAGTACAATTAGAAATTTATAGGATCTATTAGTCAGTTTTTCTATTAAAAAATAAAGATATGTCTGATCTACTGGCAGGAGAGAGTTGTGTTACTTGAAATAAAATCATCTCTGATCTTTACCATTGAGGCACTTAGAAATAAAAATACCATCTAATTTATCATTGAATTATATAAAAATAAAAAGATCCTTTAATTTATTGTTAAAAGTATTACTTGAAAACAGAGTGACTTTGAGGTTAAGATAACAGGTCTAATATAGGGCGCGATCCATTAGACGCCGCAAATGCTTGAAGCGTTTAAAGAGAAACTATGGCTGCGTTCCGAAATTCACTGCCAGTACTGAAATTCTATATATACAACATAAATTATAAATTTTTAGTCCTGGCAATGCATTTCGGAACGCAGCCTATGATTGGTCTATACGGCGCTTCAAAGTATCTACAGCGTCTAATAGATCCATAATTATAAGATTAGAGTCCATTTGAAGCAACAAACTTTGGAGCGTATAAAGAATTATTATGATTGATCTATGTGACAATAATGCATTTGCAGCGTTAAGTGGATTGTATGCTAAGGGTCCAAGAGGCAACTGTAACGTCCGGATCTATTTTAGAACATTAACAATATATTATTATAGACCGGGAGGCCGACTTGTCTGATTTCAGACATCACTAGATATTATATCCCTATGTTACTAGATGTAAGTACGTGCGCATATGCATATTCGCGAGCGTTAAAACATTATAATTAAAATGCCGAATGCTGCGTGCTGCTGGAGAGTCTCGAAATCGACGGATCTCGGATCGACCCAAAGAAACCGCTATCGCTCAGTGCGATAAGCCAACATAAACAGGAGCATGAAAGCTGAATCCTAAACACCACTCAGGACACCGACGCGGTGACATCATGCAAAGGAATGAATCTCTTCCCTCGCCATAACTCCATGGACCAATCGGAGAACGACTCTCAGCGACAAAGCGACGTATAAAAGCGCGCGCATTTGTAGAGAAGGCAATATATATAATTATTTTCTTCTCATAGTTAGTCTCTGGTAGCTTCATGTACTTATTCAGTATATTATACTTAGTCGTAAAATCCGACTGTGTTGCAATTACTTTTGCCTACCCTTCATATTTCAAACGTTGCGAAATCAAATTCTGAATCGCGGGCCGCATCAACCCGCGTGGTATCGGAACATCCGAGGCCGAGCCAGGAGAACAAGCACCGCTGACTTTTCGCCAGATTCATCAATCGTTTCGCCAGGCTCCCGAGACCCAGGGTAAACTCGGTGAAAAGCAGAGTGACCCAAAAGCGGAGCCATCACTCTGTTGACCGTCCACGTAAGTCACTGATTTCACTACTTTCAAATTTCCCTATATAGTTATCTATCGTGGACGTAACACAACTAATTACTTGGCGCCATCTAGTATTGTCGAGCAAAATCTTGTTCACAAAACATAGTTCGAGTTTCAGCTAAATATGATTTAAGTCTTGATTGAAAATGTAATGTAATTAGTTCAAAAGTCTCCGCTATGAGCCACCACTATCTTCTACCAAGTTCGAACACGTAGTACAAGAAAAAAATTCATGGAGAAAGGAATGTTAAGCTTTATAACTCTCCCTTGGCCGGTGCAGTCGATCCTGGTCTCATTGAACTTATTCAGTTATTCTCTCTTAAGCCCGTATCAGACTACCGACTGCACAGGCCGACCCGACTGACGACTACGACTACCGACTTTCAATGGGCCAATCACCAACTCGGCGCCTCACTGTGATTGGTCCATTGAGAGTCGGCAGTCGTAGTCGGCAGTCGTAGTCGGCAGTCGGGTCGGCCTGTGCAGT